>NW_011888826.1:6608598-6631179 GCF_000151845.1 Pteropus vampyrus
CTTTATTTACTGCAAACATTGAATTTTGCCTTCAGGCCTCTTAGAGAACATCACCGACAACTTCCAGAAACATATTTGAAATGCCTGACATGACGTACACAGCTGACGAGAACTGTTCCCAGTGTGCTGTGACGGGAACGAGAAAAGTAGAAGGTGTGACCACAAGTCCCAAGCTGTCCAGGTCGACCCCAGACCTCCCTGCCCCACATCTGACTTCTGATTTAGGACCCAGAGGCCTGCAATCCTGAGTCTGCTGCTGGTTCTGCAGAGACTTAGGTCTCACTCTGTTTCCACATCAGTGAAATGGGAATTAAAAATATATCATCTCTTACTCTTGAACTATTGTAAAAGGGGGGGGAAATGGACAAAACTCTTTTAAAAATTGGTAAAAGTCAAAGTGGATAAATAACTATAATTTTAATTCTTAACTGGCAAAACCAATTTAAATCCATTAAATTTGTTGTTTTTATTCTGGTTTCATCTACCAGTTTGTTACCAGATAAAGACTGAATGGTTCCTGCAGTAAATCTTCTGTCTGCAATCCCATTAGAAGATTTATATCTATGCTTTTATTGCCCTCAATGTATCTTTGATTCTGCACAGCTCTAGACTTCCATATTTCACAATAGAAGATACAGAATAATTGTAATTTTACAGATTCTGGGAGCTGGCTGTAGTGCACTATATAACCACCAGAGGGGAGCATAGACCAGATGCTGCTCTAGACCTCGCGAGCCCTTCATGGTGGGTTTTCTCTAGCCACAAAGTATCCTCCCTTCCCGCAGAAAAACTCTTTGTGCTGCAGGATCTGGAAGTGCCGGAGGAGCAGCGGCCCAGAGCTCCTGGTAGCAGGCCTTTGTCCTAATACAGTTTCCTGCCCTGTGCTGTGCTGGTACGCTGGCCTTTCGGTATTGAGGGGTGGTTCCAGGTGTGGGTCAAGATACCAGGCACAGGCATCAATAAATAATACAAGCATCAGAACCAACCCAACTGATGTTGGCCCCGGCTCCTTCTGGAGTGTCAGGGAACAGAAGGCAGCAGACACGGGCTTGGGGGTTGAGGCAGGGGAGACACCCTGGGGGGCAGGTGCAGAAAAACCACCCAGGTAAACCACCCAGACCTGGTCAGGAGAGAACAAGTCAGATAGGCCTTAGGAAAGGTTATGAGTAGCGCCAACAAGGGTTTTATATTTATGTTATTTTGTATTTTCAAAGTGTTTTATCTTCATTCTAATTCATTATTAGCTAATTCTGGATCATCACACTCAACTAGCTGAAAGAATGAAACAGGAGAAACCAGCACTTCAAGCAGAAAGCAGTGAGGATAAAAGCAGAACCCCAATCTCCTCTGTACCCTGTTTGCTGTGAAGCGCACCAGGCCCTCCCTAAGCACATAACCTCCAGAGGCACAAACAAAACCCCATCCCGGAACCACGACCCAACTGTGACCAGGTAGAGATGGTGTTACACCAGACACAGAAACTTGGCACGCCTCCCCATTGGTGGGGTGTCAGAACCCCTCTAAATCTGCGTGGTGACCAGCACGACCTGTACTGTCAACCAAAGATGGGGCCAGGCCGCCGGAAGCTAAGGGAACTAAGGAAGCATCGCATGGACAGACATGTGGTGACAGGGTCAGAGAAGCCACCGTGCGTTCCCACACATGGACTTCCCATTCATCCCTGTGATGGATGCTCCCGAGCTCGCCTGGAAATACTGTCTGTGAGCTAATTACGGAGAATGAGCTGCATCCACCAGGCAGGAGTGGGTAAGAGGATCGTAGGTGAGAGTCAGCTATTCACGAGGGGGCGGCCTTTGATGCAAGTGGAGCAGAAAGTTTGGCCGAAACTCAACACCTCTTAGAAGTACAGATTAGTCAAGAGGAAGAAAGGAGAAGGCATTGTGGAAGTTTTCAAGAAGGAAACAAAGATGCCTGTGTTTTGTATCGCTCAGCTGCCTCAAGAAAATGTCCATTTGTTTTCTTTACACTCCTTTTACATTTTAAGTGGAATCTAGTGAATGTGTCTTTTCAGTGTTCCCAACTTCGCCATTTTCACTACACCTCATGTTGCCATTTTAATGAAGCATCGTTTTTCCAGAGGGTGTGGGAACAAAACTTATTTAATGACCTCTCAGAGCAAACACTGAGTTCTTCAAATCTTTCCCTGAATTGAAACCCCCACCCTACAATTCACTTCCTTCTTAAAATGCTGTTTGCCAACTATTGCAAACCAATAAACAGGGCTTTCCTTTACTCTCGAGCCATAGGGTTCCCGTTGAGTCTCACAGCCTGGGGAGCCAGGACTCCCGGCCCTCGGCCATGCCCTGAGAGGGCTCGGTGGCACGGCAGTGGCAGTCCCCTTGGAAGCATGGCACCGCGTGCCTTGTGCTCCTGTAGCACACAGGTTTAGGGGACTCAGCAGAGAGTATCTAGTCCAAACCTTCACTTTAAAGATGAATAAAATGAGGCTGGCAGGGAAAGATAGCCGAAGACACACAGGTGTCTCGGGTAGAAGGGGGTTCGCCAGGTTGGCTCCGTGGGGTTCCCCATGCCCTACCTCAGCATCGCTTAGGGCAACTGTGTAAAGTGCATATTCCCGAGCCCCTTCCCAAACCTACGGCACTGGCATTTCTGGGGGATGGAGACTGGGAATTCATATTTCAACGATGCCCCAGCACCAGCTTGTGACACACCAACTTTTGGGAAGTAGTAGTAGCAGCAGCAGCATCAGCAGCAGCAGCAGCAGCAGTAGTAGTAATATTAGTAGTTAGTAGTAGTAGAAAGAACAGGTTTGGAGGCAGACAGATCTGGGTTTAACTCCATCTCTGCTACCTACTAGCTCTGCTCGCATAGCGAGCTAAGTGTCTGAATTCCACTTCCTCGCCTGTGACGGGGGAGAGAGCTGAGGGGGCTACATGGGACAGCGCATGAGGCGCACTCAGGCCCCAGGGCCCAGCACCGGAATGTGTTCAATCAGTGTCACCTGTCATCCGGACAGTGCTGGATTTGAGTTCCAGGGCCTCCATTGACAGACTGTAAGAGATTGGACGCATCGCTTGTCTCCACTGACCCTCAGTGTCCTTATCTGTAAATGGAGATGACAATCGTACCTCCTCCCAGGAATGCTGTGAATGTAATAGCCCAGTGCAGCAGCATGGTCCGGTCAGGAAACAAAACCACTCCAGCTCCTTCAAACAGACAGAATTCAAGGCAGTGATCTGGTTCCACAGGGGACAGAAGAGCTGAGGAACCAAACAACACAGAGGCCATCTAGAGACTGGCTGCTGGAAGGATGAAGGAAGGTGGCAGTACAGAGCCAGGAGTCAGGGTGACCAGCAGGAGCAGGGATCATCCGTGGTGGCCGGGGCAGGAGAGCTAACGCCACAGAGGAGGACGAGCTGCTGCTACATATGGAGACATTGCACGAGGCAGGCGGGAAGGGGCGAGAGGCCCTGGCTTCTCTCCTCCCGCAACCTGCATCGGTCTGCCTGCGCCTCTCCTCACCCAGAGGAGGGAGAATCCGAAGGCAGCAGAACCTGAGAAGCGTAAGGTCTGCCCTCCGTATCCACAGACTTCATGTCTGAGGATTCAACTAATTGCAGATTAAAAATATTTGGAAAAAAAAAATCCCAGAAACTTCCCAAAAGCAAAACTTGAATTTGCCGCATGCCGAGCACTATGCTGAATCCACGCAGAAATAGGGATGGGCAGGCCTACCGCGCTGCAGTCTATATGCCAATACTGTGCCATTTTATAAAAAGGACTTGAGCATCTGTGGATTTTGGTATCCTCAGGGGGTCCTGGAACCAAACCCTCATGGATACCAAGGGACAACTGTATTTCCCAGAGATACAGAGCAGAGAAAATGGGTGGACACCAGGCCGGGGAGCAAACAAGTAAATGGCCAGCACACACACGTAAAAACACACACACGGTCTCCGACATAGAGGAAACCGGCTACTAGTGCCTGTCACTGTAACTGTTAACAAAATAGAACAGCCCAATGCAAAGGCTTCTGGCAAGAAACGCATGTGTTTAAGGGAAGCCTGCCTTTCATTAGTCACATACGACATCATTTCTGGAGGACTGGTCGCCATGTGGAGGAAAAGTCCTGAAATTACAGTCCCAGATGTGCCACTTAAAAAAAACCTTTTTCTTTATGTACGAAAACATGATTAACACACCATTTCATAAGGTATCATAGGATGTAATGAGATCATAGACATGAAAGTACTTTAGACACTTAAAAGTCATCAAATACAGGACATATTTGTATTCTCAAAAAGGGGACATTTTAAAAAAAAACAGGTGTCAGATTCACTATGACCTACATTCAATATAATTACTTTTCTTCCAACTAATTTTTCAAGTTCATCATTTTCTTTTCGAGAATTCAAATAGAACACTATTTCATTCTAATAGAACACTATTTCAACAAATAGTATTAAATACGAAGTTCAGTACTATTGAGATGTTTCAGCCAAAAGCTCACACAGAAACCACCTAGCAAATGTGATGCCAATCTGTTCTCTAAAAGAAGATTCTTACATGTATCTACACAAGCATTAACCGTCCAGTTTTGCTATCTCCACTGAGGAGGTTGATGGAACAACCTAATAATACCATAAAACACATATGTAATAAAAATTATTATTTGATTAATCTTTTTGTGTATTTTACATGCATTATCATTTAATTTATTCTATAATAATAATTCTCATCATTATTATTTTAATTTCTCAACTGGAAAATCATTGCTACTTACAGTACTCAATTAACTTGCTCAAGGTCCCTCGGCCTGTCACCAGCAAAGCCAGGATTTGATCCCGGGTCAAAACTGGTTGTTCCCCTCTGCTTCATACACCATTTGCCTTTGGGACACTGATCACTGAAGGAAATGATTCTGTGTCATCAATTATAGTGGAAAGAGCCACAAAGTAAGAGAAGAAGATCTAAATTCCAGAAGGCCTGGCTCTAGCCAGTGCTGTGTTCTCACCCACGAAATGACAGGATTGGTCAGCAGAGGAACATTGAATAAGTTTCATAAATTGCTGATTACTTAATAGAGTTCTGATAACTAAAATGTTATTGTTTTGGTGTGATATCAATTAACAATATTTGATATCTTTACAATGAAAAGTCGTTCACTTCTCTTTTTTTGGTTTCTTTTCTGTTTGATCGATTAGTCCAAAGCTGTTGTGCTAGACATTGTGAAATATTCCGAAATTTACTATTCTTAATATAATTTTAAAAATCTTTAAATTTTTCCCCAAGATACAACATTATATATTCAGGCACACTTTATTTTGTTGGCTTTAACAAAGACTGTCCCGGGATATAACCAAACTGCCAGCATGCCCTGGAGTGTCATCAGTCACGTAGCAGCTGGCAGAGCTCGTTCAGCGCTGGTGAGCCAGGCATGAGGCCAGGAACCAGGACCCAGCAGAACAAATGGGATGGCCCAAGAGAGGAGAGAAGCAGAGAGCAGAGTGACAGACATCCAGAAAAACATCTGACATGGAGCATTTGGAGGCTCAAGTGGCCCCACAGATTGATCTGGCTCCCATGTAACTTTTGAAGGAGAAAAACCAACCCCCATATTTGCATGTCTTAACATCTGCCAAAAAGAAAGATGAAGGCTAAATTTTCTGGATGGGAAAATTCCCAAGGGAGAGTAACGAGGAGATGCCAGGGATGTAAGGGAGCTGGAGCTGGGCAAAGTGACCAAAACCCCTCACTTTCCCTGGACCACAGTGTAGAAAGCCAGAGGGTGAGGGACCACAAGGCAAGAACATAGGGAAAAAGTTTGTCCTCAAAGAGCTAAACCAGCGAGTCAACACAAAATGTAAGATTTTAGTCATCTAGTTACTCGAAGAGACTGTTGAAATATGTTCAGAAACACCCAAAATGCCAACCCAGGGGACCCAAGAATCACCACAGGAAGGCCAATTCAGAATGTGACTGTAATTAAGACAGCAGGAATGTAGTCAACCACTAAGAGAAAGACTAAACCTCAAACCACACGGAATAGGTAAACTTGAAGATCCTGAAGGAGGTCACATTCACACAAGCTCTGAAGAAGGGAGGAGGTGGAGTGGCCCACAGACTCCAGCAACACAATCAGTGGACTTGAACTTATATAGCTGCTAAAACCCAATGTGATTAATTATCTAAAGCAGACAACTCTCTCTCTTTGCTCTGATTCTGTATTCACCAGGGAAGCTCCTGATTATAATTTTACTCCCCAAGGACAGCTGCCAAGGGAAAGATAATATGCTCGTCATACTAGCCTAAATATCTCAGTCAAAGTGATGCTGAGAAATAATACCGGTGATTTGATTTATACATCAGCCTCTCGTCACCTGGGTTAATGGAAGTCTTCACCCTGAGAGCCGGATCCATAGCAAGTGTGCTTAAAATTTTAAATATCTGAAGCTTTAAGCTGAGAACTTGATCAAGTATTGAGAGTGTGAAATTTACAGAAGATAAATGCCAATTTAAGAAATGTGAGTGTTGATAAAACCAACTTTTCCTAATAATATTGCAACACTGCCACATACCACTATTCAAATTTAAACAAATAACAGTATTGGGTGTGCATGTGCTAGTTCATCTCAAATGCTTCACAATGTTAAACAGCTCGAAGCCTGCAAAACTGGAGGAATTGCCGTCTTGGGCCAGATCTGTGTTGTTGGAAAGGATTCAAGGCCTTTGAACTATAAAGAAATTCAGTAACATTGGGCATTGACTTTTGAGTTGCTACAGCATGGTGTAGATATGGTGAGTCACAGCAATCGGCAGTTTTCTATGTTCCTCCAACTACATTTCCTTCAGAGACTCGCTCAGACACTTCTGGGACTTTTACTATTTCTTAGCAATTTAAAGCATGTGTACCAAAAGTCAAATAGCACTCTGGCAATAAACAAATAGCTCACAATAACTATTAGAATCACAGTGGCATTCTAAAAGTCAAGAAATAGGAGACATTATAATTGAAGAGAAAAATAAATTTGACACTTATAAAAGTTTTAAATTTCTACGAAGGTAGCTATCAATATTAAAATTGTAAAGACAAATAACAAATTAGAAAGATATTTGCAGCAATATGGCAATAAAAAAGAAAAGAAACATTTTATTTCAAAGTCTCCAAACTTCCTAATCAATAAATGAAAATGAAAAGAGAGAAATTCTATTATATGCCTATATAAAAGTAAGCAAGAATACCTAGCAAAAATTCAGTACAGTTGGAAAGAAAATAGGTTTTCACATGCTGCTGTTAACAGCACATATTTATATAACTCTTCTTGATTTATTACACATCAAGGGTAATGAAATCATTTACATTCTTTTACATCTAGTCTGACTTCAAGGTTTTTATCTTAAGAAAAAAATTTTTTAAAGAAAATGCTACATGCATTAACATAATATAATCATTGTAGTACTATACATAATAGAAAAAAATGAAAACAACCAGAATTTCCAACAAGTGAGAAACAGTCAAGCTGATTGTGATATCTAACTCAGTAGAATGTGATAAAGTCATTTAAAATTGTAATCTCTGTGTAATATTTTGGGAAAATGTTTAGAATATGCTAAGCAAAAGTCTGAGTATCTGATTAAAGTGTCTTACAACTGCAGCTACGGAATACGTGAGCATGTGACTGAAGCCTGGGAGGGAAGAGGAAACAAGAAAGCTCTTGAGATGTACTGAATCCCAGCTCTACCACTTACTGGCTGAAGACACAGGCATCTTACTGGATCTCTCTGTGCCTCAGGTTTCCAATCTTTAAAATGGGAATAATCATCATACTTACTTAGTCAGGTCGGTATACAGGTTAAATGAGTTATTGCACGTAAAAATGCTTAGAAAAATACTTATTTTGCTCTACATAAAGTAAGTGCTATGTAAATGTCTACTATTAGTCGTTACATTATTCTCCTATCACATTATTACCTTTATAACAAATAAAAATTAGAAAGGACACTTTCTAAAACTTCCCTGCCCGATGTTCATATGTTGCTGTTAAAACTTTTTTCATTTCTATTAAGGATCCCTCAGAGTGTCCCTAAGAACATTTGAGTTCAATGAACACATATTATGTACCTGCTGTATGCCCAGCACTGTCGTTGTCCTCAGGGAGCTTACGGTCAGTTGAAGCATAAGGCCTAACAAGGACGTCTGCAGCTTGGCACACCACATTCCTGCCCCACATCACAAATGCTATTGCATTGTATTATTGCACCCTAAGTATTTGTTTTATTTTTTATATCATATTCATATAAGTAGTCTTAAGGTTTATTAAGTGTGCTTCTGCATTGAATAGGCTATTCTTATTAGATTTGAACAATATGGTAGTTTAAATACCCTGTGAATATTTAACAATTGCTATTCCACCCATGTATCATTTAGGTGTTAACATATTTTTTTAAAAGTGTGGTATTTCAAAACATGCTTAAATACCAATATTTTTAATATCTTGTCCTTTGAAATCAACAAAGACTCTTCATTCTATAATGATACAATACATTCCCACTTCTGCTTCCATATTTTCAATCATTCAACAAATATTTATTATGTATTATGTACCAGACATGCACAATGCTAGGCACTGGGGATAAAGAAGACAGTTTCTGTCCCAAGACTTGTTCAATCTCCAGGAAGAAACCCTGATCACAATGCAAAAAATAAGAGTTATAATAAGATTGTGTCCAGCGGCTATGAAGCAAGGAGTAGGAGCCCAAGGAAGAGATGCAGCAGATAGGGAAGAGCTCCAAAGAAGGAAGGCATTTGAAGTCAGGCTTGAAGGAAGGTGGGTGATAACCTGGCAGATTATGCTGGAGGAGCCTTCCAGGAAAAGAAAACAGGCTGTGCAAATGTTAAGAAGTTATAACTGAGCCTGGCAAGCCCCCAAAATACTTAGTTTGGATGAAATAAAGCATGGGTAGAGGGTGTTAGGTGAGAGATAAAGTCAAAGATTCCCTACGAATCCTATTAAAAACCTAAGGACAAAAATCTACCAGTCATTAAAAAAAGATAAATATAAAAACTTCAGGGTGCTGGCGGGCAACCAAAATGACGCAGATGATAGAGGCTCTGTTCATCCCCCTGGCAACTAAATCAAAGTTGTGACGGAAACAAGGAGCAGCAGCAAGGAAAAGTTGCCTGGGATCTAGAGGAACAAGCCATACAACTAGGGAGAAATCCAAGAAAGCACTCTGCAATGGCGGAAGGTAGGACAGGGCAAGGACACAGGGCTGCCGGGTCTTGAGCAGCTGAATGAGACGGAGGCTGCGGCAGCGGCAAATGCCTCTTAAAGGAGCCATGTCTGCAAACAGATTTTTGTGGTGACAGACCTTCTCACTCTGAGCACCATTGTCAATATAGCTGCGCACAGGTGGCACCAGGGACTTACAGGGAGATAATGTCAGAGTGAGGGCCAAAGCAATACTCACTCTGTACAGAAGTGCCAGCGGTATCCATTGTTCCCTGTTGAGCCCTCTCCACTCCCAGTGCACAGACACAGCACCACCATAGCCGTGAGGTCATCAAACTGGATAACAGAGGTTACTCTGCCCAGAGGATCCCCTGAAACCCTGCCTCCCCCAACTCGCAGCTCCACCCAAGCCACATCCAGGTGTGTCCTCAGAGAATCAGGTGTTCCTTGCTGAGCAGCATCTAGACTCACACTGGAAGCAGCTAGCCTCGTTTTCTGGTGTGGCCCTTTGAGGCAACTATAAACACAGCATCTATGGATTGCTTGCTGAATCTTAACAGGTGGCTCCGGAATTTGGCATGAGGCTGAACCCCTCTCAGGACTGTGGGCACCTACTTCACAAACCCAAACTAATAAGACCAGCAGATTTAGGAGCTTTGCTTAGTACATAGAAACAGACACAGAAAGGCAGCCAAAATGGGAGGACAAAGAAGCAGAAACCATATGAGAGAACAAAACAGAGATCCAGATACAATGCTGTCAAGCAATCTCACAAATGCAGAATTCAAAACACTAGTTATAAAGATGCTCAATGAACTTTTGGTTAAATTCAGTGAGAACTTCAACAAAGAGATAAAAAACATAAAAATGGAAAAGGAAATTATAAAAGAGAACCAGTCTGCAATGGAGAACACATTATCTGAGATGAGAAGTATATTAAATGAAATAAACAAAGTGAATAAAGAAGAGGATCAAATGCCCTATCTAGAGGACAGGAAAGCCAAAGACACTCTATCAGAATGGCAAGAAATAAGAGTCCAAGACTATAAAAAAACTTTAAGGAGCATATGAGACACTATTAAGGGTCCATATATCTGTCTTATCGGCATAACTGAAGAAAATCAAGATGTTGAACAGCTGTTTGAAGAAATAATGATGGAAAACTTCCCTAACCTGGTGAAGAAAGTACATAAAACCCCAGGAAGCTCAGAAAATTCCAAAAATCATGGATCCAAAGAGACCCACACCAAGACATATCATAATTAAAATGACAAAGATTAAATACAGAGAAAGAATATGAAAAGCAGCAAGAGAAAAGCAGATAGTTACTTATAAGGGAAAACCCACAAGACTGGCAGCTGATTTCTCAAAAGAAACTAAGCAGGACAGAAGGATTTGGCAAAAAATACTCTTTAGGATGAAGACCCAGGATCTACAACCAAGAATAATTTATCCAGCAAAGCTATCATGTAGAGTTGAAGGACAGATAAAGAGCTTCCCGGACAAAAATTAACTAAAGGAATTTCTTACCACCAAACCAGTATTACAGGAAATGTTGGAGGGACTTCTTTAAGAAGAAAACAGGAATAAAGAATAGTAACAACTACATTCCTATCAACAAGTACCTCAAATGAAAAAGAATTAAGTGCTCCAACTAAAAGAGTAGATGAATGGAAAGGAAAACAAGACCCCCACCTGTTGCCAACAAGAGACTCACTTCTGATCAAAAGACACACACAGACTAAAAGGAAGAGGATGGAAAAAGTTACTGCTTTGATGAACCTAGAAGATATTTAAGTCAGACAGAAAAGATAAACATTTTATGATTTCGCTTATATGTGGGATCTAAGGAATAAAAAGAATAAATTAATCAAAAACAGATTCACAAATATAGTGGACAATTTGGTGATGGACAGAGGGCAGGGGAGATTGTGGGGCTGGGAGAATGGGGTGAAGGGTTAAAGAAGTTCAAATTAGTAGCCGATGGATGGTCACAGGGATGGGCAGCACAGCACAGGTAATGCAATTAGCATGAATACATTGACTAGGTGGAGGGTCAGGGGAGGGAGGGAGCAATTGGGGGAGATCGTTTTACAAACTACATAGATGTCTAGCCAATATACTGTATACTTGAAACGAATTAAAATAAATAAATTATTTTTAAAAAGATAAATAATCCTTGCATTATGGGTAAAAAAATAAAATGACAATTTACAGGAGGAAATACGAATGGTAATAAACATATTAAAACATCCACACTTAACCTCACAACTAATCAGAAAATTGCAAATTAAAACAATTAGATAATATTTCATACTCATCAAATTGGCAAAAATTAATTTCTGAAAAAATCAGATTTTGATAAAACGTTGGAGCAATGAGATTTCTCATGGGCTACTGAGAAAAGAGTAAATCAGTACATGGATTTTAGAGAGCAATTTGGCAATATCTAGTCCAGTTAAAGATGCCCACTTCCCGTGATCCAGCCTTTTCCAGCTAAAGATAATTACACAGTGGCACAGGTAAGGCATGTGAAGAAGAACGGGTAGATTAATGTTTACTAAAAAGAAAAATCGGAAGCAATCAAAAATTCTACCAAGAGAATGGACACATGCTCTAAAGCAGTGAAAATTAAAATTCCAAAACCAAATCTATCAAATGGATACATCACAAAATATAAAGTTGAATTTTTTTTTAAAAAAACCATCTACTAAAGGGTATATTGATGTCATTAATGTGAATTTAGAAACCATGTGTAGTAACAGTATGAGGCCATGCATGAAAATGATAAAAAAAATAATAATTGTATCACGTATTACATGATTCCATATATATGAAATGTCCAGAATAGGCAAATCTATAGAGACAGAAAGTAAATTTGTAGACATCAAGGGCTGCACGGGATGGGATTGTCGAGGCGTGGTAGCTAAATGCTATAGGATTTCTTTATGAGACGATGAAAATATTCTGAAAAAGAATGTGATTACACAACTCTGTGAATGTACTAAATAAACACTATGGAATTATGGACTTTCAAGGAATGAATTATATAGTGTGTGAAGTATATCTCAATAAAGCTATTTTATAACAAAAAGAAAAGGAGAATGGTTAGCTCTGGAGACGGAGGTTGGGGAATGGGATTGGGGAAAGAACACAGGGGCTCAAATTTTGCAACGTTGTGTATCTTTCATAAAAATCTGAAGAAAATACAGGTTTTAAAAGTGATAGGTGGAATATGCAAGGGTATTCATTACACATTCTTTACATTTCATTTATGTTTAAAACACATGTAATTTAAAAGGGTATTTATGATCTACTACACATAGGATATTATATCCATGGACTATGATGGAGATAAAGGCGTTGATGATGCCTCCCATGCTTCTGGCTTGGGTGATGATGTAGAACCAATGGAAGGAAAGTTAGATGACAGGACAGGGAAGGTAGGAGAGGGGAGGTGGGGGGCAGGGAGAAAAGACAGGAGAAGGTTATGGGGGGAGAAGGTTTTGAGAGCCAGGAAGTAAATAATTAATTCAATTTTCAAAGGGTACAATTTGAAATACCAATAAGATATCCAGAGGGAGAAGCCAAGGAACAGTTGGAAATATAAATTTACAAATTTAGGTTTAGACAGAAGGGTCGTACTTTTCTGTTTACAAAAACCAAAAGGGAGCGTTTTCACTTTATATGTGTGCTTTTTAGACAATGCTTTAAGGCAGCGGTCCCCAACCATTTTAGCACCAGGGACCGGTGCTCCTATGAGCCCCTAATGCCTGATGATCTGAAGTGGATCTGAGGCAGTGATGCTAGAGCTGGGGAGCGGCTGCAAATACAGATGAAGCTTCACTAGCTCACCTGCCATTCACCTCCTGCTGTGCAGCCCGATTCCTAACAGGCCACGGACAAGTACTGGTCTGCAGCCCAGGGGTTGGGGACCCCTGCTTTAAGGGAATAGTGATCCTGAACAGGTATCTTGGGAAAAAGGAAGAAGCCCCAGACATGAAGGCTGTGTGAGGATCAGAGACTCAGGAGGGAAGGAAAGAAAACACACAATCCCAACTGAGGACTGAGAGACAGAAACATGGAGTAAGAAGAACCTAAGGAGGATGAGAGGAAGGGCCTGGCATTACCTACAAGCCCAGAGGGAAAGGAGCAGTTGGGGACCACAAGGAAACCACTGCTGGATCCCATCCTTGGCTGTGTGCTGAAGAGAAACTCGGTCAAAGAACTAGGAAATAGAAAGTTTCTAAATGAAACTCAGCTGCCAAAAGCTTCCTTCCTCTAGTAAAAAACCACCTGTCTGCTCTTCACTACTGACAGTGACAGTTAATGGGTCTGTGAATGTGTTTTAACTTCCCTTAGCCTTTGCTTCTTCCTCTGTAAGTAAAGGATGGTGCCCTTTACCATAGGGGATTGTCATGAAGATTAAACGGCACTGCAGGTGTGAAGGACTTAATACAGAGTGTTACTGACATGAGGTATTCAGCAAATGCTTGTTCTTTCCCTAGACCCCCATGGGTTCTTTTCTTTTTTATTTTTAATATAGATACACTATGTTTTTATGAGGAATTTCTGTAGTTATGGAACTCTATTCAGATATCTAACCCATCAAAATTGATGTGATAAAAGGCCTTCATATATGTATATATACACACACACATATATAGTAACGTGAGTTTTTTACTGAGATATAATTGACATAGAACATTATATGAGTTTCAGGTGTAAAACATAAATATTCAATATTTGTATATATTGCAAAATGAGTACCATAATGTCTAGTTAACATCCATCACCAAACATAGCTACAAATTTTTTTTCTTGTGATGAGAACTTTTAAGATCTACTCTCTTAGCAACTTTCAAATACACAAGACAGTATTGTTAACTAAACCCACCACGCGGCACATTGTATCTCCTGGACTTACCTACTTTACGACAGGAAGTTTGTACCTTTCGACACCTTCACCCATTTTGCCCATTACCTACCCTCCACCTCTGGCAGCTTCCATATTCCCCAAGACCTCCATATTTTCTTAACAACCCCATCCCACAGAATAGGAACCTGATGCTGGTAAGTCAGAGAGCTGGTAAATGTTGGAGCCAAAATACAAACACTAGTTTTCTGATTATAAATCTTGCCTTCTTCCCACTAAACCATGAAAGTCTTACATTTCAATTCCATATTTTTAGAAGCTTAGAACCAGGGTGCTATGGGACTGGGTGAAGCATTTTGAATCACAGTTCAGAGATAACCTTTGGAAAAGTTAAATTGGAGTGGTTCTGAGTCACCAATTTGGAAGCAGGCAGTGAAAGGACAAATGCAGAAATTTATACCTGTGGTCCCAAAATATATTAGATATTTGTCAAGATTTTAATTGTTTTACTGAGAAGGAATAAGTAAAAATAGCTTATTCTTCAGGTTCACAGATGAACACTCGAGCAACATGCAATTAATCACAAGCTTTTTCTTATGCAAATATTATTTCAATGTAAAATCATTTCCATAAGTGCAACTATGAAATCCTTCAGGAAACTGAAACAGAACACAGTTCAATTGTCACAAATGTGCCTTATTCTCTAGCTATGTTCCTTAAACGAGCTGGATTTGGACATACATTTTCTCATTGACTTTCATTACAAATTTGAAGATACTTTTCCATTTTTTCAACTAATGCACATACTTTCGGTCACAGACTGTGTTACAGTATGAATGGCACTATTTATCACTATATATAAAGGACTACATCCTGAACCATTTTATAATAAAAGCTAAGAAACGTGAAAAGGTGCTTTGTAACAGGGACCCTTCTATTATGGTGACTGAATATATGGCTTTAGGATTGGCTATCACCATCATTTACTATCTGAGTGACTTTAATTAAGTTACTTAAATTCTTGAAGGAAATTCTTAACTGTAAAATGAGGGTAATACCTACTTAATGGCGTGGTTGTGATTATAACATTAAATGACAGATATAGGATGCTTCATGCAATAAGTGCTCAAGAAGTAACAGTAGAAATAGGAGGGAGAGTAGCAGTAATTATAGTAGAAATACGGCAGTAACAGTAGCAGTAACAGAAATAACCTATTTAAATGGGTACCTAATATCACGGCCATCTCTATGCTTGAGAAAATCTATGGAACGAATCTGGGAGAATAAGAATACTCAACACGCCTCCTCCACAGCCAGTCCTTGTGCTTGGATTTCCCACCATCAGAATCAAGGACTGTGTTTTCAGGAGACCGCTGGTAAAAGGTGAGAGACCCTGAACCCACGTACGATGAGAGGACTTTTGAGGATTCTTCTGAGAGGAAGTGGTGAGAAGAAATCAAAGGGGAAGGATGAGAGGAGAACGAGAACAACGGTGAAGGTTCGGGCCTATGAAGGGGTGAAGGCAAAGTGAGAAACCCCCAGGCCACAGGGCAAAAGGACTTTTAGAAACAAAGTTTCTAATTTGTTTTTCTACTGAATTCAGCCAAGCAGTATGCACAGTGGGATCCCTGCCGGTGATCCCTAAATGCTGAGAAAAATTAAGTTCACAACTAAATTCTTTGTGTGAGTAGAATTTTATAGCAATTAAGGGAAAGGGCAGGTGCAAACCCAAGAACCAGCCTCAGAGATCTTGAAGCAGACTTTGAACTTCTGCAGGATGTGGAACGGACACCGGAGTTCATCCTAACTGGATCTTAGCAGAAGGGAGACGTAGCTGACATCTATTAGACATTTGCTACCTAAATTCTTTTACTTCCCATTCATCACCATCACCACCAAATCTAAGGTCCCCTAGTGAATTCCCATTCACTGTTCAGGTCTCAATTTTCAAATCACCGAAGGTCTTCCCAGACCCTCCTATGTCCAGGTTAGGTATCGCTGCTGGGCCCTACGATAGATAGCACCCTATACACTTCCCCTGTCACAGCATTTTTCATCATGATAATGTGATTCAATGACTCCCCGCCCCCAATAGGCTTTAAACTCTATGAAGACAAGAACAATGTTTGCGTACACCATGCCATCCCCAACAGAGCACTGCACTCAACACACTATAGGAGCTCCGTAAATCATTAAAAGAGAAAGCAAGTTGAAGAGAGAAAGAAGGAAGGAGGGAAGAATGTAGAAGGAGAGAGACAATGACCAAAGCATGACACGCTCACCGTTGTTAGAAAGGACAGCCCCGTTGGTTGGACATGAAAGAGGAGAAACTGAAACCCAAATACCAACCCAAAACAAAGTCCATTCATGACCCTGTCATTCCCCATCCACAACTGATCTTTCAGAGCCAGGACACCCGGGAGACAAAGTTTCAGGGGGCAGTCCATGGTTTCTAAGGAACGCACTTTTTTCCAGCTTTATTCTCTGGATTAATCAATTACTCCAGGAACAAAGATGCTAGAAAATTTAGTTAGAGACAAAGAAGGCAAAGAAATGTCTCCTCCACTGTGTGTTTCCCTCCACTTGTAAAGGGCTGACCTAGCCTGGCAATGGTCAGCATCTCTTGAGTTACGGAGCTATAGTGAGATGCGGGGAGGGCATACAAGACTGGAGCAGCAGACAAATACGAAAACCACAGCAGTTCAGACTGTCAAGAAGGAAGCCCAAGGTCACAGGGGAAAGAGCGCTCATTCTGAGTATATGGCTATATAGCTAAGAGTTCAACTCAGAAGTATATGTGAGCAGACTTTCAGGGGCGGAAAGGAGCACATTATTTAAATATTATTAAACAATATTTAATAGTGGATATTGTTTAAAATATGCAACAACTTCAACCCACAGCATATGCAGCTTGCTTTTGAGAGCCAGCCCAAGTGTGGTGTGTGGACATCTGTCCAGTTTCAAGCATTGAGAAATGGAGTGAATAATCACTGTTCTTTGCTCAACTCTTCATTCCCAAGACCTGGATAGGCTCCCCTGAAGATAGCCTTTGGGTAGGAGAGAGTCTAACTAAACTCTTTCGTGGCAGACAAAGGCAATGATGCTTGCAGTGGAGGTTGAGGCAACATTCCAGGGCAGATTAAGAAGAAAATTCACCTTTCCAGGTGAAAGCCAGAGGCAAGGGAGAGAGGGCTCACCCCCACCTCCACCTACCCCGCCCCCACCCCCAGGGCTAAGAAACAGATACACAGGATTGCTGATGGTGGTTATTAGCAAACGGAATCCCCGGAAATTAAACTAATGATCTGAGGGAGTTGCATTGCCAGAAAAAGAAAAGGAAAAAACAAAGAAACAAAAAAACTCAGGCTTAGTAAAGAAGGGCCCACAATTTCTCAGCTTCTGAAGCAATCCCAAAGCCCAAGTATTTGTACCAACAGAAAGCGACTGCTTTGAAGACACCCCCCACATCATCCCAAATGCCACTCTCAGATAGTCCTGAAAGGCGCTGGACAAGGGCAATTCAGCAGTCAGAACCTGAGACAGCCAGATCTACTAATGGAAGGACTCGCTTCACTGCCAGCGGTGAGATGACTGATTGATGCACATGAGAATCTGGGATCCTGTAACTTATCAGCAGTAGAAGGCATAAGCTCTGCACTTATTACCAATGATGGCTCTTCTTTTTCTGTTTTCTAAGTGGGAGGTTATTATTGGAGTTATTCCAATTTTTCCTCCATTTTGTACCAGACGTGTGAGACGTGTCTATCGTTAATAGTCCATGGGTAGCAAGATATCACATGCAGACAAGAACAAGAATGAACTAGAATAAGAATGGAATTCTCCCAGAAATCCCGTGCTCTAATTGAGAATACTATCCCCATAAAAGCTCTTATGAATGCAATGCAGAACATGACTTTGGGACATCCTGCCCAAGTAAGGGATATATACTGTGTGGAAATGATATTTATATGATACAGTCAAATCACCTTAGATGGAGGATCTTTAAATGCATGAAAGAAAAAAAAAAAGGTGTCTGCATGTGGTAGGGAAGGGGATCTGTAGTTCACCCAGCTCAAACCTGTTCATCCAGCTCTGGGAATGCCCAGTCTGCACCCTAATCCCATTGCCATCTACAAGGCCAGCACAGCAGGACTGCTGACAGCCTTTTCTGTACAATGTGACTGCTTTCCAAGACCATACTTGCTTGTACCAAGAGCGTACACCTGTCCCAAGCAGAGCCAATACAACCCTTCTCAGAGGAAACTGGAAATGCAATCAAGGTTCCCGCTTCAGTGTGGCCTCCTCCTGAACAGAGGAAATGAAACCACAGAATTTGACTGAGGCCATGTTTCTAATATGAAGAATGAGCAGCAGAGGAGACCAGTCCACAGAAAGAAGACTGAGCTAGCGTGCAAAGGCCAACACAGAGAGAACTGCGATGGACTCCCATTCCTTGGTTTGAGTTCAAGCCATAGGCTGTATGCCTGCCCTTGGATTTTATGACACATTCCTTTACTTTTAAAACAAAATCCCCCTTTTTGCTTGAGCTACCTCAAATCAGTTTCTGTTCATTATAACCAGTGGAGTCCCAAGTAATCAAGAGATTCACCCCAGGATTTGAGACATCCTTTTTATCACAAAGACAGCCTCCATTTTGAGCCTTCTGTCTACAGGAATGGCCTGGTGATGGTAAACACAGACTGAGAGACTGAATGAGCACATGGATCATTAATTAGATCAGGATCTCTCTGACCGTTTTTACCCCAGTCTATTTCTGTTATGGAATTATAATTTCCTCACATAGTCGTACTGTTAAAGCAGGTCTCAATTTTCCCCAAAACGACTTCTTTAGAACTAACATAAGAAATGGATGAGATTTTGATGGCCAGGAATAGACAGCTTGGGTCCCAGGCAGCCGTGCGCCTCATTCAGCTCTTCACTGATGTTCTGAGTGAGGCTGCCTGCTTCAGAACTGGGTTTCAGGAGCTACGCTTCCACCCAGGAGGAAGCAGTCCAGGAAATTCATCCTGGGAAGACCGAAGATGTAATCTGTGAAGCAGCATGGAACACAGAAACCTAGAACAAGTGTGAGACTAACAGTAAAGAAGGAAAAATCAGATGCCTCCGAAAACATGAAAGGCAGAGAGATGCTCTTATTTCCTGACTTGAAGGTGTTCCATTTTACCAGCCTCTGAAGCAAAAGGAGACATTTGATCAGGAAAATTACAGGAAGTTGGGAGCTGGAAGAGTACAACCACTTGGGGTCTGGGAGCAGCCCAAAGGAAGCTGGGAACACTCTTGCCTACAGGAAGGATTCAGAATCTCTCAGTAGGGTAACCTGAGAAGTACTCAAAGGGGAATTCATCGATGTATGTAAGATGTTGTTCTTTCTTTCTTTTTTTCCTCCATACTTAGAGTGAAGAGACCAATCAAACAAGAAAAATGTGAGGAATTCCCATGCCCAGTCTGATGAGGTCAGCCTCTAGCCAGTGCTCAACATGGCAGAAAACCTGCTTGATCTTTATCAACTAATGAGATATACATTTGTATAGAATCTGTAGTTTCCTTTTTAAATAATTTTAATTTAGTAATCCTGTATCTAAGGAAGTAGTAAAGTTTAATTACTGAAGTAGAGAGCGTTTTATTTAAATAATTTTGATTAGGTTACCATAAATTCGAGGAATTGATGGAGTACAGATGTTAAGTGCTAAGTAATAACGTTTTTTGGTTCAAAGTAAAAATGAATTAAATAAATAGGAGTCAAAAGTAATCCACAGAATTAAAATTAGATTTGTTTTTAAACGCTGCCTATAAATATTATAATACTGAAATTTAAATACAAATGTGTACGAGCCTTCAAAATTATTTTCGTCTATTTACCTGATAAATACCGACTCAAGAAACTGCCATGCTGAATTCATTCAATTATCTTTCGTGGCAGTTTAACTGTCCTTGTGCAGCTTTGGTTTTTGAGTGCAAACACTATACTCAGTTTTCCCATACACAGTATACTACTAGCATATGGTACAGTGCTGATTTAGTAGAAAGCTGCTTGCAAAAGAGGTCTGAAGAAAGATTTCTCAGAAGTCTGTGAGGATTCTTCTGCTCCTGCTGTTAAAACATATTTTGTAGATTTAAAATATATTCATGGAACCAGGTCGTCTGAGTTTTCATCATCTATGACTGGATTTCTGTGTGCCAAGTACTTTTTTATGTTGCTCATTTTAGTAAACCTCTTTGTATCCCGAGTTCTCAATAGAATGCCACCCTGCCCATCTGTTCTGTCTCCCTCCTCTGTAGGTCCCCTGCTATGTTGCCAGGGCAACACTACCTGCTACGACATCCTAACGAATGGTTATCCCTTCACTAGACTTCTGATACCAAATGTAACACTCGGCTCTCAAAACCACGGCATTTTATCCTTAGGGTTAAGGTTTCTTCTCTAGGAGATACCTGCCTAGCGAGGCAGGAAGCATTCTCAGGGGTCATCTTCCCACTGTTTCCTTAGCCAAGAGCTTCCTTCCATGTTTAAGAAGCCAATACCGTCCCATCTTTCACCCCAGCAGACTCTATCACCCACAAAAGCATCTAGAATTGCTGGGGATAGCAAACCATGGCAAGAAGACTCACACCAGTGTTTCAAACTTCTGTGTGACCCAAACTACCCCGGGCTGCATGTTAATAATACAACGGTTGCTCTGGACTCCGCCCTTCCTTGCTTCTGATGCAGGAGCTGTGGAGTGGAATCCAGGCTTCTTTTCAACAAGCTCCTGGGTAGATGTACAACAGAGCTTGGGAAACAATGACCTAGATTTTCTAATTCAGGCAGCACAGGATCAGACACTGTTTTTGTACACAGAGGACTTGGGTGACCTGCATTGCTGAGATAGCTGATTGAAAATGCAGATTCATGGGCCCCACCTCTTAAAATCAGAATCTGAGCATGGGATCCAGATGTCTGCATTTTAACAGGCATGCCATGGCAGTTGTGATGATAGTAGAGAGACCAATCAGACCTGGATCCAAATCCCAGCTCTGCCACGTAAGTAACTAGAAGCACATTTTTTTTTTAAAAAAGTCTCTGTATCTATTTATCTATAAAAGTGAGGGTGATTATATCTACCTTCTATATAAAAGGATTGTGCACATGAAATAAAAGCCATGCATTTTTGGCTGTTTCTGAACTAGGCCTGGTCAACTAGAGGGGATATATAACAGGCGAAAACATTATGCAGTCCAGCCATCATTTCTGAGTAATGATGGAGTCTTTTTGAGGACAGACAACCAGGGGGTAACTTCTTCCAACCAAAATTCATGTTATAAAACTCCAGCACAGTTTCAAGAGACACAGCAGATGGCCACAGCAGTGAAGATATAGTGTCAATCATTTCAAGAATCTACTGATACACAAAATACTTCTGTTTTTATACATGTGCAACACATACATAAATGTTTATTTCATAAAACCCTGGACACTAGGGATTGTGTTGCATATACAGAACCCCAGAGGAGAAAGCTAGAGAACCGCCGCCTTGGAGAGTGGTACTTGGACACACTGTCCTTCCCAGGTCACGCCACCAGCCGGTATTTCATTCCCTAGACGTAAGAGGAAGAGTCTCTACCAGACTCTTGTTTCTCGAGCTTAGTCAAGTTAAAAATCTTTCTCCAACTGTCATCGATCTTCCAGGTTTCCAAGACACTTTCAGAGTGCCATTATCATGATGCATCCGTAGTCAAGAATGATAATTCCTCCCTGTAGACTTCATTGTCCATCTCACAGATTTGGGGGTGCAAAGTCAAGGTTATCTGGAGTTAGGGTAGAAGCAAAGCATAACATTCTGATTCCTCTGTTTCCAATTTCAATGTGGCAGGGTCCTGCTCAGTTGAAGGCTGCTGTTCGTTTCCAAATGGCCCTCTAAAGAAAAACAACTCACAGAAAAAGACTCCTCAAAAGTGGCAGTGGTGACCTTAAACACCCATAACCCTTCCCATTGATCAACTTCCTCAACTTGAGGTAGATGAAGAACAGAGAATCTGATGTTGAAAGTAACACCAGGAAGACAATTAAATAATTGGAAAATAAAACCTTTTGGGAAAGGCTAAAGGAAATAAGATATTTAGCCCGGAGAAGAGAAGGCTGAGGAACGACCTAATTATAGGCTTCAAGTACATGAGGAATTAATCTACAGCAGATGGTGACCAGCTGTTTTCAATTCCCACTGAATACAGTACTACAGAAAATTGGCTTAGAGGGTACTATAAAGGATTTAGGATAGATAAAAGAAGGAATTTACTGGTTTTTGAGGGTCACAAAGGTTAAGAGGAGATAGGCTCTATTACTTAGGGAGATGACAGCCACTCCTTCTTTGAGGTTCCCTGGTTTGGACTGGTTCGTTGAAGTGCACTGAGGGGGAAAGAGAGCCTTACTCTGTTGCGGCGAAGGCCAGCCCATTCCGCGGTTGCTCATCACACCTGTGCGTTTTATTCATA
>NW_011888826.1:6631504-6634731 GCF_000151845.1 Pteropus vampyrus
TTGTTCTGATACATTCTACAAATCATATTCATCACCTGCAATTTGAGAACCCTATTGTTTTACTACTAAATGTAAGAAGAAATACATTTTAAACTGTGATTTGGTATACACTCACATACACACGGTATACATACACATATGTACATTCATACATACACAAATAAAAAAAGATTTCACAAAGTACTTTACTACCACTTTTACATTTTATATTCTATTCTACTTTATTCATTTTTTAATGCTGGTCAATTCCAATATGTTGATTTTACAACTCTCTAATTGGTTATGACCCATAGTTTGAAAAACAGGGACATGGGGAAGCTTTGCTGAGGCCTGAGGGACAAGAACTCATACTTGTATGCCTCAGTCACAGGGCAAAATGTAGGGTATGGGTTTAGACTAAGAGAAATAGGCCAAATCTCACAAGCTTCTCCAAACTTTAAACTAAAAGGGAATATATGTTCCAGTCTGTCACCAAGGTGAAAAAGTATGGGGACAAAAGCCCCGGGGTTTATAAAGCCCTCTGGGGTAAAGCTTGCTGGCATGCTCCATATCCGTCATGGTGCTGGGGACGAGGGCAGTTGACTAATGAAGACTGGGGAGATTCAGGGTCCTAACAGATAAGGCATATTTGAAGTTAAGAAGACACCAAGCATAGAGGAAGCCTAGGTATGGAGAAGGGAACACTGACTTCCAGTCCCAGCTAGGTCACTAATTAAGTTCAGTGGATCCAAGCAGCTCACTTAGTGTCTCATGAGATAAAGCAGCAGAATCAGCTACAAATAACCACAGGTGCTGCGACAGCACACAGGTCATTCTCCCTCAGCACAGAGCGAGGGGATGACTCAGGTCTGTGAGTCACCCCGACCTGAGATAGTGACGCTGTCAGTCGGCATTGTCTTCTACTACCTGGAGAGCCTTCTCTTTAAAATCATGACTTAAGGCTAGCATTAGAGCTTTTAGAAATGGAGGCAAGATCAAAGGTTAGGTTATAAGGCCCAACTGGTTAACCAACAATGAGTTGCAGATGAGGAATATGAGCCTCAGTTTCCTTATCTGTAAAGTGAAAATAATCACAGCCACAGGAAAAAGAGCATATTCTGGCTCACAGCTGGGCCAGTGCGTAATGTCAAGTCCCTGCTTTGCTTTACTATACCTGCTGAGTGACACCTGGTCAGAGGGTGAGGAAAAGAACATGGCTGTGGAGGCTGTGTGGTCTGATAGGGAAGAGATATTAATATAAATATATGCACACACAACTATTCATACACATAGATACATATATGTATATTCATGTATTCAAATGAGATAATACACTCAAATGAACCGTGATTCCTACCCTCAGAGAACTCCGAAGTTAGCAGAGGGAGACAGACGTGGAAATGATTAACCTAAACAAAGCATTCTGCAGTCCGTGATAGAAATATGAATAATAAAAAATGGGAGCATTTGACTCCCTAATCACAACCTCTTCTATTTCCAGTTCACTTCCCCTACCACTGACAGTCAGGGCTGCACTGTACCTCCCCTCCGAGAAGACAGTTAGAAATGTGTTACATAATTTTGGTTGTCAGATGTCTTAGCCCATTCCGGCTGCCATACAAAATGCTACGGACTGGGTAGCTTACAAACAACAGGAATTTATTTCTCACGGTTCTGGAAGCTAAAGTCCAAGGTAAGAGCGACAGCATGGCCAGGTGAGGACCCTCTCCTGGTTGCAGATGCCCCTTGTGTCTTCATGTGGCAAAGTGAGTTCTATGGGGTCTCTGCTAAACATTTAAGGAAACAATACCAATGCTACAGAAACTCTTCCAGAATTTTTAAGTGGAGGAAATCCTTGCTCTACGAGGCCAGCATGACCTTGAATAACAAAATCAAAAAAAAGACATGAGAAAAAAAACTATAGAATAGTATCCCCCATGACTATATGTGCAAAAATCTTAAAATCTTAGCAAATTGAATCTAACAATGTAAAAAAAGTTCAACTATCTTTAGTCACAGATGACATCATTTATGCAGAAAATTCAATAAAATCTACTTTAAAAAGCTACTAGAACTAATAGAATGTAGCCAGGTCGCAAGATCATTTACAAAGCATCAAAACATATAAAATACTTAGGGGTAAAAGATACAAAAAACCTACAAAAGATATGAAAGAGCTACACGGTGAAAACTACAAATTACAGTGAGACATTATAGAAAACCTAAATAAATGGAGAGCGATGCCTTGTTCGTGAATTGGAACAGTTAATGTTAAGATGTCCATTCTCCCCCAAGTGATCTATAGAATCAAACAATCCCAATCGAAAGCCCAGGAGGCTTTTCTTTTTGTATAAATTTACAAGCTGATTCTAAAATTCATACGGAAATGCCAAGAACCTAGAAAAGCAAAAGCAAATTTAAAAAAGAAAAACAAATTTTGAGGGTTAATTCTATGTAATTTCAAGACTTATTATAAAACTATATTAGTTAGGACTGTGAGCGATTAACATAGAGACAAACATCAGTAAAAGAATACGGATTTAAGAAACAGACCCACACATATATGAACAACTGATGTTTTACAAAGGTTCTTGTTTCAAAGTAAATTTTCAATAAACATTTGTAGTAGTAGTAGTATCTTGCACTTTTATATATTTCTAAGGATGGGAGCAAAGGAGGGAGGTAGGGAGAGAGAGAAGAAACAGAAAGGAATAAGGAAGACTGTGTTTATTTGTAGACGACACGATTATGTCCATAGACATCCACTAGTTACCAGATGCCTACCATTTGGGGACAGGGAGAGAGCGTGGGCAAGGCCCTTCTTGAGGGGCTGACAGCAGACAGCTGGCGAAGACAGCTCTGCCAGCAGCGGGGACACAAGTCCCTTCTTCCTCAAGCAGAACTGGGGCAACACATCAGAGACCACCACAGGGACATACAGCAATGGTAGGGTGACAAAGCTTTGTGCCAGGTCACCCAAATGTAGAGGGTGCACTTTAATCATGTATTTATAAATGTTAGTGCCCACTCAGTAGGAATGACTAGTTAAAACTACGAAGTTGACTTGAGAGATGTTTGGTCTTTTTAGTTCAAGTGCCAAAACTGCTAGCTAGGGCTCTCGGCCACAGGGCAACTTTTCTGGTTGTGTCCTGTGGGAAGTCTGAGTGAGTCATAGACAGCAGCAGTCTGGAACCTGGCTACCAATTTCATGGGATAAAGAGGCAACCTGGAGTATTAATGATTCCCAG
>NW_011888826.1:6635761-6649160 GCF_000151845.1 Pteropus vampyrus
ATGCAGCGTTATCAGAGGTATTAAATGAGGCAATGTGGGTCAAAAGATTAGCACAGAGCCCTGAAAACAGTTATCTGTCCACTAAACAGTAGCTGCTGTTACAATTGCTGCTGAAGCTGCTGCTACTCATTTTGTCGTCATTGCCATTATGTCGTTGTTGTTATGGTGATTTCTAAGCCTAAATGTAAGGCCTCTAGAAGAAAAGGGGACATTCTAACCCCTGCTTCAAGAAGAAGGTGTTTAACCTTTCAGGGAAATTATGCCATCGAGGAAAAAGAATTAAAACAAAGATTAGTTGAGACTCCTACTTTTTCATTTGCTTTCCCCCGTGGTTGAGTGAAGGGAAGTTTGAGTACAAGGTCCTTTTCAAACAACAGACCTACCCTAAAGCCAAGGAAAGATTCAGAAAACCCCACTGCCACCCAGTTTCTGATTAAACATCAATGATGGGCAGCCTTCTTTTCAGGCACAATAGTAGGGGGATGGGGAGAGAGGAGGTGTAGAAGGGGAAGTCCTCCACCACTAGCTGGACATCATTTCTGACTTCTGTTTACCGAGGGTTTTTCCTTTCATACCCTCTGGATTGGCGGGAAGGAGATCTGTGTTATATTTGCAGTGTCAGTTGCTCTTTGCCTCGATTCTTTTAGGACTCCGAACCTTCAAATTTGACATCAGCACATATGAATTATTGATACCATAAAATAAGTATTTATAACAAATAATTTTTAGAGGGGCTCATGACAGTCACAGTACAATCTGCATGCCAATTCTGTCATCGTTTGCTATTTATTCCGCTTCCTTTCTAGCGAATCCCTAAGCTACCTGAACTGCAAGAGGGTTAATGACTTGTCCAAGGGAAATTAAGTCCTGGTTGAGCCAGGAGTAGACGCATATGACTGAACTCCTAGAACAATTTTTTTCTTTCCCTCTAGTTTTATTGAGCTATAATTGACATATAAATTGTAAGATACTTAAAGGATACATCATGATAATTTGAGATACATACACACCACGAAAGAATTCATCTAGTTAATTAACACATCCATCACCTCACATATTTGTATATATTTGTGTATGAGGGAACATTTAAGTTCTACGCTCAGCAGATTTCAATTACACAAGACAGTGTTATCAAGTATAGTCACCATGTCATACATTAGACCCTCAGACCTTATAAAAAACAATATTCTTTCCACCATAACTAATTCATTTATTTAATCAAAAGGCACGAGCATACATCTATACTATATGTCAGACTCTGCTTGGTACTCAGGATATAAAAGTGAAAAATTAATTCCCCATCTAGTAGGAAATTATTTGCTATTTATTTACTGCCACACATGTAAATAAATAAGTGCAATAAAGTATTTGAGTATGATCAAAGTAAGACTGGGAAAATTTAATTTTCCTGGGAATATCGGAAAAGCCTCAGCAACGGAGATGATTCTTGGGTTTTGAAGGATGAATAGATGATTACTGGATGGATATTTCGTGTGAGGATGGCAGAGAACATATTCTAGGAAGACAAATCAGTGTAACGGCATCACGAATATGCCAAAAATAGCCTCATGTGTCTGAGCAGCTATAAACAGCAGGCTATAGCTACAGCCTACCTGGGAAGGCGAGCGACACACTAAAGCAGAGCAGGACTAGACGTGGAGGGCTTCAGGTCATCCTGAGAATTTAGATGTTTCCTGTGGGCAGGAGGAGCAATTAAAGGGTTTAAGCACAATCAGATTTGCAATTTAGAAAATGGGTCTGGGAAGCAGTGGAGGTTGGCTTGGGAAGATAGGGGACAAGTGATAGGAGTTCATTACAAATGCCCCAGCTCCAGATGGTGCTATAGTTCAGGCCATAGCAATGGCAGTGGAGTGAAAAGCTAAGAGACGCTGTGAAAGATACGAAGGAAGTGGAAAAGTGGGAGGAAGGGGTTCAGTAGGCCTTCCAGCTTTCTTCTTTGAGTGAAAGGATAGATGTTGGTATCATTCACTGAAATGGGGATTTAAAAAGATGTCATAGGGGACATGGTGAGATCAGTTGCTTAAGGAACAATGAGGTAAAATGTTGAGCAGACAGAAGAATCTGGCGTTTAGGGAGAGTTCTGGCCTAGACCTACAGGTTTTGGAATAGTCACCTTGTATATAAGGGTTAAAGACATGAGAATTGATGAAATTACCCAGAAAGAATATGCAGACCAGTGTTTCTCAAAGAGTGATTCTCTCACCACGGGCATGAGAATCATCTAAGAAGCCCATAAAAATGTAAATTCCCAAGCCCAATTCCAGACAAATGAAGCCAAATGGTAAGGAAGGGACTCATTGGGTCTTCTGTATTATGAACAAAACACCTCTGGTGATTCTAGTGCAACTGGAGTTTGAGATCCACTGAGATACAATAGTGTATTAATCAAGACTGTCCAGAGAAAATAAAACTAGTAGTGTGTGTGCGTGTGTGTGTGTGTTTGTGTGTGTGTGTGTGTGTGTGTGTGTGTGTGTGTGTGTGTGTAGACAGGTTATCTATCTACCTATAGATACATAGAGTGATATAAAGAGAGAGAAAGAGATGGATTTTAAGGAATTGGCACATGTGATTGTGAAGGCTGGTGAGTCCAAAATCTGCAGGGTAGGCTGGTAGGCTGGAGACCCAGAGAAGAGCTGGTGAGACAGCTTGAGTCCTAAGACAATTTGCTGGCAGAATTCCCTCTTGGGATTGGGGAGATTAATCTTTTTTTCTATTAAGGCCTTCAACTGATTAGATGACGCCCATCCACATAATGAAGATAATCTGTTTTACCCAAAATCTACTGATTTAAACTTTAATCTCAGCTAAAAATGCCTTCACAGAAGCATCTAGAATTATGTTTGACCAAATACCTGGGTACAGCGCCCTAGGTAAGTTGACAGATGAAATTAACCATCACAAATAGGAATGAAAATGGAAAAGA
Organism: Pteropus vampyrus; assembly: GCF_000151845.1. NCBI lineage: Eukaryota > Metazoa > Chordata > Mammalia > Chiroptera > Pteropodidae > Pteropus > Pteropus vampyrus. The sequence goes on from NW_011888826.1 coordinate 6,638,706, forward strand.
AAGAAATTCAAAGAAAGAACCCTAATGGACACAAAACTGAAGAGCCAGGCAAAGCAAGAGAAGGACAAAGCAGAGAATGGCAAGAAGAGTGACCACAGAGATGCTAGGACAACTACAGAAATGGTGCCATGGAACCTGGGAAAAAAAAAAAAAGATTAAAATGGTCAACAGTGCTCAATGGCACAGAGAAATCAAAAAGATGATAAGTGAAAAGAATTCACTGGATTTGAGAAACAGACATTTGGTGACGTGCCAAGCAGTTTCAGTGACACTGTGGAGGGAGAAACTTGATTGAAGTTAAATGGAGAAGAAACCATTAAAAACAAAAGAAAAAATTATAACCAGAATTGGAGAGAGTGGAGGGAATGCTCATATACCGTTTTAACATGATCATATCATTTGGCAGAGCTTCTAGAAAATTATTCCAAGAAAATTAATATATATCTATGCTAAGATTTGGCTATCAGCTATTCATCTGAATATGGTTTCTAATGGTATTACCAAGAAAGAGAGAGAGAGAGAGAGAGAGAGAGAGAGAGAGAGAGAGAGAGAGAGAGAGAGAGGACTTACATGTACAATAATAGAGTATTGAGTAAACCAATTGTGTTTTCACCCAGGGCAGATTTACTGTGAAGATAATGAAAGTTAAGCTTTGGAGTCCTCATTTGCATGGACTCCTTCAGTACTGTGGGGTAGGTGCTCATAATTTTGTATAAATAATTTTATAGACTTTTCCTTAAATAAGGCTCTCCAAATTGTGTAAGCTTTAGGCCCCTCCAAAGCTGACTCCCCTCTGAGTATATGCATATAGTTATAAAAATAAAGCTGTGTTTAATAAGACAAACAACTCCCCCTAAATTGGCCAATGATTTGAACAGGTATTTCACTGCAGAAGACATTGATGGCATGGAGAAATACCACTTTTCAGCTACTAGAATGGCTAAATTGTTTTCATGCTCATGAGGATGCAGTAATGTAAAGCTCGCCTACATTACTACTGGGAATGCAAAACAGTAGTGCATCACTTTGGAAAACAGTTTGGCAGCTTTTTATAAACAGGTACTTGTGGTATGACTCAGCAACCTCACTCCTAGGAATTTACCCAAAAGAAATGAAAATGCGGGTCCACACAAAGACCTGTACACAAATGTTTATAGCAGGTTCATTAAAGATCATCAAAAACTGGAAGCAACGCAAATGTCCATCAATTGGTGTATGGATAATCTGTGGTACATCCAGATTTTTTTGAAGATAAATTAGACTTTATTACAATTAAAATCTGCAGCTATTTGAAAGACATGGTTAGGGAAATGAAAAGAAATTACAGACTGGGAGAAAATATTCATAAGACATTATATTTTATAAAGGCCTTGTGTCCAGACCATTTGAAGATTCTTCACAACTCAATAAATTCCATTAGAAAATGGGCAGAAGCTTTGAAAACACATAGATGCTTAAGCAAAGAGATTCTGATGGCAAACAAGCACATGAAAAGATGCTGAACATCATTAGTCATTAGGAAAATGCAAATTAAAACCACTGAGAAACCAAGAATACCTATTAGAATGGCTAAAATAAAAGAACAAATAAATAGAATTCAGCAATAAATAGAAACAGACTACTGACAGAGTCAACAACATGAATGAACCTCAAAAGTCTTATTTTAGGTGGAAGAAGACAGACAGACATATACAAAAGGCTACGTATTGTGTGATTCTATTTACATGACATTCTGGAAAAGATAAAACTATAGGAATAGAAACCAAATCTGTACTTGCTAGGGACTGGGATGGGGAAGGAAATTTGGGGATACCAGAAATGTTCTCTCTTGGTTTTTGTAGGGTTTACATAACTTGTATGTTTCGAACTCCTCAAACTAAGCAGTTAAAAAGGGTAAGTTTTACTACTTATAAATTATACCTCAAGAAATCTGACTTAAAAAAATTGAAGTTGTAGAAAGATATTTAATAACATGAAATCATGTCCATGTAGTATTAATAAGGGAAGAAAGATGATTATAAAATAAGCTATATTTGCTTTTCTAGGTTAAGCGTTTTATGTATAGATATATAATACACCAACATATACACTAATATTTCAACTACAGTTGCTTGTGAGATATTAAATAATGGGTGATCTTTTATATTTTTGGTCATATGCATTTTCTAAATTTTCTTTAATAAGTACATACGTCATGTAATTTTTTTTTAAGTAGATTTTTCTTGATAGTGATGGGATTGAGGGTTTTTAAAGAACAGATGAGAAGTGAAGGATCCAGACACAGGGATTCTAGCCTGTTCTGATGGGCTTGGTGGTTTAGGGAGTTATTAGAAAGAGACTCAGTTCAAGAATAGGGTTCTTTGTTTTGTTTTGCTTTGCTTTTTATTTTAAAATGAGTCCTTTCTGTCGGGGAAGAGTGAGGATGAGACACCCGTGCAATCAAGCATGACATGACACTCCCTGGGAGACACAGTCATGAAGCAGCGCTGGAAGCAAGACTCAATTATGCTCAAAAGCCGTGATGACTCACCTCTCTCCAAGTGACTCTTTCCATGATGCAGCCCCAATCCTTTGTTCAGCCATTTTCTTTGGGACCCACCCGCATACACTCTGTGTTCTAGCCAAGGGCTTACTCATCGGTCCCAGCCACCGCCTGAACTCCCGCTCCATGCTTCTACTCTGTTCCCTCTGCTGCAATGCTCTCGCATCCATCTCTCTCCTCAAATGAAAAGCAAGGTAATTTCCCCGCCTTCTACAAAAGGTCTGTACCTCTTTGACACTGTCACCTAGCTATACTGTCTTATAGTTATCTGTGACTCCTCTCTCCCTCATTACTCATAACTTCTTAGGCTCTTTAGATCCTCCACAACATGGAACACAGTGCCTTATTAACGTCTGTTGAATTTCAGTGGCCCAGATCGAGGGGACCAACTTGTTGTATATCCATAAACTGGAGTACTTGTACAACAGGCTGATAACTAAGATCAGCCCAGATTGGGACCAGTCACGGGGAAGAAACCATATTGATGGTTCATCCTAAAATGTAAGTCTTTTGCACCTTGGACATAAGAATTGATATGACAGAGAATTCAAGTATAAATATAACAAAATGAATAAAATTTGTTACATAAATAAAACAAAATTAGGATTTATTTAAACAATGTTCATAGTCTATTTCTTCTTTTTTTTTTTTTAAGCAAGCTGTTCTTTCAAATCTGTATCTGTTTTAAAGTATGTTTGCAGGGACCACTTCCAGCTTATTTCTACTATTAAATATCATGTCCACATGCTCTGTGAAAAAGGGTCTGGCTAGATGTTGTTTTTACAGGAATGAGTGCTGTGGATCGTAAATAGGTTGACTGAGCTGTTCATTTATTAACTATAAAAGTGCAATTATGACAAAGTGCAATTAATAGAAAAATACAAACTGTGTCTATGCTTCCTATAGCTGAGCGACCTAGAAATCTCTAAATGCAGGTCCTACAGTGAAAGATGTTAAATGTTCGTGTAAACCGCTCTTGTTCATATAGCCAGCCAGTCTTCTGACATTCCATACTTTTGAGTTCTATGGCCTAGGGCATCCTAGGCTGTCATTCATGGAGGTCATTCCTAGAGGTTGCCATGAGTGTGGTATAGTTGGATGGAAGCAGGAGATTCTCAGGAAAGCCATACAAGGAAGACCCAGCTGCCTTTAGGACAAGACTTGTGGCTCTGCTAATGAGTGGATATACACAAAGTTTGTTGAGACACCTTCCACGGGTGTTGTAAAGGTTTCTTGGCCATGTGAGTCAAAAGATTAGAGCATCCATCTTTAGAGATTTGGGAAATCATCAGCCTAAAGATGGTGACTGAAGTCATAGGAGAAGATATGATCATCGAGGGCAAATGAATATTGAGAGAGAAAAGGGAAGAGGATGTTCAAGTCATGGGGGAAAGAATATACCGTTGAAGGAGACTAGAGAATAGTCAGAGATCAAAATAAAACCGAGGAACAAGAAATCATATCATTGGTGGTGAACAATGTCAAATGCCAAAGTGAAGATGATGGCACAGCTGCCATCTCACAGTATCTGCATAGACCTCAGATGAGGACCAATCAACTGAGCCCCGTCAACCTACGGAACTGTGAGAACAATGAGAAGAGTGAGAACAGTGCAGGGGAGGCGGGTAGGGAAGGAGAGATAAATAGATTGATTTATTATGAGGAATTGGCTCACATGATTATGGAGGCTGAGAAGTCCCATGACCTGCCATCTGCAAGCTGGAGGCCCGGGAAAACCAGTGTTATAAGTTCGAGTCCAAATCAGAAGGCCTGAGAACCAGAGACGTCATGATGTAAGTCCCAGTCCACGCACAAAAGACCAATGTCCAGCTCGCAAATCAGGGAGAGAGAGTGAATTCTCCCTTCCTCGCCTTTTTGTTCTATTAGGGCCCTCAACTGATGGGATGAGGGGGCGATCTGCCTTAGTCACTCTACCATTCAAATGCTAATCTCATCCGAAAACACCCCCACAGACACATCCAGAAATAATGTTTAGCCAAATATCCAGTCAAGTTGACATAAAATTAAGCTCTCATTGGGGCCATGTGTATCCTGTGCCTGAGTGAGGCAGAGGTGTAAGGTCCAGCCTTCCACCCAAAGGAGACCCACGCTAACTGCCATTTGTTCCAGAACTCCTGCAGGGGAGCTGAGGCCCGAATCGCAGCTCAACTTCTCAATCTGCTCAACACCGCTTCCTCTCCCTTCCTTTCATAGGTGTTGTTCCCTATTAAATATCTTGTACCTCAGACTTGGTCTCTGTGTCTGTCTCTGAACATGTGTCTTCTCCATGTCTCCCTGAACTGGAACAATGAAGCACTAGAGGAAGGACATGAATTTTGAAGACAGACCTAGGTTCAAAACACAACTATGCTTTTTATTAGCTAGGTGATATTGGCAAGTAATTCAACCTCACTTAGTTTCCTCATCTGTAAAATTTGAATGAAACCTACTTACCTTGCAGTGTTGTAATACAAATTAGAAAAACATATATATGACATCCCTAGCACATGGGAGGCTCAATAGTGGCGCTAGTGTTGTTCAGCAGAAGGCATCACTGGGTGTCTGTCCAGGATGTGTCCAGATCCCTTCATTCAGAGGGGCAGCCTGGCAAGAGGCTCCCGAGACATCCTCTCACAGAGTCTGACACCCACAAACAAGCTGGTGCCTGCCAACGATGGGATGTTAGCAGGGATGATGCATCAAAAACCAAGAGTCACATGTTAAGTTCTCCAAATAATTTTTGAAATCCCTAAATCTGTTGACTTCAGGTGAGAAGGAAGCCCCCCTCCCCTTAGCCAGGGTGGGGGAAGGAGCACAGAACACCTGAAACTCTCTGCAAAACAGGTGAGTGACTGACTAGCAGTGGCCAGGCCATTTTTGGACACCCCCCTCCATTTGCAAGACCTGCATGGTAACACCTATTGTTTCTCAGTCACTTGGGCTTCTTCAAAATCTTTAAATTGGCCTTAAGGTTCTCTTCTACAATGATTAGCAACAACAACAACAAAAATCCCTGTTTCCATGGATGTCAGAGTCTACTGAAAGAAAAATGACATGTACAAACATATAATTGCAAACGATGACTACTATAAAGGAGAGATTCATTAGATGTAGTAGACTTTGGAGGCCCCCAATAAACCATGCCACCTGATATTTTGCCCTAGTATACTTCCCTTCCATGTTGACACTGGTTTGGCCATATAATTAATTTTGACTATTGGGACATTGCACACATGGGACAAGCAAAGGTTTGATGAACTCTTGCACAATGAAACTAGACTTCCTGGAATGCACTTTCTTAGAATCCAGTTGTCATTCTGTGAAGAAGCTCAGCAGCCACATGGTCCATGTGGCGGATAAACGAGGGCCCTGGCCAACAACCCCAGCTAAGCTCCTAGTAGGTGGCCAGCATAATATGCCAGCCTTGTGAACTTCCAGCTAACTCAGCACCTCAGTCAAGACCACATGAAGCAGAATAACCACCTGATCAGCCACAAAAAAAAAATCATGGGAAGTAATACCATTAGTATTTAAACCAAGGAATTTTGGAGTACTTTGTAACACAGCAATAGATAACAAAAACACAAGGCTATGAGAACAAAAACAAAAGGTCCTATCTAGGCTGGAAAATCGAGAGGCCTTTCCAGAGGAATTGATGATATACATGAAGTTATCTTCCAGAGAGAGCAGTATGAACAAAAGCCTGTGTTTGAAGGGAAGAAGTGCATTTAAAACCAGAATGGAGATCATTTTCTTACGCATTTTCACCTAATTATGAAACATACAGAAAGGCAAACATATGTGTGCATACATATTTTATTTGTTTTATACAGCAATAGTATATTTAAGAAGAGATGAAAGCCCCGAACTAAAACTGATATGTCTATTCTTGCTTATTACTCCAGATTTGCTATTATGAGCCATCTGTGACACCCACACATTGTGCCGCGACCATCTGTAATGTTCCTAATCTAACGGTTTAAATGATGGCTCATGCTCTCATTAGAAGATATGAGCACCTCAGAAAACCTTTGTTGTAAATAGCTAGGTACTGATCCCTTCAGATCCTATCAAGTGGCTTTACCGTAAACCAATGCGCAAAAGAGCGGGAAGAAAGGACACTAACACCCATGGAGTCCCTTCTATGGACCAGGACATCTAATGGACTCCTGTGTACATGTCTCATTAATCCTCTCAGTAATCTCATGGAGTAGGTATTATTATTCCAGGTTTACTTATTAAATAAGACTTTTAAAGGTTCACTAACTTGCTCAAGTTCACACAGTTCAAAAGTGGCAGAGCCAGGATTTAAACCTCAGGCCCTCTGCTTCTAAGATCTATGATATCTACAGTAGCTGTTGTTGGTTGCCTTCTCAGTACCCACTTGCCCTTCCTTTCCAGATTTTAGATTTTTGATTGGATATCCATATCCTCCTGGGTGTTTTCCAACACCTCCAAGCAAATCTCCAGTTCACAGTGGACATGAACTGGGTGTTCTGCAAATTTAACTCAATACTGACACTATCTACTTGGAGATAACACCAGACCCCACAGTTTAAGGGCTCAGTCTCACCAGACTGCACCCACTTTAGAGGCCAATCACAAGTCCCAAGAGCTACCTGTACTGCTAACTGATAGAGTTAGAGTCAGAGTTCCCAGGACCCTCGACTTAGGTCTGATAACTTCCTAGACTGGCTTACATTTTACCTGTTTATTATAAAAGGAACACCCAGATGGAAAAGATGCACTCCATGGGCACACCACCCTCCCAGCACCTCCACGTGTTCACCAAACCCAGAAGCCCATCCAGTCTCTCACAGTTCAAGAGTTTTTACGGAGCTTAATCTGCAGCACCCCTCCCTTTCCTAGAGGTTGGTGGGTGGGCCTGAAAGGTCCAACCCTCTAATTGTTTAATCGCTTAGTCTTTTTGGTAACCACCTCTACCCCTAGGCTAGGTAGAGACCTCACCTTGTCACCTCATTAGCATTAACTCAGCTGTGATCCAAAGGAGGCTCCTTCTGAGTAACAGAAGACACTCCTATCACTCAGGAAATTCCAAGGGTTTTAGGAGCTCTGTGCTATAAACCTGGGACAAAGACAAAATATATTTCTTAATATCATACCGCCTGGAGAAGCCAGTGAGATTTAAGGGTGGGCCTCTTTGTCTACAGTGGGATTTCTTAGCAGCAGGCACAACTGGTATTTTGGGCTGGCTGGGTCTTTGCTCCGTAAGAAACTAATGTTGTCTGATTTATGCCCCCAACTTCTCTAATGAAATTGCACTGGCAATGTTCACCGATTACCTCCTAAATGATAAATCTAATAGGCATTTTCATCTTTATAATTTCTATTTTTTCCGTTAAGTGCATTAACCAATTCTTCCTTCAAAAATTCTCTCTTCTTTTGGAGTCTGTACTACCAGCCTCTGATGCATAGGTTTTTACTCTGGGGTCCATGGAGCACAGAAGTATGGATAGGAGAAAATAGATCTTTATTTTTATTAACTCTAATTAAAATTTAACATCTTCTTAAATTATGATTATTGTCAACAAACTATGGTGGTATTAGCAGTACCTATGGCTTTGTCACTGATCGAAATATGGATGTTTTCATCACAAAATGCAATTGATACAAATATTTTGTCCTATCATTTACACTCATCCCGACTGCTAAATTATGGTCATTATTAGACTTCTTGTTAGATCTTGGTATTTAATGTGTTAATAACACGATTCTAATATAATTTAATTTTTCTGTAATCCTCTGTATTTTATTTTGTGCCTTTAAAATCATTTTCAAAAGGCGTCCATGAGCTTTATCAGACTGCTAAAGAGGTCTAATGCTAAAAGAAAAAAAATGAAATAAAACAACACATAATGTTTGTTTCCTGCCTAATTTTTTTTTTAATCTCTCTGATTGCCGCTTATCAATTCAATCTGAAGCTCATATTACGGGGCCCACTGTCTCATTTTTTAAGCTTCAAAACCACATGTGACTGACATTATAGTCACTGTGTTTTACAGTAAGGGTTCACCTAAGGACTTGGAAATAAGTTTGTATGGTGAGAATTTATATTAAAATTCAGCATATAATGATGACATGTGGTAATAATAACAGATGATATCCTAAGAGCTTCACATACCCTAGGCACTTCACAGTAACCCTATGACTTTGATATTATTTTCCCCGTTTTACAGATTAAGAAACAACCGCAGACTGAATCAATGGCTTGGCTAAGTCATACAGTTGTAATTGAGACAGAGGGCTTAATGTGCTGCAAAATGAAGTAATAGGGGTGCCCTAAAGATCTGGATTGGATCCCAGGGCATAACCTGATGGTAATTTGTTTGAATTTATTAAGATATGGGAAGCGACTGTCCATCAGAAGGAGGGTTGATCAGCCTTAGAGGCTTAAAAAAAGAAAGATCTCCGAGATAAAAATTGGCATTCTCTTTTGAAATACTACTCAGGGGAGTTTTTTACTCATCAGAGTATATGGTACTAGGTTAAGGCCATTGGGCCAGGGTTCCAAATGCCTTCAGAGGCCAAACAGGTGCACCATGCAGTTCAGAGTGAGACAACTGTGTGGTCAGGCTAATGAAATGAGAATGAATGAGCTGATTAAAGGCATTAGGAGTCACGCCCTGGAAAGATCATCTCAAAAGCAAGATGGACACTTCATGTTCTCTTAGCTTAAAGTCATTAAATATTTCCATACACTCTGCTTTTTGTCCAAGATAAGAAAAACTGAGTTGCATGGATTTTACATATTCCTGTCTCTTGGACAGTGATTTGTCATTGCAATTTGACATTCTGCTTTAAAAAATCAGACCTAGAAATTAGGTAAATGTGAGTCCATTCCTGAAAGATGGATTCACTCTGACCGTCAAGAGAAATCAGGTTTCTAAGTCTGAGTTACTATATATACCATCCTGAGAGTTCCCTTGGGGACTCGATATATTCCTTCTGCATGAATATGAAGTGTCCATCACTTTCTGTTAGAGGACAAATACTTTTTTCTTATGTGTTATATGCTGATGACTTCTAAATTTGTATATAGAGATCAAAATTCTCTTTAGACCCACGTATCCACTTAGCTGTCATGACATGACGTGAGAAATTATTTAATCTCCTTAAGCCTCAGTCTCTTTCTAGATAAAGATTTAAATTTAAAAATAACTATCAAATTTGTTGTGAAGATTAGACACTTTGGGGTGGTCTGTTACACATTTTCAGTTGTATTAAACTTCTAGGAAATTTTAACAATAATTGCCATAGACTCAGAAGATAAACAGGTAGTGAATACAAATATATAATCTATACTAAAGGAACCACAAATGTCTATCAGGTACTTGAAAAAACGTTTGGCCCCAACGACAATACAATCTATACAGTATCTCCATCTCTAACTCAGACCATCACCCCAAGCCCCACACTTAAATGTCCAACTGCTAATTTGACATCTTTACTTGGATGTCTACTGGCACCTCAATTCAACATGTCCAAACCAGAATTTTTGATTCTCTCTCCTCCATCCCACATACCTGGTCTTCTCCTAGCTCAATTAACTGCATTTACATTGTTCTAAAGAGCTAGGAATAAAGGAACAGTGGGGAGAGGAAGACCTCTTCCCCACATACATTGAGACACATCTCAGTTGGTCTCCAATCTTGTTTGTAGGGATTCTGTTTGTTGAATGCCTGAAAAGGGCCTTCGGACTATACTAGCTTAACTAGCATTGCTAACCAACTGTTGCAGGATCTGGAAATAAAAACAATCTTGAATTCCTCCCTCACCCCTTCCCCCACAAAAAGAAAGTCCTTCCATATACAGGGTATCAGCAAGCTGGGCCTGGCTAGCCCCTGGAATCCTGAGTGGTGCCTGGACCCACCAGGAAGCTCGAGAGGAGTGAC
>NW_011888826.1:6649210-6651294 GCF_000151845.1 Pteropus vampyrus
ACTTCATGTTCTCTTAGCTTAAAGTCATTAAATATTTCCATACACTCTGCTTTTTGTCCAAGATAAGAAAAACTGAGTTGCATGGATTTTACATATTCCTGTCTCTTGGACAGTGATTTGTCATTGCAATTTGACATTCTGCTTTAAAAAATCAGACCTAGAAATTAGGTAAATGTGAGTCCATTCCTGAAAGATGGATTCACTCTGACCGTCAAGAGAAATCAGGTTTCTAAGTCTGAGTTACTATATATACCATCCTGAGAGTTCCCTTGGGGACTCGATATATTCCTTCTGCATGAATATGAAGTGTCCATCACTTTCTGTTAGAGGACAAATACTTTTTTCTTATGTGTTATATGCTGATGACTTCTAAATTTGTATATAGAGATCAAAATTCTCTTTAGACCCACGTATCCACTTAGCTGTCATGACATGACGTGAGAAATTATTTAATCTCCTTAAGCCTCAGTCTCTTTCTAGATAAAGATTTAAATTTAAAAATAACTATCAAATTTGTTGTGAAGATTAGACACTTTGGGGTGGTCTGTTACACATTTTCAGTTGTATTAAACTTCTAGGAAATTTTAACAATAATTGCCATAGACTCAGAAGATAAACAGGTAGTGAATACAAATATATAATCTATACTAAAGGAACCACAAATGTCTATCAGGTACTTGAAAAAACGTTTGGCCCCAACGACAATACAATCTATACAGTATCTCCATCTCTAACTCAGACCATCACCCCAAGCCCCACACTTAAATGTCCAACTGCTAATTTGACATCTTTACTTGGATGTCTACTGGCACCTCAATTCAACATGTCCAAACCAGAATTTTTGATTCTCTCTCCTCCATCCCACATACCTGGTCTTCTCCTAGCTCAATTAACTGCATTTACATTGTTCTAAAGAGCTAGGAATAAAGGAACAGTGGGGAGAGGAAGACCTCTTCCCCACATACATTGAGACACATCTCAGTTGGTCTCCAATCTTGTTTGTAGGGATTCTGTTTGTTGAATGCCTGAAAAGGGCCTTCGGACTATACTAGCTTAACTAGCATTGCTAACCAACTGTTGCAGGATCTGGAAATAAAAACAATCTTGAATTCCTCCCTCACCCCTTCCCCCACAAAAAGAAAGTCCTTCCATATACAGGGTATCAGCAAGCTGGGCCTGGCTAGCCCCTGGAATCCTGAGTGGTGCCTGGACCCACCAGGAAGCTCGAGAGGAGTGACATGGTTAAGCTCCTCAGATTCAGGTGGGCACATGCTCTCCCACTTGCCTCACAAAAAAATCCCATCCCTTCTGGAAGTTCACTTCTCAAAACTACACCAGCGAAACAGAAGAGAGAAAACAGCAGGTGTCTAGGGACCGTGATCTGCCTACCCTCCCACCAGGGTGATCTGGGACAACCAACTTAAAGCAGTTCCTCATTCTCTGGTTTCCACAGGCTGCGTTACGTACAGCGCTCCTCCCAACCCACGCACTCTCTCCTGCTCTCAGCCAGTCTCCTCTGGCCTCGGGGCCAGCCCTCCTTACACATTTCCCTCTCATAATTTCTGGTCCTCTGCTGGTTTCCAAACTTTCAGGAACCTCTCTTATGAGGTCAAAAAGAAAGCTAACACTCTCTGCGCGTCATTATTTGTGATGTGCAAAGTGCAGGGGTCAGGGCAGGGCCCCTCTCATCTGAGTGCAAGATAGGCACTGAACCTGCTTATTACTGCTTTTCAAAATGTATTTCTCCCTTGTAATGAACTACTGCTTTTGGTATGTTCTCCAAAGCCTTTTGCTATAATTGAGTTATCTATGACAGGATAATTTTTATTACTCACTCATCTTTATTGCTTTTATTGTATATTCTGTTAATTCTTCATGTACTCTTTGTTTTTAATAAACTGGAATCTCTAGTTTCTTAATAAATTCAGACTCTGGAATTTATTAGTTTTAATAGAAACAATGCAGTAACAGTGGAATATTACAGCTGTGTCAACTTTTTGAATAAATGTTCACTTTATTTATGTTGAATTTTTCTTCCAAGACTTTGAAGATATAGATTCTAAGTTGAAAAGCTTTATTATAGG
>NW_011888826.1:6651344-6651736 GCF_000151845.1 Pteropus vampyrus
GACCCTCAGCTTAAGCTTCTTATGGTAAATCTCTCTATATATCTATCTATCCTTAGGAACATGAATGGCACGTCTCAAATAATTCTCTTATACAGCTACATTAAATTAACCATTGAATAGCTATTTGCTTCAGTGACTTAGTGACTTCAAATTTTTTTTTTAATATTTTTTATTTTTCAATTAGTTGGCACACATTACATTCATTTCAGACATACAACAGTGATCAGAAAAACCACTCCAATAAATCCAGTACCCATCTGACACCATACATACTTATTACAATACTGCTGACTATATTCCCCATGCTATATTCTACATCCCCATGACTATTTTGTAACTATCAATTTGTACCTCTTAATCTCCTTCCCTCCCTTCACCCATTCTCCCAACCC
>NW_011888826.1:6651790-6652210 GCF_000151845.1 Pteropus vampyrus
GCCAGACCTAATCAGTTGAGTCTTTAAAAGGGACAGGGCCCTTCATGACAAAGAGAGTAGAAGCACAGGGATTAAAAATGAGGGAGATTCCCTATCGCCCGCTTTGCAGATGGAGTCAGCCATGTGGCAAGGAATGCCAAGTAGCCTCTAGTAACTGAGAACAGCTCCTGGATAATGGCCAGCAGACAATAGGGACTCGGCCCTTCAACTGCAAGAAGTTGAATACTGCCACACCATATGAGCTTGGAAAAGAACCTCAAATTCCAGATGATAATGCAGCTAAGCTGACACCTTGATTTTAGCCTTGTGAGGCCCTGGGTAGAGAACGTATCACACCATGCCCGGACATTTGCCCTGCAGAGTATGGGGTAATAAATGGGTGTTTGGGGTTTTGGTTTTGTTTTTTTTTTTTTTTTTGCC
>NW_011888826.1:6652919-6653602 GCF_000151845.1 Pteropus vampyrus
GCCAGACCTAATCAGTTGAGTCTTTAAAAGGGACAGGGCCCTTCATGACAAAGAGAGTAGAAGCACAGGGATTAAAAATGAGGGAGATTCCCTATTGCCCGCTTTGCAGATGGAGTCAGCCATGTGGCGAGGAATGCCAAGTAGCCTCTAGTGACTGAGAACAGCTCCTGGATAATGGCCAGCAGGCAATAGGGACTCGGCCCTTCAACTGCAAGAAGTTGAATACTGCCACACCATATGAGCCTGGAAAAGAACCTCAAATTCCAGATGATAATGCAGCTAAGCTGACACCTTGATTTTAGCCGTGTGAGGCCCTGGGTAGAGAACGTATCACACCATGCCCGGACATTTGCCCTGCAGAGTATGGGGTAATAAATGGGTGTTTGGGTTTTTTGTTTTTTTTTTTTTTTTTGCCACTACATTTGTGGTATTTTGTTACTCAGCCAAAAAAAAAAAAAAAGCTAATCCAATAAGACATGCTTACACTGAGATATGACCTCTACATTACATGATGTCATGCTGAGTCAGCACAGTAAGGCCTGCAGTATTCCTGGAAGCCTTTTCCATACTGGACAACTAGCAATAATTCTATACACATGAGTAACTGAATAAATATTTCTTACAAAGCTAAATGTGTCCCCAATTCAAATCCTCCTTAACCAGTATGTACACACACACACACA
>NW_011888826.1:6653932-6660074 GCF_000151845.1 Pteropus vampyrus
ATTTCAGACATACAACAGTGATCAGAAAAACCACTCCAATAAATCCAGTACCCATCTGACACCATACATACTTATTACAATACTGCTGACTATATTCCCCATGCTATATTCTACATCCCCATGACTATTTTGTAACTATCAATTTGTACCTCTTAATCTCCTTCCCTCCCTTCACCCATTCTCCCAACCCCACCCAAATCCAGCAACCATCAAAATGCTCTCTATCTATGAGCTTGTTTCTGTTTTGTTTGTTCATTTCTCCATATATACATTCCACATGTAAGTGAAATCATATGACATTAGTCTTACCCTTTCTGACTTACTCCACCCAGCGCAATACCCTCCAGGTCCAACCACATTGTTGCAGATGGCGAGATTCCATTCTTTTTTATAGCTGAGTAATATTCCATTGTATATATGTACCACCTCTTCTTAATCCATTCATCCATTGATGGATACTGTAAATAACACTACATCGTAAATAACATTACATCATAATGTAAATAAAATTACATCATAAATAACATTGTTGTATTGTTGTAAAACAATATTGTAAATAATATTGCAATGAACATATGGTTGTACCTGTCCCTTCAAAGTAGTGTTCTGGGTTTCTTTGGATAAATACCCAGAAGTGGGATTACTGGATCCTTCTTTATCTCTTGTTATAGTCTTCGTTTTAATTAATTTTCTTAACTGAATTAATGTTAATTGAGGGATACCTGTATACTGAGTCCGTTTTCAATTTCCTATATCCCGGGTCACATAGTAAAACGTATTATATATTTACTTACTGATCTCTTGTTTCCAAAAAAGAAAAGGTAAATAATCCAGATTGTGTGTTTCAATCAGGAATTCAAGAACTTCAATCTGTTCTTTCACAAATAAGCAAAAAGCTTATCTTGGGGTTCAGATGAAACAATCTCACAGTTGGTGTTTAGATTTACTGTCTTTTGGGTGAAGTAAAAGGAGAAATTTCCAGAAATGCATTCAGTCAATTCAAAGAGAGGAAGTCGAATCTAGTTCTAAAGAGCTTTTTGTCTATAATTCATTTTTCTAAAGAAAAAATTAAGAAAAAGTATAGTATATCAATGCTGAATAACACACTATTTCTAGCAGATGCTTTTACATTATAATTTGTACCAAATGTAGTATCAAGAAAATTAAAATCTCCACTTACTAAGAGTAAAAAATATTCTCCATTAAGTCTAGTAATAAAAACTTCAAGATAAGATTCTAAAATGACATAAGCCTTCAGTTCTAATAAAGATTACTAAACTACAGTGCCAGAAAAGACTAGTTTTAGGGAATAAGATGAGAGTACAAACTTGTTTGTACCTTAAACTTGCTTAACTAAAGGCAGTGGTTCCTCTACCTGCATTTAATGTAGATTTTTTTTTCACTTGAAACTTAAAATGCATAACCAACTGCTATAATATTCTGATATGTTTTCATAAGTAGGAAAATATTAAGTTCCAATAAAAGTATTGAAAGAAGTGAATGAAAAAGTAGAAATAAATTTTTTACTCTGTTGAACCACATGAATCCTTAAGCACTTGGCATAGAAGCAAATAACCCTTTTTAAAAAACCTTTTAAGGAGCTATGTTGTCATTGTACTTTATTTTCAAAACAATTGCTTTGAAATATAACTTTTAAAAACTTAAAAACGTTTTTTCTTCCTTTTCCAACTGTAAAATAATCATTTTCAGGTCCTTTATCTAAAATATTTTTAGAAGTACACAAAACCAAAACTACAATAAAGTTCTTTATAGACTAAGCTATTTATAGTAAAACTTTATTGTAGATAGACAGGTTAAATGAACCTGATTTGACTCGTATGTACCTAATTTCCAGATGGTTAGACATTTATTAGATCCCTGTTTTTACCCCCTGGGGTTGTGGTAGCCGACTTCTGTGATGATCCCCAATGATCCGTGCCCCTGGTACTAACTCCCTTGTGTAGTCGCTTCCTATGTTTTATCATAATGGGTCTGTGGGACCAAAAGAATACAGCAGAAATGGTAGGTGACTTCCAAGGCTAGATCATAAAAGACACTGAGGTTTAGGCCTTATGCTTTCCCTCTCTGTGTCTCACTCTGGGAGAAATCAGCTTCCATGTCATGAAGATACTCAAGCAGTCCTACGGGAGGTCCTTGAGGTAAAGAACTAAGGCCCCAGGCCAAGGACCACGTGAATGAGCTATCTTGGAAGTTGATCCTCCAGCCCCAGTCAAGCACAGATGGCTGCAGATTAACTGCAACCCCATGAGTGACCCCAGGGCAGACCACCCAGTTAAAACTGCTCCTAGATTTCTGATGCACAAACTGCCTAAGAAGAAACGTTGATTGCCATTTTAAGGTTGTGCTCTACTTTCTCATAATCTGCTTATTTCAAGAAGTTCTTGAGCATCGATCCCCCGAGTCCTTAAATTGAGAAATTTAAAAGATCAGTAAAGGTGCAGCGACAATTCTTGGCACAAATCTAAATTAATCTTGCCAATTTTTAAATGTGAGCCTTTAGATATAATCTCAATTTTTGAAAAAAAAAAGATTTATTATTTTAATAACTGAACTTTTATTTTTAAAAATAAAAAATTTTGGAAAAACAGACTCCTATTTTTTGCAGATTAGAAGTGAAATGTGATCCTGTGGTGGTTGTTTCTTTGTCTCACTCCATATGTTGAAAATTCTGATAATGCGATTGTTAGAAGCAGAGATAAAGATGAGATGGGAGGGAGAGGAGGTAGAAGCAGCTTGAATTGTGATCTCGCAGTTCCCTGCACCACTTATTCCCTAAGATGCCAGTCTTACACTAAAGACATCAGTGATAGGTTTTCTCTGTCCCCTCCCATTGGGATAGAGCTAGCTTATCATTTCTTCAAAAATGGAGAGAAAACAAACTTCTTTCTGTCAAAATTTAAAGACATTTAGGGGTAAAATTTAAATAAATCGAAGCACTTACGGTAGTAAATGGTTCTCTCTTCAGCCCAAAAGTGTAGTATACTCCTCATGCATCTCCACCTATTTCATTCCCAACTTTTCCAAAACAAGGAACACCTACCAATTAACACAGGACATAGAACACATTAAAGATAAATGGAGAGTAGGGTCTGAGGCAATTGCATGGTCAGTCTCTACTGACAAAAAAAACAGCAGATAACGAAATATTACTGATATTATGCAGTTGGCCTTTGAATATACTTAGATACATGTGCAGAAAATCATTTACCCAGAGTTTGGTATATATACTCTCTCCAAGTAATAATGTACTTTTCAGAGTGCTCTCACATCTACCTCCCAGCAATTCTATTATGTAAGCCACCGGAATTATTATCTCTATTGAACATATGACAAAGAGTTTAAAGATAATTTTCTCAAGGTCAGCTAGGTAGTGGCAGGGAAGAGACTATAATTCAGGTCTTCTGGAATCCAATATTGGGCCTCTCTCCAGACCACTCTCTCTACTGAATGTACAAAGCAAATGTTAAGGACTCAGAAAAGTAGTTAATTTAAGAACACTATTCTGGTTTTTAATTCACTTTTAAGTTTTTTATTAATTATTAATTCAAAATATTTTATGTAGTTATATTTTTAATCCACTATTTTATAAAATAAGTTTATTATTATTGCAATATTCACTGTTTCTCTGGTCCGTGTACTTATGTAGGATCCTCGTATTACTAACGATCAGTCCATTGGTAAAAAGAATAGGCTACATATAAAAGAAAGTTTCTTCACTGACCTACACATGCATTGACTAAGGATCATTTAATTTTGACTCTTCCAAGTAAGTTTTTGAAGGATGAGCAGAATGGAATGGAAGAGGGAAAACATGTGGTCAAAAATAAGTCGTGAAGAGAAAAATAAAATGAGATACTAAGTGGCTTAACCAACGGGAATATAAATGGCAGATCAGGTGGATAAGGTGAACAAAGTACAATGAAGGGGGCTGTCGAAGCATCTGGAGTGACTAGGTTAAAGCAATAACTATGAAAAATAACGTCCTTAAAGGCTCAGCTTAAATAGGTCTCCTTCCATAAACCCTATCCTCGTTCCTCAGAACAAAATTCCGTCCTCTAAAATAACGTGGTACCTCTCTCCTGTTGCCTTCATCAGACCAAAGCCACTCATGACTCAGCACAAGGAAACTCCAGTCTCCTTTAAGGCAGAGTCTCTGTTGGCCTCACTTAACTCCTACAGTTCTTAGTGATAAGTCGGAGTTGGAGGACAAAGTGAGGATGAAAGGAAAGGGAAATGACTTCAATGTTTATTTAATGTCTGCTGTGAGCTCAACATCGTGCTAGACACTTATGTCATCTCATGAGAAAACTAAGTCTTATAGAGTTTTAGTAATTTATCCAAGATCACTCAATGATAGATGGGAAATTCAAGATTTGAAACTAGTTCTTTCTTCCTCCAAAATTGGTACTGAGCTTATTAGTATTTGCTGGAAAATTAGTTCCGTCATGGTGTTTAGAAATGGCTGAAAGAGGGCATTTCACAGTGGTTCTTCACTATTTCTAGATCATGGGCTCATGCAAGAATCTCTCCATAAAATTACATATATGCAAATACATACATTTAGCATCCATTTCTGGAGGATCAGAGCCCTTGGAGTTCATTCAAGAACTAGCTAAGGAAACCAAAGTAAAAACCTATGGATTACATATTCCAAGCCACCCTTCTCCCATCCCACCCTACCCTACTTCTCTTCCCACAGTCTCAGCAATCAAAACCAGGGAAAATATAAACACATGAAAAGTTGGCTTGGAACATTAAATGTAAAATTCCAATATAACACTACTTTAAAATGCCATAGAGAACAAGGAGACCTTAGAGAATGTACTCCCACAATCTTTAAATTTCAGTTATGACCTTCAGACCATATATGATATAAGACTGAGATATGAGGTAATTGGAATTCATCCCCAAGGGGGTGAAATAGCTGAAAATCAAACTAAATGGAAAATCCCAGGAAGTATACTGCCACTTAAGGGAAGAGAGGTTTATTTCTGTCATTTTGACTGAGGACTTTTTCTTAAAAAATGTTTTTGAATTTTTGGAGCTAAATAAAATGCTTAAAATAAAATTTGTGTGGTTTTTATTTATATACTGCATGCTTTTGAACAAGATTTAAAACAGCATATAGGCTTAGAGAAAACATAACAAAATATTATGAAGTACATGTAGGAAAAAATAAAGGTAAAGATATAAAATAGAGACAGGAATGGAGCTGACTTTAAAACATTAATTTATATTGTGATTAGAACTTTCTTCTCTCAATGTAATTTTTAAAAAATACACTGTATTGAGTTTTATATACTAACTGTATATTTTTTCATAATTTACAAAATGTCTTCACATACATTCTCTCATTTGATCCTAAATTCACTTTGTGAGGCAATTATGTACATTTTCCAGATAAGGAAACCAAGGCATGAGAGTGTACTGTTCTGCAGCAACTGATCATTACAATTCCTGTTTACAAAAAAATAATGCATCTTAGTCCTGTGCAAGAATAATATACATTTGACTTCTGTGGCCCTGACATTTTCATGAGAGGGTTACTTCCTACTTTATAGGTGGCTTTAGATTTGGAGGTTGGATAGATATAAAATTAAAGGACTTCAGACTTGGAACTGCCGTCTTAGGTAACAATTCCTTCACTTTATGGATGAGTGCATTGACACTCTATGAGGCTAAATGATTTGCCACAATCATCCAATCAGTTAGTGATAAAATGCCAGGTTTCCCAAGTTATTTTCTTCACGTTAACTCTATATCCATTTCTATGACTTTTTATATACCCAATTCTGACCTTTCCCCTCACTTTCCCTTGTGTCCACTGGATAAAGTTCTACATGCATATTGACACACTACAAGACCCTGCATGAGCTGGCACCAGTGACTTCTCCAGCTACTCACCTCCTCTAACAGTATGGGAATATTTCTGACACTCAAGGACGCCAGGTCTTTGAGTAATATCCTGATAGAGTTGTTCTTTTGGGTCTATGAGTAAAGACTACATCTGAGAGTAGCAAGGAATTGAGTTTCTACTCAAAGGAGGGGCCATTCTAGATGTCTATCTCGAGGAAAGACTTGAGTGAAGACGCTCAGATGGGAGGGACAAAATAGCCTCTGG
>NW_011888826.1:6660124-6674789 GCF_000151845.1 Pteropus vampyrus
GTCTTAGGTAACAATTCCTTCACTTTATGGATGAGTGCATTGACACTCTATGAGGCTAAATGATTTGCCACAATCATCCAATCAGTTAGTGATAAAATGCCAGGTTTCCCAAGTTATTTTCTTCACGTTAACTCTATATCCATTTCTATGACTTTTTATATACCCAATTCTGACCTTTCCCCTCACTTTCCCTTGTGTCCACTGGATAAAGTTCTACATGCATATTGACACACTACAAGACCCTGCATGAGCTGGCACCAGTGACTTCTCCAGCTACTCACCTCCTCTAACAGTATGGGAATATTTCTGACACTCAAGGACGCCAGGTCTTTGAGTAATATCCTGATAGAGTTGTTCTTTTGGGTCTATGAGTAAAGACTACATCTGAGAGTAGCAAGGAATTGAGTTTCTACTCAAAGGAGGGGCCATTCTAGATGTCTATCTCGAGGAAAGACTTGAGTGAAGACGCTCAGATGGGAGGGACAAAATAGCCTCTGGAACCTAGAGTCCTTGGACAAGGATCTCTCCTCCCCCAAGCTAAAGATGAGTGAACCAGATTATGCAATTCCAGGTAACTTTTCAGGTCAAATTCTTGTATGCTAGCTATCCTTGAATGTTCAGTAAAATTCCCTCCAAATACTCCAGAAAAAAAGCCTAAGTTCACACTTGGTGAGGCCATTGGATCCATGTAGCAACCAACCACAGCCAGATCAGCATGAACATGTCAATAGAATTACATAATGAAAGATACCAAACAAGAGAAAATATTAGGCAACATGAACCAAGGCCACCAAATTCTAGTCACTTCTCCCTTTATGCAACTTTAAATTCCCTGAACAGACCCATGAATTCTGCATATTGTTTTTTGTGCCTAAACTTCAATTCCTTTCCCTAAACTTTGCCCTTTTAACAAATTCTTACTCATCATTCATATGCCTGGTTTGGACATCATCTTCTCTAGATAACCTATCCTGACACTCTGTACTCTATTCCCTTTTCCAAAATCTGTGCTCCTTCAGAATAGGGTCTGCCTTTAGTTGCAATGCTTAGCAGTGCAGGAAAACAAAGTATGTACTCAGTGTTAGCTGAATGAACAAAAAGTTATTTTGTTTGTTTAAACACATTTTCAATAGGTAATTCACAAACACTGCAAAAAAATTTCAAGCCTTACATGAATAATTCAACGAAACATAGATCTTTCCTCCAATTCCACCCACCCGCTTGGAGCCAGTCGTGTCTGCTTTCAGATTTTTACACATATGGGTATTTAAGTGTATTCTTGCAATTTTTACACAATGGTATAAAACATATTTACATAACAATAAAATGCAACATATGTTGTTTATTATAATTGTTAAATATCCTATATAAATAATATGTAATAAATATATATTTATACACTGAGTCCTGTGACTTGTTTTCGTTTAACCTAAGTAGAGCTATTTTTTTTTAAGAGGCGCATAGTACTCCACCGCAGGGGCATACCAGAATCTCCTTCACATTTCCTTATTCACGGTTTCAAGAACACAAATACATCCACTTTCACTGTCAAGGCTTGGTCCGCAAACACAGAAATACTGCACTCCGACGCACCTCCCGGTGGCTCTCGTATTTTCAAACATCTTTTCACGAACCTAGGGCGGGGCCCTGCGTCGAACGCGACCTTCCCTCCACGTGCCCCACGCCCCTTCCGCAGGGCGGAAGAACGCGACACCTGCGCACGTCGCGGCGACGGAACCGAACCCTCCCCGCCCCAACCCCAGCGTCTCCCGGCCGCCCGGGTCGCCCGCTCAAACGTGCCGGAACGACCGGCGCCCAGCCTCGCCCAGCTCGGGGCGGACGGGGCGGACCGGGCGCAGCCGGCTCGGCGCTGGGCGGGGCGGGGCTCTGGCTGGGCGGGGCTCCGGCCGGCGGGCGCGGCCGGCGTGCGGGCTCCTCCCTTTTCCTCCCGCGGCGCCGGCAACCGCAGCACTTCCGGGTCGGCGCGGAGGCGGGGCGGAGGCGCCGCGGCGGCTGTTATTGTTCGACTGGGCTCGGCCGGGCGCTGTCTCCCTGGGCTCCGGCAGTGTCAGTTTGTCCGGCTTGCTCTCAGCCCCTCATTCCCGGCGGCTGACTGCGGAGGCTGCGGCGGGCGGGGCCTGGCGTTTCGAGGGCGAGCGGCGCCGGGGTGAGAGGCGCGGAGGAGGAGGAGGAGCAGTAGCCGGAGGAGGAGCAGTAGCCGGAGGAGGAGCCGTGTGCCCTGGCACCGAGCGGCCGCGGCCATGGCGTACGCCTATCTCTTCAAGTACATCATCATCGGCGACACAGGTGAGGGCCCCGGGCGCGGCCAGGCGGGTGTCGGCGGCCTGCGGGCCTGGGCTGAGGGGCAAACGGTGTCGAGCCGCGGCGCGGGCGCCGACGCCGCCCGGCGCCTCCCTCCCAGCCGCGCCGCTCCATTTCCGCAGTGCTGGAGCTGGTGACGTGGGCACTGCGAGCGGCCGCGGCCTGGCCGGGCCCGGCCCGCAGCCGCTGCCCCGAGCAGCCTGCAGCTGGAGGCCGCGGCGGCCGTTTGCGACGCCGGGTCTGGGAAGTGTATGACAGGAGGGGGCCTCCCAGCCCAGGGCCGTCAGGGCCAGGTTCAGACGATTGCAATCCTTCGCCTGGGCTCCATCACCTTGGGCCTCTTCGCCGCCCCCGTGGATGAAAAAGGGAGGCAGAGGAGAGCAGAAGGTGATGGGAGGAGGATTGGGGGTTTTCTGAACAGTCCCACCTTCTCTGACCTACATGCATCTACCAGGGTTTGCGCAAAGCGCTCCCTGGTGTGGGACAGCCGGCTGAGAAGAGAATGAAACCTTAAAATTTTTGTTTTTTTCTTAACACCTTCAACTCCCAAGTCAGAATAAATCACATCCCATTACTTGACGGCTGGGAAATCCCTTTCGAGGTCAATAAAGCATGAAAGAGTTCTGTCGACTTTTGCCACGTGTAAACTGAGGTTGTCTGATAGATAGTAAGGCAAGGCCCGTCAGTGCTCTGGGTGTGAGGTTGCTTGTGTGTCAGGGACACTGTGATTATTATTTAGATATATCCAGAGTCACCAGTGCCAATTTTCCAGTTGATGTCTCTTTGAAGCAGAAAGAAATTCAATTTTTCTTAAAACAACATTCGAGTATTTTTTTACAGATAAGTAAACAAACTCGTAAAATATCTTTTAATACTTGTGATTTTGGTATTACTTTGACTCTAATAATAAAACTGAGGTTTCTTCAGGTGTTATATAACTATTAATATACCAGAGTCTGATTACAGTGATGACTCTTGCACAACTTTGGACCCTTTGCACAACTTTGGAATGTAAACTGCAGCTTGTGGTCGCACTAGTGATGTAGCAGATTCAATAAGTAACACATGAAGCATGTTGATTGCTGCCTAAAAGAAAAACTTTCTGCTATAAATACAGTTTTTCAGCAAGTTTTGTTGGTTTTGTTTGTTTTGGTGTGTATATGGAAACTGGATGGTTTTCTACAAAAAAATCCTGGGAAAAGGAGTATTTTGCAAATGTTTAGTAGCAAATTTACATACTTTTAAAATGCTGTGGCGTATTCTGAGGGAAAAAGAAGTGGGGTCCTAAAGCCTACTGACACATTTTGATTTAGGTTGTAAATCCAAGACTGGAGAGGGACTTCATGTTCATTAATGAGTGGGTTTCAGAAGTAGAGACAGGAATGATTATGGATATTTAGCAGTAGTGAAGATTCAAATTAGTCTTTGCAAGGCGCCTTCTTTTTAAGATATTTGATTATTGAGCATCTACTATGGGTAAGGTATTGTATTGGCAGGAGTGGGGCTACAACAATTAACAAGTTGGTGCTGTTCTCTTGGAATTTGCTCTCATCCAAAAATAATCCCCAGGTAGTTCAAAAGGAGCACACTTTTTCTTGCCATGGCTGTTAACCTAATTCAGGCTCTAAATACCTGACACTGGACTCCATAAGGCAGTACTTTCTCCCCACTCCAATTCAGCCTGTAGAGTTTATGTCAGATTAATATTCCTGCAACATGGCTGTTAGGAGGCTATTTCTCTGCTCACATTCTTTTTTTGACCTTCAGGTAACTCCATATTTTAGCCCTTGTTTATTTTTTTAAATCTTCTTCCCACTATTCACTATTTCTTACCTTGCTACTGCCAGCGAGACCCAGTGGCTGACTTCTGTGCTTTTTTCCTGGTCCCTGCTGCTCCCTCTGTTTGGCGTGCCTTCTTCGTGGAAATTCTATTCTTCACAGTATAACCTGGGACTTCCATAATGCTTTCACAGTAACATATATTAAGCTCTTTTAGTGTCATCTTCTCGTGGTATGCTGGCTGAAAGTGATTACTCCTTGTCTGGATGTGTCTCACTTTGTATCATTTTTCTGATATGAATCCCAGACTGTTTTACAGATACTTGTGTAGGCATCCATATATGATTATATAATTCTTGAGGGTAGAAAAAGTGTTTTGTATGGCTTTATATTTCAGGAATAGTCAAGTAGAAAGTAGGCCCTCTGCATTAAATTAATGAAAGAATAGCCAAATGAACCACTGTGTTCCTATTAATATATATTAATAACTTGACGGCAGAATTTTTTAGCCCAATTCTGCCACTTTCTTACTGTTGACATTGTCCGAAATCCTTTACCATGTTTCCTTAATTTAAAGTATACCCACAGTTGTGAGAAACACTTTCTGTGGCCTTCCCCACAAAAGATGATATTAAATCAATAGTGTGAGATCCATCTTGGTTTTTTAAAAAGTCGTAGTATGAAAAATGTCCACCTTAGAATGAAGGAATTCACTACATTTCCTGTTTCTCATTTTCTCTAGACTATAAAACAGTAATTTTTTTAGCCTTCTCTACTCTTAATAGTGAGAGAAAATGAGGACAAATGTGAATACCGTGCTCATTTTCCTTTTCAGAATTCCCTTTCATAGAAGAGATTTTTAAAACTTTTACATGATCACAATGATACTTTTGAAATACGTGTTTCCTTACCATATGGCCAGATGCATTTAAAATATAGCTTTAAACTTTTTCATTGGTAGCATCTTCCTGAAAAATCATTTAGGAAAATGTCATTTAAATATAAAGTAGAAGTTGATTTTTAACAAGACTTGCCTAATATCATAAGCAGATAATTATCAATTATAGAGGGAGAGAAAAATTGTAATTGTTGACATCTGCCTGCCATTCTAACCTCATCACTAACCTTCCCTTGCCTGCCACTCAGCTGGGAACACAAAAGCACAATCCTGGTGTGTTCTATCCGAAATGCCCCTTCTTGCTGTGCACACCCCCACCACCTGCCAGAAAAAGAAAAAAAAAGTTTAGATCGCAACTTTTACACCTGACCAATTCCTAGTCTTTCTTTTAAAATGGTAATCCCACTCTTCACTGCATTATACTGATCCCTTCTACTCTTCCTTCGTTCCCTGCCTCTTTTCCCCTCCCCACTCCCACATGTTTTTTTTTTAATTAAACTCTTTTGAGGATAAGTGCTATGTAAGAAAATAAACAAGACTAGCCTCGTTATACATTATTATGTCATCTGAATGTATTTTTTAAATCGAGATATAATTGACATATAACATTTTATTAGTTTCAGGTGTGCAAAATAATGATTTGGTATATATGTATGTTGTGAAAAGATCAACACAGTAAGTTTAGTTGATATCCATCACCATACAGTTACAAATGTTTTTTCTTGTGATGATAACTTTTAAGATCTACTCTCTTAGCAACTTTTAGCTATCATTAAACATCATGCTGTATGGTACATCCCCAGGACTTACTTTTCTTATAATTGGAAGTTTGTACCTTTTGACTACCTTTACTACATGCATTCTAAATAATCTTTTTGTTGCTTGTTGTTTGTCTGGAAAGCTTTTGACTTTGTCTTAAATGTAAGGATAGGCCTTTCAGTGCCAGAAATTTTAACTAGATAAGTGGATGGGCACTTGGGGGAGGTGTTGCAAGACTTTACCTAGAAGGTAATATTTGAGCTGAAGTTGGAATGGTGAGTGGGGATTTGCCAGGTGGGGAAGGAGAGATGTCTAGTAGGTCGTTGGAAGTGCATGTTTGCAGTTTAGTCTGTCAGTCACATATATATGGCAGATTTAAAGAGAGTGAGCTACTGGGAGATACTAGGAAGTTAAATGTAGAGCAATTTTATTGATGACTTTGAGTGTGAAAGAGAAGGAAAGAATAAGTTTAGAGTTGTTTGCAAGATTAAGTTGACTGGTGTGTGTGTGTGTGTGTGTGTGTGTGTTTTAAGATGGGGAGGATGAGGTTGAAAAATTGAAAATGAGAGAGGGCAGGAGCAAAAGCCTAGAGGACTTGGCGAAGGCACGGCATTAGAGTCTCTAGTGCTTCAGAGCTGTAACAAAAGGAAGCCCTCTTCCTGTGGGAGATTCAAAG
Organism: Pteropus vampyrus; assembly: GCF_000151845.1. Lineage (NCBI taxonomy): Eukaryota > Metazoa > Chordata > Mammalia > Chiroptera > Pteropodidae > Pteropus > Pteropus vampyrus. Next base: position 6,666,559 of record NW_011888826.1, read on the forward strand.
TTAAATTTCTTTAGATTCTTGTGAATCACCTAGGATATTTTAAAAAAATAGATTCAGTGTCCCAACCCCCAGAGATTTTGATTCGAGCAAGTTCGTTAGACTATCATCTTCAGAAAATTAACAGTGCGAAGATAAACTGGCAACAACATGGATGGACCTACAAGGTATTATGCTAAGTGAAATAAGTCAGAGAAAGACAAATACCATATGATTTCACTTGGAATTATATATGTGGAATCTAAAAAACAATAAATAAACAAACAACAGAAACAGGCTCATAGATACAGAGAACAAATTGATGGTTGCCAGATTGGGGTGGGGGGAGGTCGGAGGGATAGGTGAAAAGGGGAAGTGATTAAGATGTACAGATTGTCAGCTATAAAAACAGCCATGGGGGTGTAAACTACAGCATAAGGAATATAATTCATATTATAATAACAGCGTATGGTGTCACATGGGTACTAGACTTAACTGGGGTGATCATTTCGTGAGTTATACGAATGTCTGATTACTGTTGTACATCTGAAACTAATATAATGTATGTCAACTGTAACTGAAAAAACTTTTTAAAAAGAAAACTTGGAAATTCAGAGGTAGAAAAATTTCCATTAATTTCTTTAGTTATGAAATATGCATATTATATATGTCTGATATGTACACATAGTTTAATAGTTATGAAGAATAGTAATAAATCAAACACCCATGCTAAAGGTATATAGGTCGTCATTACATACCTCTCCCTCTCTCCCAGGCTTCCACTGGCCTGAATTCTGTGTTAATCCTTCCCTTGCTTTTCTTCATAGTTGTGTCACTTAGCATCCCTAAACCATATTGTTTAGTTTTGCCTATTTTTAGATGTGTTTAGTAGCTGTATTAAATGAGAGCTAAAACATGTCAAACATACCTTTTAATGTCATCTAAAATTGAGACAGTATGTTTCTGTTATACTTAAGTTTTCCTTTACACATATTATTTGCAGTCTTTCAGGATTTTTGACCAGCCCTTTTTCTCTTTCTCGCCTAACCAGTTTATTTGCTACTTGCTTCCTCTAATATGTATGTTGCTCCTGAGACATCATATTGCACCTTAGATGCTGTGCCCCTGTTCTCATTTTCTTCCCTTTCTTCACTTTTCTTAGTTAACCTACCTCCTCATCTCAAATAATGCCCCTCCCTTCTTTCTCGGTGCTCTTGTCCTTTTTGTCCCCACTCTATTCCTGTTCCTGCTCCAACATAAAATTAATTTTCTCCTTTATCATCCCCACTGCTTCCCCTCCCCCATTTTTATCTCACCAGCTCTCCTCCTCTTGCAGTAGCCAGTAATTTTGCTGTTTTATTTGAGCAGATCTTAATTTTGCCAGCTCAGCAATTTTTCCCTCTCATTCTGGCCCAGCTGTGCTTGCTCCATTTTGTTATTCTCTGCTCATCCTCAGTCTGTGAGGCTCTGTCCTTTGCTGCAAAAGATGGCAGCCACATCCTGACCTCTCTTGTTCTCTTGACTTTTCATTTTCTACATGAAATGTTCCTATTTGATTTCATCAGCCTTTGCAGGTTTTAAAATACTCTATATTCTAGATGTTATTCTTCATTCATAAGTAAAGTATGCCTGGCAAAAAGATGCTAGATCTCCTCTGCTATTGTACAGATGTAGTCATCCCCCTTAAATTCCTGCATTGTTTGACAACTCAAACGACTTAGGTCTCATCGTTGGAGATGCTGTTTTAGTAGATCTGCAATGAGCCCTGGACATCTATATTTTTTTAGAGCATTGTTTGTAGTGGCAGAACTGTGACATTCCTCTCTACTGGTTAGTCATGGCCTTTTTCACCCGTCTGTTTTTCTAAAATTGATTCTTTTCTATTGCCAGATTTTCTGCTTTCTGGGATTTTATTTAAGTAATCCCTAAGATATATACAGGTTGAATTTATATAGAATTCTCTATCACATTAGCTTTTGGCACTGTGTCTATGTAGTACATTCTCATGTGGAATTCTCCACACTTTTTATAGTACATACACAGTATCAAAAGCTTCTTATGTTTGATATATGAAGTTACCATTTTATAAATGAATAATTGGGGCAAATTATTTACTTATTTCTTCCCTCCTCTTACTTCCACCTCTTAAAGGTTTTTACTTTTCGTATCTACGAGATAGCACTTTAAGTTTCTCTCAGTTCTTGCTCCAAAATATTCCCATTTTCAGGTGTAGCTGACAGTTAACTCTGTCTCTGGTCAAATCTGAGGGAGAAAGGAAGGAAATAAATATTGATGGATGCACACTGCAGTGAAGTTCTTGAAGGCCAGACAGTGTCTGGCACAGAGTTACTGCTTCAAAAAAAACCATGACTGTGCGCTAAGATAGCCTCTGCTGGGTAGCTTCATGCATTAACCAATGTATCCAGTTTCAGCAAGGATTACGGGCACTTTATGTAAAAAATTTACAGTTTATTTTAACAAAATGAGAGAAAGTGTGTGTATTAGTTCTGTGTTGCTACCATAACAAACTACCATACTTAATTCAAACAACACAAATTTATTTAATCTTACAATTCTGAAATTCTACGTAAGTTTATGTAAATGTCAAAAGTCTGACGTGTGTCTCACCCGGCTAATATTAAGATTTCAACCCGGCCAGGTTCCCTTCCGGAGACAGGATCCTTGCTCATTCAGGATGATGCTAGAATGTGGTTCCTTGCAGCTGTAGGGCCGAGATCTCCATTTTGTTGTTGGCTGTCACCTGAGGCCTCTTTCCAGCTTTTAAAGTCCACCTACATACCCACATTCCTTGGCCCATGGCCCCCTTCCTCTGTCTTCAAAGCCAACAACAAGGGATCAAGTCCTTCTAATGTCATATCTTTTTGACTCTTCTTGAGTCATCCCCTCTCTTTGACTGAAGCTGGGAAAGGTTTTCTGCTTTTAAAGACTCGTGTAATTAGATTGGGTTTACTTGGATAATCCAGGATAATCTCCAGTTCTCAAGGTCTGTAATCTTAATCACATCTGCAAAGTCCCCTTTGCCTCATAGGGTAACATAGTCACAGTTTAGGAATTAGAGCATGGGTGTCTTTGTGTGGTGGTGGCATTGTTCTGACTACCACAGAGTGCTAAGGAGTAACAGTAAGAAACAGTGAGTAGAGACAGTTAAATCGAAGTCAGAAGCAACAGTAATACTTGACAATGACCTTGTGCACACCTCTTTAAAGTGGGCACTGTATTTAGCACTAAGCAGTGCAAACAAAAACAGCTCGTTTATCCTAATCATAGTACCCATTGCTTTATAAAGAAATATGTGCATGCATGCACTTAATTATAATTGATAATGGGTTTTAATGTAGTGAGGAATATAAATATACAACTGCTATATTTCTATGTTTTTATATATTTTTATATATTTTTTAAAAACTATATAAAATGTATTATTTTTACATTTTTTATATATTTATACTACATAAAGGGACTTTTCTAATGGTATAACTCATTGAATCTGAACAGTAATATCCATGAAGAAGGCTGCATTTTACAGGTGAGAAAAGAGACTAATTGTCACATCACACATCTAGTAACTGACCATGCTGGAATTTGAGCCCAGGTTTTTCTGACTTCAAAGTCCATGCTCTGTCTACCATATCATACATATCTCTTGATTCCCACAAATTCCATATTAGACCTCTTCTGTTGGCTTACCAGCTTTGGTGAGTGAATGTGGGAGTATGTAGTCCCTCAGTTCCCTTCACTAAAATAGATAACCACCTCCACTCATGCATTTTAGTTATCTTCTATAAAACAAAGATAAAGTCCTTTTTCTGGTTCTTACCAGCTGTACGAGCTTGAGCAACCTCTTTAATCTCCAAGTCTCTGTGTCCCCAACTGTAAAATGGAATGAATACATGAGGGAATATGTGTAACACTGTCTTGAATAGGAAATGGTTAATATTTTATTTTCACTTTTTATCGTGCTTCTTTGACTGTTTCTGTACTTTCCCCATATGCATTTGAAAAACTAATGCAAACTTGACCAGTGCTATATTAGTGTTTAGTGCTGTTCATAGCAAAAATAATATCTGTTGCCCTCCATATGTTCAAACATGTTGATTTTTTCCCCCCATCCCTACTTAGCTTGCTCATTTGTGGACAGCTGATGCTCTCAGTCCATTATTCTTGACTCTTAATTGTTTCCTAGCTTATGTTGGTATTTTCTTGTACTTACCATATTCATTTGCATCTAGATGTTTTACAGAAAGTTCTTTATCAACATTGTTTTAACAAGATTCAGAATTGTTTAACAAAATTCAAAATTGTTTATCAAGATTCATTTTATTCCAGGTATCTATATACATATACTCTTTTGCAGCTTTGCTATAGTCTATATGACCATCCATGTTCACTGATAATTTAGAAAAACTCTAGGAAGGACCCATTTGATTACAAGGAACAGAAACCTAATCCAACTAGCTCAAGGAAAAAGGTTTTGATAAGAATTTAAAGAGGGCTCTTAGGGATCCAAGAAAAACTGTAAACAAGTCCTGGAGAACTGGCCACTCGGAAATCTTTGTTATCCTCTCATGGCTTCGTTTTCACCCCTTGAGATAATTAGGAATGTGTGTTTGGGGTTTTAAACATTTTTTTCTTTTTTATTTAAACAATCTTTTTATTAATTGATTTCTGACTTTGTTTCACTTAGGTACGTGAAATCGTGTGTGAATTCTTCAGTGCTTGATAGTAATTTTGTCGCTAAGTACTTGGTCATTGTTCATACATTTCCATGTGTGCTGGAAAAGTGTATTCTTGTGTACATGGTACGTTCATGGTTCCATACATGTTCATTAGGTTAGACTTGGTATTTGTGTGGGTCATGTCTTCAATATTCTTAATAGTCTTGAGTTTCGGGGTAAAATGTTAACATCTCCTGTTATGATAATGGAGTTTTTGTGTGTGTAAGTGGTTCTGTCAGATTAAATTTTTTTCCTCAGTAAATGTGAGGACTCATTTGTAAGGTGTATATGGCCTAAGGTCTTTACATCTTGCTGAAGAGTTAGTTAGCTGTTCCTTTGTCATTCAGTTACCTTCCACTTTTTTTTCTTTTTTAAAATAATAGATTTTATTTTTAGAATAGTTTTAGACTTACAAAAAAACTGAGAAGATACCAGAAAGTTTCCATGTACCCCATAACCAGTTTTGTCTGTTTTTAACATTTTACATTAGTTTGAGTTACCCTCCACTTTTTACATTTGTGCCTTTGGTGGTGTAGTTTTTGGTACTCAGCTTTTTGATATTAATTTTGAGTATCTTGGTTCATATTTGCCTAGTACATACTTTTCTATCCTCTCACTTTTCTTGGAATCAGGTTTTTGTTTGTTTGTTTTGTTTCGTTTAGGAAACAAACATAGACACAGTCAAAGCCCCTTATATACCCTGATACCTCTCACTTCCCTTTGTCCCTGGAGGAAACCTTCTTGGATTTGGTGTTTATTATTCCTATGAAAGTTTCTAAATGATTACTACATATGTATGTATGTATTTGTAAACAGTGCACAATATTTTATATATTTTTTCAAGTTCATATTAATGGAATTGTGCTTGCTCTGAAACCTTTTCGTTCACTGTTGTTTTTAGGGATTTATCTGTATTATATTTATATTCTTTTTGACTGTACTACAAATTTCCAATTCTCTTCACTTAAGGAAATTTTAGGGTGGGTTGTTGGTCATACTGTAAAAGATAATATATGGACTGACTCCTTGAAAACGTGTGCTAGAATTCTGGAGGTATTCCTTGAAGTGGAATTGTACACATCTTCAGTGTTTCCAGCTAATCTAAATCACTCTCCAGAATAGTTTTCAGTTAACCCTCATTCTTGTTCTTTCAACCCTACTGTATCACCTTTTTTTTTAAGGCCTGTGTTTTTATATCGCCCATTGCTATATCTTTTTAGAAATTCAATCTGAGAAGCTATCTTTTACCATGAGAATTTAATCACTAATGAATTTGAATTTATTTCTACTAGCAAGTACCACCCTGTCCAGTCACATGACAAGATATCAGGGCATAGATCACAGGCATGCCCATTTGCCATGGCTTTGTGGGGAAGGAGGTACATGTCCCACACAGGAAACAGTATGGTGGTCATGTTTCCCAAGCATGTATAGTATCACCTGTTCTAGAAGGATAATGTAGAATCTAATGGAAAGAGGAATCTCTTCCACTAACTCTTACTTGTGCAAATAAACAATTAAAATTCCTGAGTTTTCTGTTTATAAAATGTGTATAGTACCTGCCTACTGCACCCTGTAGGGTTGTTCACCAATACTATAGGTTTTGTTTTGTTTTTCTCTAACTTTGTAGCTGTCTTTGAAACTCAAGTGTCTGTAATTTGTTTCTCTTCATTTATTTACAGTTGAGAGTGCTGTATTCGTGCGTGCTCTGCTGCCCCAGCATTATTAACATTGACAATGACTCTCCCTATAGCATTGGTCCACCTTTAACCATAATTACTGTGCATCTAGGAGGCACCTAATATTCTAAGTTCTCACTGGTTATTTCAGCTTAAGACAGCACTCTTGTAAATTTCCCAAGAGCCTAGTATTTGTAATTAGAATATCTTGATTAGTGTGGTGGCTCCTCTTAGTGAAGTTCAGACCTCTTTAACTTCAGTTTTCTTCTCTAGAAAAAGGCAGTAGTAATGCCTGACTTATCTGCCTCATGGGATTTTTGTGAGTTTGAAGTAAAGAATGTTTGCAGGTGCCTTGTAAGCTGCAAAGTGCTTTATTTATTGTATTTTATTAGAGATAACTTTTTCTAATCTTTTGAGCATCTTAAAATTAAGTTGGTGGGTGAGGTCTCACCTACAGGAAAAGCTATTCACTGTGCTGGCTTAACTGTAATTACTTGATTTGAAAGAAGCATGATCACATGTTAATCTGTAAAATGACAGTTCTTTGATCCTGAAATTCTCTCTGGATTCCGTAAGTCTTTTCCTATCTCAGATGTCCTCATGGCCCACTTGAGATTGAGAAGAATATCAAGTTGGAGTTGCTCTTTTCCATTAGCCTTTAGGAAAGAGATGATGAGGCCAATACGTAGTTGTCTTCTAACTTGAGTTCTTTTACACATTGGGGTCTATACTCAGGAGGCCAGTAAGGATGGTATGAAGGCTGTAATCAACCAAGATAATTTAGGGACAGTTAAAATAACTTCAACATTTTAACCCAAGAAAAGAGAAGACTTAAAGGAGAATATAATCATGACTTTCAGATACTTAAGTGACTCTCCTATAAAAGAGGGCTTCAACAGCCTTTTGTGGCTTTTTGTCGACAGAAGCAGGACCATGAGTAGAGGAGAGGTTAGATTTGGACTCCCTGGGAAATGGAAAAAGCTTGTGAAGTGGGGAGTTGGTGTGTTACTGGAGCTGTTCAAGCAGAAGTGTTTGATTGACACATATTAGGGCTTGGAATTTAGGCAGAGAGTAGAGAATTGGATTGGATCTTTTTTTTTCTTTTCAAAGAAATTTAAGATAATATGTGGTCAGTTCTTCTACTGGAGTTAGAAAAATGAAGAAGACTGTCCCACCCTAAAGGGGAGATCAATTTGCTACCATAATTACAAGATATTGTAATAGAGAAATACGTAAAGTACTAGAGGAGCATTGAGTGGATTCATTGTAACTGAAGTGAATGTCTCATAACATTCAGATTTTTTGGTAAACATTTATTGAGCACCTACCGTGTGTTGAGTGCTGTGCTTGGGCTTTCATATATGTTCTCAGTAATTCTAAGTAGCTATTGACCACATTTTACAAATGGTAAATCAGATGTGTCATGATCAGATATGGTCTCATTTGTTTGAATAATTCCCTACATAGTAGCCCTGTAGAATCAGTTTGTGCTTTTTGCCCCCTTTTTTTTATATTTGTTATGTGTGGAGAACAGAGAATTGAGCTGAGCCCCCCCTCAGTCTTTTGTTTTGCCAAGATTGGGCAACCTTATACCAGGAATGTTATATAGAATATGGCAGTATAGGATTTTTGTTGATTTTATGGGGGTTAAGACTAAATGAATCTTGGTACTCTACTGTGAAGAGCATTGTGTGGCATAAAGAGATGGATTTTTATCCTCTGGATAGCTTCACAGAAGCAGTTTTATCTCCCATCCCTAAATGGGATAAATTTCTACCCTTAACACCGATTTCTGACAGTAATTAATGAGCCCTTCCTATCATTTAACATTTTTTTCTTT
>NW_011888826.1:6676105-6691762 GCF_000151845.1 Pteropus vampyrus
ATCTCCCATCCCTAAATGGGATAAATTTCTACCCTTAACACCGATTTCTGACAGTAATTAATGAGCCCTTCCTATCATTTAACATTTTTTTCTTTATTGGCCCTTTTCCCCCATCCTTTCTGATTTACAGTTTCTTTTCTTAGAGAATTTACCTGAGAATTGGAAAAATCACGTTGAATTTGAGTGCAAATATGTGTTTTCAGCTTTAGTTGAGAATAAGCCTTGCTAAAAGTTCTACTGGTTTGTATTCTTTAGTGGCTTTTAGGAATTAAAAAAAGAAAATCATAATCTATTTCGCAACACATTATTTTACTTGTAGGCTTCTTTGTAATTTTCTTAGACCAACCAACATTTAATATAACTATTTTTGGTCACTCTAGAAGTTTTGCTAGTTATTTAAATGCCATGTTACTATGGAGGTCATCAGATGAGGCCAGTAAAAGTATTACTTATGTAGTGTTCGATGCTAAAAGGGGTTCTTTGAAAACTTGTGGGGTTTTTTTTGAATTTTTATAATAGTGCTTTTGAGCCAAACTGAAGTCTGTGTGTATGTGCGTGTGTGCGCATCCCAGTCTCAATGAGACTATATACTTAGTACTGTTGTACACCTTAATTTTTTTCACTTAAAGGTGAATCTTGGATGTCTTAACATATTGCATATAAATCTGTCTCATTCTTTTTAAACACCTGCATAGCCAAACCATAATTAATTTACCCATTTCCTGATACTGTTAATTCTGGTTTGTATAGCAAACAGCAGAAACCTATTGTGGTTAACTTAAGAAAAAGATTTTATTGAAAAGATTGGGTGCTCCACAGAATTGATAGGAAGGCAATATAATTAAGCTTGAAAATGGCAAAACCAAGGAAGACAAAGCATAGCCAAATGCCTCCTGTCATACACCCTGCTGAAGAAGATGCTGAGTACATGCCATTGCTGTCTCATCTCCACTGTAGACAACCATGGATTCTCTCTTGATGGTCCTCAGTATTGGAGCACTCCTTCAGAGTCCATATACCAGACAAGAGCTTCTGATTGACTGTGTCACATGTCTGTGCCCTTGCTGCCAGGGAGCTGAAAGAAGGTTGCTCTGATGCTAGGTTGTCAGAAACAACAAATGTCTTCCTACACCTGTTGATGAATATTGTTATACACAGTGCTGTGGTAAACATTCTTATGCATTGTGTAAGTAAAATATATGAACCAGCTGGGGTTTACATTTCGCATTATGATAGATGCTGCCAAATAACCTTCCATTAAAAATATGGATTTGGAAAGAATATTTAATTTTGAGTTTGGTATATTTTATGTACTTAAATTCAACAGGCTACTCTCAACATTGTCTGTGTTGACTGATGCCTGTCTATGTTTGGGAGGTCAGCAGTTTAATTTAGTTACTGTCATCACGTACTTCTTGGGCTCTTATTAGTTTAATCTGGCATCTGCATGAAATAGTTCTTTTTGCTTACAGATTTTTAACTTTGATACCTATTCGTACCATACATACTATTTTGAGATCATGTATGGTAAATTTATTGTACAATGATTATATTATACATTTACATCTAGACACCTTCCTTCCATACTTGAAAAAGTATCCTCTTCAAGCTACTTCATTTAAATGTATTTCTGAGATGTGCAGTTCTTATTTGGAATCTTTGCTTATGAGAGGATTACGAAATGGTCATATTAAAGTATATTAATATAACTGATATGTTAACTGGAACATTATTGTTTGGGATAAAGTCAGTGTTGAAGAAATAGTACTCATTATTTAAAGCTTCTTTTGTGAAATTTCTGCCCCGTCGGAGTCATTTAGCTTATGAATATTCCCTCCTTCTTCTTAGTATTGCTCCTAATACCTGGAAAGTGAGATAATGTTCTTTTTAGTTAAGAGAGGTTTTGGTTGCCAATAGTAATATGTATCTGAGAAGAACAAATTCAGGAGGTTGGATGGTGTAGTGGAAAAATATGATTTAGAATTAAAAAAAAACACACAGATTTGAGTTTCAGTTCTGCTCCTATGTTGTTAACTTGAGGCATATCACTAAAACCTCAGTTTCTTCATCTTTAAAATTAGGTTATCATTTCTGCTTTGCTGTTTATTATTTATTACTATTTATTATCATAGATTTACTACTATGGTTGAAAAAAGATTGTATATGTGGAAGGAGCATATTTTTACCTTCACATTATCAAACACCATGCAGATATTTTAAATGAGATGAGAGAATATTAGCATAAACTTGATTATAAGATTCCATAGATGCAATAAAAAAATACTTATTCATACGAAGTGAGTCAGTTCTTTGGGTATTTGGCAGGTAGCATATAGTCCAGCATAGTCTAAGCTGAGTAATTGCCAAAGATAATAAGTGGAAACAAGCATAATCATATTTTCAACTTAATCTGTACTGTGGTGAAACATATCTGCAGTATTTTCAGTTATTTATCTGTTATCCCAAGCATGTAGTGGCTTCAGATTAAGTTGTAGCTGGAAAACAAGAGGATTGGACACTGAAAATAGTGTTATATTTAGGACAGTGGTTGTCAAATTTTAATGCGCATCAGACTCACCTGGTGAGCTTGATAAAACACAGATTGCAGGGCTCCACCCTAAAGTTTCTGATTCAGTGAGTCTGGGGTAGGGCTGATAATTTGCATTCTTACAAGTTTCCAGATGATGATGCCACTGGTTTGGGGACCATACTTTGATAATCAGTGTTTTAGGGAAACCGTGTAATTTATCATCCATATTGATCCATAGTTTATCAGGACAACAGGAATATCTGAGCCTGCCCCTGGCAAATCAGGATGTAGGCTAATCCTAATTTTACCTAATGGAAAAATCTTTTTACAAAGAGGTTTATGTAATAGAATTGTCACCTGGTAGGTTTTATTTATTATGTTAAATTGTCAACAGATGATCAGATTTTCTCCTTGATTCCTGTTCTTGTAAATGTTAATTAAAAAGGAATAGAAGTATCCTAGATTCAACTGATATATTTTGCCATAAATACTAGCAAAAATATTGTAGATGAGTTCTTTCATTAGATGTGTGGTTGGATTAGATATTAGAGTACTTTCCAAGGTTTTGTGTTTTTTTTTTTTTACAAGCCACAGTAACAGTTACATATTAATTACATTGTAGCCTAGCATTCAGATATGCTGCCTCTAAAACAAGTTTCCAAACAGTAGTGTCCTAACCTTGTGTGTTACATACAGTCTAAAGTTTGCTATTTTGTTTTATTTATTTATTTATTTTTAATGCTAGTTGTGATCCACTAAATTGATTTCATGACCTACTGTTTAAAATCCTACTGCACAGAGGACCTCTGTGTTTTCTTCATTCTGATTCTCAAATGCTCTATCTTCTCTCCGCCATTATGACACACTAGTCAGGGAAAGTGTCAGGAGTTGGGAGAGGAAGGGCAGGGATGTGTTTTTACCACTTGCAGCTCTTTCTTGACATTAGCTTTAGTAGTCTATTTTTTATTCTCTATGAAAATTAGCAAATGCTTCATTTTATTTCCTAATTTTTAAAAATTTTAGTTGCATTGAGTTTTGTATTTGTGAAAATATGGCACTAAAAAAAATAAACCAGGTCTTTTTTAAGAAAATCTAAACTCAGCTTATATTCAGAAACCCTCAACTTTACCAAATTAAATTTGGTTTATCTTAATGAAAGATGTATTAATCATCTAGTATTAGTCAGCATCGAACTAGGAGACAAACCACACAGGGATTTGAACAGGGAAAGTCTAATGTAAAGAATCATTAACTATAACATGAGATTAGAGTAATGGCTAAGAGGTAAAGAGAACTCTAAAGAATACCTACAATTACAGCAGGTAGAGGGCACAGCAGCTACCCTTAAGACTGAGGCTTGGATGGAACAAACCTGGCATCTAGAGCTCATTGAAGGGACACAGCTGAGGCCTGCTGGATGGCAGAGAATTTCACTGACGGTCTGGACATAGTAAATGAAAAATTCCAGACATGAACCAATAAACAATTCATAAATTTTGAGTTGTGTGCCATTTTGAGTAGCGTGGTGAAATCTCACAGTCCTTCTCCATCCTGCCCAGACATGAATCATCTCTGTGTTCAGCGTCTCCACACTATATATGTTCCCCACCCAGTAGTCACTTAGTGGCCCTCTCAGTTATCAGATTGACTGTCGGCAGTATCTCAGTGCTTCTATTCAAGTCACTTTTATTTTACTTAATAATGGCTCCTAAGTGCAAGCGTAGTGATACTGGCAATTTGGATATGCCAAAGAGAAGCCATAAAGTGCTTCCTTTGAATTAAAAGGTAAAAGTTCTTGGCCCAATAAGGAAAGAAAAAAATCATGCTGGGGTTGCTAAGATCCACGGGAAGAATGAATCTTCCATCAGTGATTGTTAAGGAGGGAAAAGAAAGTCATGCTGCTTTAGCTCTCACACCTCAAACAGCAGAAGTAATGGACACCGTTTATGAGTGCTTAGTTAAAATGGAAAAGGCATTGAATCTGTGGATGGAAGACATCAGTAGAAAACATGTTTGATTGATGGGCAATGTGTTACGCCAGAAAGTGTTAAGCATATACGACTTCAGCAAGGAACCACGTTCACATAATCTTTATTACAGTTACATTGTTACAGTTTTTCTGTTTTATTATTAGTTATTGCTAATCTCCTACTGTGCCTAATTTATAAATTGAACTTTATCGTAGGTACGTATATATTGAAAAAACAGTATATATATAGAGTTCGGTACTATCTACAGTTTTAGACATCCACTGGGGGTCTTGAACAAAACCCCCCAGATAAGAGGGTACTACTGTATAAAAAGATGAATCTTACTGCTCCTAAAGGAGGAAGGCAGAAGTGTAAACTGATAATAAAAGTATAATGTATTAAGTGCTTGATAAAGTGTTTGTAGAATACTCTGGCCTTAGCATGAAATAAGGTGTCAGCCTTATTTGTTCCTTTGAGAACAAAGAAGCAGCACAGATATCTTCTCTCTCTCATTCTGTACATGCTAACTCTTGTATTTCCTCACAATAGCCTTATGAGTAAGGTAGCTAGTATGATTACCATTATACAAATAGCAAACAAGGCCAGATAACATGACACAACTTTTTCTACTAGTGTCACACACAGGATCCAAATCCAGTCCAGTAGATTTGTTATCTCTAAATTGATGGTGTACCGTGACATGCAGAAGGGTACAGTAGTAAAAGTTTGCCAGTGTAAAACACAGGACTAGGTACTACTATGCAGGATTTAAAAAGTGAATTCGATATGTCCCTGCCCTTAAGAACTTTATAGTCTAGTAGTGCTGATAAAATGTGGTAAGGGCTCTCTCTGACTGAGGTATTAGAAAACGCTTGGAATTTCATAGGATCTAGACAATCTGTCTTCCTTGGAAAACTTAAGGTAAGATGTATTTGAGCTGAGTCTCGAAAAATGAGCAGAGTTTAGACAAGTAGAAATGGTAAATAATCAGAATTTAAAAATAGGAAAAAAATAGGGTCATTTTACGTATCTGCTAAATGCTATTATACCTTATACCTTCCTCAGTATAAACCATCCAGTTTAACTATAGTATAGACCTTGTATCAAACAGTTATTGGAAATAAGGCTGAAAAGATAAATTTATTATACTTGTTAGACACCTATGTAGGTACTAGGTTGTGAAAGGTTAAAGTAGAGTTCGAACTTCATTCTGTAGACAGAAAAGATAGAAGTTTTTAAAGGAAACAGTGCAGTACTAGAGTTACGATAAAATAGAAACTATATGTACACCCACAGCGTATATATATTTATATTGTAATATAACAGCAGAGACACACTACTAATATGTAGGACAGATTAGAAAGCTGGGGTATAGTTAGTTAGGTGTTAGTACAGTGGTCCAGGTAGGAGGTAAAAAGGCCTTACCTAAGACAATGGTAGTGAAAGTAAATAAGGTAGTGAGAGCTGGAATTAACAAGGTTTAGGGAAGGATGTTGTAGGGAGTCAAAAAATTAAAGACGAAGGTAATTTACAGACACTTTTCCATTTCAGAAGAGTACATACTTCAAATACAGGCTCTTTTCATTTTTTAACATAAAAGTAATGAATATATGTGATAATGTTAAAACACTGCAACGACAGAAGATTGGATATGGAGGGGGTTAAAAGTTGACATTATGCAAAGAGAAACAGGTCAGGGGAAATACAGAGGTTAAAACTTTGGTAAGGTCCATTCCACAAAGGGGCGGGCTATACATAGTGAATTTCTTCCAAAAAGTATATTATGGAAAGGGAAGGAAAGAAGAGAAACCTGCCAAACACCCTCAGCCAGGTGGTCATGGTTAACAGCAGCAGTAATCTGTCATGTTAATAATAATCTTGTTAGGATGTGATGAAAATTGTGCTCTGGTCTTCCTCCCAAACAGCCACAACTCCATTCAATCATGGGGGAAAAGCAGACAAATCCCAATTAAGGGACATTCTACAATATACCTGACCAGTATTCCTCAAAATTGTCAAGATCTTCAGAAACAAGGCAAGTCTGGGAAACTCACAGCCGTGAGGAACCTAATGACACACGATAACCAGATGTAATGTGGGATCCTGGATAGAAACAGGACATTAGGTAAAAACTAATGGGGGAAAAAGTCAGAACTTTGGAGAAGGTAAAAGCAAAGAGGTTTCATAAAGAAGGCAGGGTAAGGAGTAAACTACCCAAGTTAAGGTTTCTCCACTCATCATCATGTTCATAGGTGCTCAGCAAATGGTGGCTGAATAAATGCTGTGGTTGGAGCTCTTCCTAAGCTTGTTTTTGAAATGGATTTTACCCTTCAGCGAAGCCTGGCTTCTTTATCTGTTCTGAGCTCAGGTTCAGATTTGGTTTCCTAGAGTCCATGACACACCTAGGGTGAGTTGAGATTATCTCAGAAGCCTGTCAGTGTTCCTTTCTCCTCCAGCATTTATGGCAAAGAATAGTGTTTTTGCTTCTGAAACCACCCAGTTATATCGATTATGTTACATGCACACACAGCCAGAAAGTCTCCATATTTAAAAATTAGAATACCTAATTCATTTTGTGAAGGTAGATGTGTATTATGGAAGCTTCCTAAAGGTTATGGCACTTGAGTTAAGTTTTCTAATAGCTGTCAGCTGAGTGTACAAAAAAATCACTGAGCATTGGAGAAAGAACACTTAAATTTAAAGTATGCTAAATAAATAACGTGCAAAGACCTGGTGTGTAAGAAATACTGGCATAAAGAATCAGACATTCTGTTGATGTTACCTGCTTTTCTTGTTTTTGTGGTTTTGGTCTCATCCTAGAAGTGTTTTAGTTCTTGGAGTACTTTAATACTGTAAATCAAACATACAGAAATAGATGATTTGCATGAAGGGAAGAAGGGCCAGTTCTCTGTATCTTTCTAGTTCCTTTTCATTTTGATTCTTTAGCAACTCTTTGTCAGCATACTCATTTCTATACCTTACAGCAGGGTTCCCCAACCCTGGGCCATGACCTGGTACCCATCTGTGGCCTATTAGGAACTGGGCTGCGATTAGGAACCGGGCCACACAGCAGGAGGTGAGTGATGGGCTGGGAAGCGAAGCTTCATCTGTATTTGGAGCTGCTCCCAGTACTAGCATCACTGCCTCAGCTCCACCTCAGATCATCAGGCATTAGATTCTCCTAGGAGCACTGGTCCCTGGTGTAAAAAAGTTTGAGGACCACTGCCTTACAGTGTCAGGGAAAAGATGTCTTACATTCTTAAAGCTACATCGTTTTGAGAACTTTCTTTAATTTTTCTTTTTATTACTAAAGCTCAGTGCCTGGAATATAGTAGGTATTCAATAAATATTTTTTGGTTAACTATCTCTTCCCTTCCCTGACAGATTTCTTCACTGACAGATTTCTCAAATAAATGCTCTGTATTCCCTGTTTCCTTTTCCCTTACCATTCACTCTTAATATTCGAGTTACTTTTCTGGTTACAGTAGGAATTATAGATAGCATCAACAATAGTGGGAGACTAACAGTAGAAATCTAAGAAGAAGAAATGAAAGATGATTAGTGATTAGTATACTGGTTTCCTAGGGCTGTTGCAGCAAATTATCATAAACTTGTTTTAGGGTTTAAAACAACAAAAACCTGTTCTCTCGCAGTTCTGGAGGTCAGAAGTCCAAGATCTAGATATTGACCACACTCCCTCTGAAGAATCCAGGGAAAATCCTTGCTTGCCTCTCCCAGCGGCTCTAGGTGTCCCTTGGCTAGCGGCAGCATAATTCCAGCCTCTGCTTCTGTCTTCCAGTGGCCTCCTTTCCTGTGTTTCTGTCTTTGTCTCCCTCTGCCTTTTTCCTCTAAGGACATGTGTCATTGGATTTAGGCCTTAACCAAAATCCAGGATGATCTTATCTTGAACTCCTTAATTATATCTGCAAAGATCCTTCTTCCAAATAAGATCACATTTACAGGTTCTAGGGGTTGGGACTTGGACATACCTCTTTGGAGGGTCACTCTTCAACCCACAACGACAGGCTGGCAGGTGAGAGTCTAACTGAAGTCAGTTACTTTTAGAAAATATGTATTTAAAAATCTGAACTCGGGGTCAGATAAGTTTGGTCGGTGATTTTGCTCCCCAGCTGTATTCATCTTGAAGAATCTTCAACTTAACATTTTTACTAAAACTTATGAATTTGCAGGATTCAAAGTTTTTGCATTTAAGCCTTATGATATATATCTTTATTTGAAGAAGGAATTCTGTTTTCTTTTTCCTAATTTACAGATGTGGAAATGGACCTCTCTATAACTAGTTTGTCTGAGGTCACTGGTCATAAAATAATACAGGTAGATTTGAACACTGGTGTAAACAACTGTAAAGTTTGCTGAGTTTATTAATTTTTTTCTTTAAAAGCAGACTTTATTATTGTTTTTCATGTTTGTCAATTTAGAATGTTAGGACCAAGAAGAAAATTTTCTGTGTTTGCAAAATAAGTTACGAATATTAACACTAACCACATCTCTGTATGATCTGTGTTTGAAGTCTGTCAGTTCTTTCATATGACTTTAAAATATGTTGTTCTATAGTGGATTACTTTTAGTCATAAGATAGTTTGTTCATTCTTATAACTTTTGTCAACTTTTTTTTTGAGGACCAAGTGTATTAAATGACAATTTACAACCATGATTTCAAGATGATAGTTGGACAGAACTTTCCTTCAATAATTAGGAATAGGCCCTCTTACATTGCTATTATTTGTTTTTTCATATTTTAAATTGTGATTGTAAAAATAGAGTCATCGCCTATTTTTCATAATTATCTTCAAATTGGTGGAAGTCAGTTTAAGACTAGGAAAATAAACTTCAGTAGAATACCTAGCAGTTACACCAGTGTTTCTTGTGGAGAAGGACTTATTATTGCCTAGAAATTACTGAGGAACTTATTTATTCGATTCTTGGGCCCAACCAAAGATAGACTGAATCAGAATCTCTAGGGCAGGTACGGCTTTAGGAATCTGTATTTTTAATGAGTGTTACTTGTAATTGTTTGGCACTAACGTGGTAATTAGGTAATAATAGGTTCTCACCACAATACTGTGTCCTATTGATGACAGTGACTTGGCCCCTGAGTAAAATACAAAGGTGACTTCATGGTGTGAACAGCATCATTATTAAATGTAGTATTTTTGTATTAATTAAAGAGTAGTGAAATAGCTAAAGGAGTCTTGAGAAAGAAGACAAAGCTGGAGGTATCATGCTCCCTGATTTTAAACTATATTACTTTAGTAATCAAACAGTATGGTATTAACATAAAAATAGACACACAAATAAACGGAGCAGGATAGAAGCCCAGAAATAAACCCATGCATATATGTTCAATTAATTTATGACAGCGGGGAAAGGACAGTCTCTTCAATAAATGGTGTTGGAAATCTGGTAAGCCATTCGCAAAAGAATGAAACTGGACCACTATCTTACACCATACACAAAAACTAACTCAAAATGGATTAAAGACGTGAATATAAGATGCAAAACTATAAAACTTCTAAAAGGAAACATAGGTGATGAACTCCTTGACATCAGTCTTGGTGATTTTTTGGATGACTCCAAAAGCAAAGGCAACAAAAGCAAAAATAAACTAGTGTATCAAACTAAAAAGCTTCTGCACAGGAAAAGAACATAGAGGCCAGTGGTTCGCTCAAGGTTAGCTAAGTAGTGCTTTCAACCACCACACAATGCTTACAGTTCATTCAGAATCTCAGGGAGCAAGGCTTGATACTGATTTGGGGATGTTTTGGTAAAGATCAGAAACTTCTAATGGGTAGAAAGTGATTGAGAGTGGGAGATACTTCTCATAGAATGGTCAGGGAGCACCTGGTGGTGGTGAGAAGCTGGCCATGAGAGTCTGTGTGGAGAGAGGAAAGTCGATGGGTAGGGTGGGTGAAGGCCTGCAGGTTCCAACAGTAGTGATGCAGCACGGGGTAAATCCCCCCAGTGGGTACTTACGTCCCATACCACCCAACAAGGGTCTTTGGTTCCACGCAGGAAAGAATTTAGGAGCCAACCAGAGTTAAAAGACAAAGGCAAGTGTATTGGAGAAGAAATAATGCTCCATAGAAGATCATGGTCTCCTCTCAGAGTCAAAGAATGAGACCCTGAGTATTTGAGGCACTGGATTTATATCTGTTTCTTAGTTTCTGTGAAAAATTCCTGATTATAGGACATAAAGAAGAGAATGAATGATTGGGTTTGTCTTTAACTTGTGCAAAGTACAGCTTAAAGTCTTTGTTTTTCTGCTTTCCTCTTGTGGTATGGGTAAGCAGTCATTAGTAATCTCAGCCAGAATCTTCCTTTGTTCTGCAGGTTCCCTGTGCTCTGTCTCACGTATGGCTCATTAACCGGTTACCATACCTAACAGCACGTAGCAGGCTCTGAAATCTGCTTAGTTTAAGATTTAGTCTGTGTAGTTCTCATGCCTCTTTCCTATATTAGTAAGAGATGGATTTGGAGAGGCCACTTTATGTTTCTTTTGTTTCTGTTTAATTCTGCAATAATAAAGCAAATGTGCTTTTATAAAATAAGCACCTTTTTTGGCGGGGAGGGGGGCTGGTTCCTCTCATACGGCTTTAACCCTTTTCCTACTTAGAAAAAAAAGTGCACCTCGTTGCCAGTGTTGATTTAACATCACACATAGCAATGCTACGTTTTCTAGGATTTGACATTTTCAGTGATCAAGAATTAATACATTTTGTAAATGGAAATACTACTACTAAAAACTAAGTGCTATAAATAGAATGATGTCAGTTGTTTCCAAAAACTATCAGTATACTAGGGTGATGTGAAGATAATTATAAAAGCGAGATATTTTGTGGCAAACTTCGGGGGTAAGGTTAGGACTAATCCATGAGTGATTCCAGGATAAACGCTGCAGCTGCAAGCACCGCCAGCGAGTATTCTTGGGGCAAATGGGAATTAAGTACTGTTTTATGCTGACGGCTCTGTCTCCAGCCTGAGCATCTTTCCTAAAGTATAGACTCATATATCCAGTTGCCTACTTAACTTTACCACTTGGATGTCTAATAAACATCTTAAAATAACCAAACCTGGAACTGATAGTCTTTGCTGCTCTGCTATAATTTTCCCCATCTTATTGATTCGTCCATTTGATCAGGCAAAAATATTGGAGCCATACATACTTAACATACTACTCCTTCTCTCAAAACCCATGTCTACACCGTCAGCCAGTTCTCTTGTCTCTTCTTCAAAATGTATACAGAATTCGATCACTTCAAACCATTGCGACTGCCCTGATCCAAGACATCATTTCCTAGTTCATTGAGAAAGCCTCCGGAACCAGTCTGTTCGCTTCCTGTCTCATCTACTTCTACTATAGGTTATTTAATCGAAGCAGAGTGATTATTTTAGAATTTAAGTCAAATTATATTACTCCTCTGCTCAAAATGGATTTTGAGCAGAAATGAAAATGGATTTTGAGCAGAGTAGGAATTTCAGTGAATCTCTCATTTTATCACACACAAACTTACAAAGTCCTACGAGGTCTGTTCCTAAGGGCGTGACTTCCCTGCCTTCTAAGCTTAGCCACATTGGCCTTATTGCAGTTTCTCCAGGATATCCTACCTTACCAGCTTCTCCTTTAGCTGTTTGCTCAGCCTAGAGTGCTCTTCTCAGTAATCCACCTGCCTGTTTCCTCACCTCCTTTAGTCTTTACCTGAGTCTCACCTTCTCAGTGAGAGAGACCACCTCATCTAAATACCACACCCTTTCCCTTCTGCCCAGCATCCACGTCCCATATCCTTACTCTGCTTTATTTTTTCTCTGTACCATAGCACTTAACACCCTGCAACTAACATGCCCTCTTTGTCTCTATATACACATACACATAGACAGGCACACATAAGTTTAAAAAAAGAGGTTTGTTCATTGTCTCTTTCTCCCTACTCCACAAAGGCAGGACTTTTGTCTTTGTTTACTTATATATTTCGGTTACTTAGTCTTAGAACCTAGTCAACATTCAGATATTTCTAGAAAGATTGGCTTATGGCAAGCCTTGGAAGTCCATGTAGCCACACTGAAAGTGAATAAAGCATATTTCCACTTTTAGGGAGCTTAAAATGTAAACAGACATAATAATAAGTGATAGCATTATTAATAATAATAACATTTGTTGAATTCTTCATTGAATTTTACTGTGTGCCACACAGTTTTAAGCACTTAATGCACTGACTCATTTAATATTTCCAATAAACCTATGAAATAGTTATTATTACAGATTAGGAAACTGAGGATAAATAATTTGAGATTTTATCAGTAGTGGTTAGCAAGGATTAGGCTCTAGAGAATGTGCCGTTGGAGTCAGAAATCTTAACCACTCCATTGTAATGTTCTTAGAACTAAATGAGTTGACATATGTAAGTTGCTTAAAATAATGTTTGGCACAAGGGGCGGTTTATCTAAGTTTTATCTATTGTTGGGAGTCATTATTTTTAATACTTCAGAGTTCTTCAGAATATAGTCACAATGACGTGAAAATAGTCATTGGCCACTTAAGAAGCTATTCCTCGTTCAATTATCTTTTCTAAGTGTCTCAGGATAATCAACAAAATTGATTTTCTTTGTGAAAATAATGAATCAGTTGCAAATCCTACAAAATATATAGGATTTCATCAGTTATGTGAATGGGTGTCTGATATTTAGACTAATAAACAAATAAAGAGTTGAGAGAAGATACAGAAGTTGCTTTTAAAGAATTTGAATACAAGGATTAAGAGAGACTCATGGGGAAATTGGTGAAAGAGACCTTTGAGATTTTTATCAATTTTACTTTATACTATAAAAAGGTCAAATGTTAAATGATGTCCTACAAAGTTTCTATATTACCAGAAACCTCTAAATTAATATTTCTTGCATTCTTTGTTCAAGAGATAGTTATAAATTAAACTTTATTGTGTTAAATTTATTTAAATATTTATAATTTTTTTAAAGATGAAATCCAATGAAAAGTTTTAGATTTCCTATTTATGATGAAATGTTGGCCCCTATTTTAATGGTTTCACGTTAGGGTCTTATTTTTTTCCTCTAGAAAATAAGAGAAATTTTTCAAAGAAAACGTCAGATTTAGACATAAGTTTAGTCATTTTTTATGCTGAAATTACTGGGGTTTTTTTCTGTATAAGTTATTTGCTACATAATTATAAGTTCCAAAAATCCATTTAAAAATCTAGCCTCAATTTAGAGCTTTTTTCAAATATAAATAGTTTGACATTTTGGGCAAAAATCTCCTTTCTGCATGTTTGCCCAATATACAGGTTAGATAGAAGTTCTCAAAAGGTCTAGACATCAGTCTTGTGGAGTTAGTTACTTGAGCTAAGTGTTATGTTCATTATAGCTGTTAAATTAAAACTTGTATTTAACTTGAACATACAAAGATGTAGCTTACTTGTTTTAACTGTGTAGAGATCATAATACCTATCATAGAGCACTTAAAAACCAGTTTAATACAGTAATCTGGTTAAACCCCAGTGCTCTTAGATTTTAAAATGCAGTAAAAGTTGTCTTAAAGTTTCTAATTAGCATGCTCAATCATAAAATAAGAATCGGCCCTTTTTCGTAAAGTATAGGTCTGTTTGAAATTGAACTTACCACATGATGATATTGTTTTTGCTATATTCCAACACAAGAGTCTGACCTATACTTTTGATTAGTTGGAAAGAAAAATCCTCCATGTTGTTTTATATCATATTACTATACTTTATGGCATGATGGAGCCATTTTTTTCCATTTAGACTTAAACAGATGTTCAGTTATTAACTTTAAATCCACCCATAGTAAAGAAAAAAAGAACATTAAAATTGTAAAACTCTAGATGATATAATAAATCATCAGGTCTAAATGGTAGAGTTAGAGTTATAATGATTATCTGGCTCAATTCTCTGTACATATAGTAAAACTATGTCCAAAGAGATGAAATGAGTTGTACGAAGTCATATCGGTTAAATCCCTCCCAGATAGCCAGCCTCCTGAGATACTGAGAAAAATTTAGATTTACTCTTTCTGAATCATCAACTAAGACAGTGTTTGTAGTAAGATAGGAAGGAGGACAGAAAGAGGCTTCATGAAACTTGATTTGTATTCGTTATGTGCTGGGGATGTCTTCTTGGTCTCTATCTTAATGGAGTTTATGTTCTGTTGGAGGGTCCCACTCTGCCGTGATACAGTCGATGATAAAAGAGGAGGAATTAAGGGCGATCATGATTTCGTTTTTGGTGTGCTCCATTGGAAGGCAATTCCAGAGATAGGAAACACTGGAGGAGGAGCCGAGTTAGTACTGAGTTCTTGGTTGGGAGGATGATGGGCAAGAGAATGAAAAGGAATGCATTAGGTTGGAAGTTTGAGTTTCAGCCCTATAGGAATTAAAGTGGACGTGTTCAATAGGTAGTTGAAAATAATGAGAGTGTAGTTAAGATGGCTGGAGAAATGGATTTGATAATCACTGACTAATTTATAGAAGTGGGTTGAGGCTACAGGACTAGATTAGTTCTCTCAGGTGAAAAGAAAAGGTGACCAAAGATGGGATGATGGGGGAAAACCTCCAGTATAAGGCTTGCATGGAGGTGGAACAATTGTCACAGAATAAGGAACAAAGGAGATAGTTACATCCTTATAAAACCAGAAGAGATTATTTTCAAGGAGGTTGTAGGCAGATAAACTATAGTTTGTGGCACAAGTAGATCATATTTCTGGATCAAATAAGATGAGGGCTAAAAAGAGGCTAGCTAATTCAATTTGGCAATTTGGAAAAGCATTGATAATTCTGAGTCAGACAGCCCAGGTATTTGGAAACAGGTTTTATCGAGAATTAAAATAGAGGTCAACAAATACTGAATAAGATATCTGTAAATATAACTGACCCTAACAAATGGTCTGTTGTCTATTTAAGAATACACCACAATGGCAATTGGCTATAGTCTCCGTATTGAAAGATACTTTGGCTACCAGGAGAAAGCATATAGAATCTTGAAAGTGAAGAACCAAAGAATAAATATTTTCTGTACTTAACTAGCACTTGGTCAGAATAAGTGGTGTTGGTATGGCTAGAGCAATATATATTCTGTTGTGAGATAAGCAAGGGTTTTCAGACTCTCGTATCAC
>NW_011888826.1:6691812-6694328 GCF_000151845.1 Pteropus vampyrus
TCTGGCTCAATTCTCTGTACATATAGTAAAACTATGTCCAAAGAGATGAAATGAGTTGTACGAAGTCATATCGGTTAAATCCCTCCCAGATAGCCAGCCTCCTGAGATACTGAGAAAAATTCAGATTTACTCTTTCTGAATCATCAACTAAGACAGTGTTTGTAGTAAGATAGGAAGGAGGACAGAAAGAGGCTTCATGAAACTTGATTTGTATTCGTTATGTGCTGGGGATGTCTTCTTGGTCTCTATCTTAATGGAGCTTATGTTCTGTTGGAGGGTCCCACTCTGCCGTGATACAGTCGATGATAAAAGAGGAGGAATTAAGGGCGATCATGATTTCGTTTTTGGTGTGCTCCATTGGAAGGCAATTCCAGAGATAGGAAACACTGGAGGAGGAGCCGAGTTAGTACTGAGTTCTTGGTTGGGAGGATGATGGGCAAGAGAATGAAAAGGAATGCATTAGGTTGGAAGTTTGAGTTTCAGCCCTATAGGAATTAAAGTGGACGTGTTCAATAGGTAGTTGAAAATAATGAGAGTGTAGTTAAGATGGCTGGAGAAATGGATTTGATAATCACTGACTAATTTATAGAAGTGGGTTGAGGCTACAGGACTAGATTAGTTCTCTCAGGTGAAAAGAAAAGGTGACCAAAGATGGGATGATGGGGGAAAACCTCCAGTATAAGGCTTGCATGGAGGTGGAACAATTGTCACAGAATAAGGAACAAAGGAGATAGTTACATCCTTATAAAACCAGAAGAGATTATTTTCAAGGAGGTTGTAGGCAGATAAACTATAGTTTGTGGCACAAGTAGATCATATTTCTGGATCAAATAAGATGAGGGCTGAAAAGAGGCTAGCTAATTCAATTTGGCAATTTGGAAAAGCATTGATAATTCTGAGTCAGACAGCCCAGGTATTTGGAAACAGGTTTTATCGAGAATTAAAATAGAGGTCAACAAATACTGAATAAGATATCTGTAAATATAACTGACCCTAACAAATGGTCTGTTGTCTATTTAAGAATACACCACAATGGCAATTGGCTATAGTCTCCGTATTGAAAGATACTTTGGCTACCAGGAGAAAGCATATAGAATCTTGAAAGTGAAGAACCAAAGAATAAATATTTTCTGTACTTAACTAGCACTTGGTCAGAATAAGTGGTGTTGGTATGGCTAGAGCAATATATATTCTGTTGTGAGATAAGCAAGGGTTTTCAGACTCTCGTATCACGTAAATGACTTCAGTGAGTCTTGAAGTCCCTCAGTAATAAAATCTGTGCTTTCTAATTAGAATTTTTTTCTATACCACATGGGAAAATTTTGGATGTTAAAAATAGAAATGAAGAAAAGACAGAGAATTCTTAAATGCATATTATGAAGTGAAAGAAGCTAGTCTGAAAGGCTGCATTCTTTGATTCCAGCTATATGACATTCTAGAAGAGGCTAAACTACGGAGACAGTAAAAAGATGAGTGGTTGCCAGGAGTTAGGAGTAAGGAGGGGACTAATAGGTGGAGCATGGGGGATTTTTAGGGCAGTGGAACTATCCTGTGTACTGTAATGGTGGATACATTATACATTTGTCAAAATCCATAGAACGTACAGCACCAAGAACGAACCCGAATGCAAACTATGGACTTTGAGTGACGATGTGTTAATGTAGGTTCATTGATTGTAACAAAAGTAGGATCTTGACCGTGGAGGAGGCTGTGCTCATGTGCCGCAGGGAAAACATGGGAACTGGCTGTACCTTCTGATTGATTTTGCTATGAACTTAAACTGCTCTTAAAAATAAAGTCAATTTTTAAAAAAGAACTGAAGATTCATATTTCAGTTGTTCACCTATTCTGTACGGTCACACTTAAAAAAAAATTTTTTCCCTTTCTATCCTAGACCTGAAAGACTATTCAGAGGAGTTAGAAATCTGAAAAAATGAATTTGACTTTGACATTTTGTAATGTAAAAGAGAAATCATGGATATTAGGACAAGAAGAAAACTCAGGTCAAATTCCAGTTTATTTCCAGCTAACTAGAATCTTAAAATACTCAAAAAACTTTGAACAAATAAATATTTCCTAAAACTCAACCATACACACACACACCATAGATTGTTACTGGGCATTCTGACATTTTTTATAACATTTGACACTAGGGTCAATCATTCAGCAAAATTATTAAGTGTTTTATCTCTACCATAAGACAAAAAGATATTCATTGACCTTCTCTTATGAGTTTATAATCTAGAAGACACTGAACGGCTTGGTTTAAGTGTCACTTCCTCAGAAAGATCTTCTCCAGCCCTTCAGTCTAAGCCTCTTGTTACTCATCCTCATAGCACTTTAGTCTCTTCTTTCAAATAGCAGTTATTATTATTTCAAGTTACAGTTTATATAAATAATTTGGGCATTCATTCTATCCAATTTCTCTAGCTATACTACACTGTAGGAAGGAAGCATATTGGTTTTCCACACAATTGTATCTTCAAGTCCCTAGTGCAGTGCAAAGTTAGCACTCA
>NW_011888826.1:6694378-6701536 GCF_000151845.1 Pteropus vampyrus
CTATTCAGAGGAGTTAGAAATCTGAAAAAATGAATTTGACTTTGACATTTTGTAATGTAAAAGAGAAATCATGGATATTAGGACAAGAAGAAAACTCAGGTCAAATTCCAGTTTATTTCCAGCTAACTAGAATCTTAAAATACTCAAAAAACTTTGAACAAATAAATATTTCCTAAAACTCAACCATACACACACACACCATAGATTGTTACTGGGCATTCTGACATTTTTTATAACATTTGACACTAGGGTCAATCATTCAGCAAAATTATTAAGTGTTTTATCTCTACCATAAGACAAAAAGATATTCATTGACCTTCTCTTATGAGTTTATAATCTAGAAGACACTGAACGGCTTGGTTTAAGTGTCACTTCCTCAGAAAGATCTTCTCCAGCCCTTCAGTCTAAGCCTCTTGTTACTCATCCTCATAGCACTTTAGTCTCTTCTTTCAAATAGCAGTTATTATTATTTCAAGTTACAGTTTATATAAATAATTTGGGCATTCATTCTATCCAATTTCTCTAGCTATACTACACTGTAGGAAGGAAGCATATTGGTTTTCCACACAATTGTATCTTCAAGTCCCTAGTGCAGTGCAAAGTTAGCACTCAATAAAGACTTTTTGAGTGAATGAATGAATGATGGCTGCCTACAAAAAGATGAAATTATGTTTTCCAATGTTTTCACTAGTACACAAAGAAGAAAAGTGAACACTTAACTGCATGAGTACTGTGCTAGAGGCTACTGGGGGGACCTTAGTTGTCTTCTACAAGTTGCTGCCACTTTTTATCTTTCAAATTGGAATGTCGAATGAATAAGAAAGGATGAAAAGGGTGCTTTGAATTGATTAACACCTTCCACCTATATTATCAGTCCTCTAATTTCCCAAGAAAGTAGAGCACTGAAAAATCATGAAAGGTTGTTCACAGAGCACCAGAAACCCTGGCTGCCTGCTTTCCACGTGCTTTCGTAAAGTGTTCTTTAATTTCTGTAAGTTTTGCCCCTTAATTTTTTTTTTTTTTTAACTTCCAGGTGTTGGTAAATCATGCTTATTGCTACAGTTTACAGACAAGAGGTTTCAACCAGTGCATGACCTTACTATCGGTAAGTCTTATAAAAGAAATGAGAAGTATTCAGAAGTTTTGGGAAGTGGAGATGGAATATGCTTAGAGAGTCAGTTCTATTAGTGACGAGTCAAAATATCAGTGAACCTAGATTTGTTGCTGTTCAGAATTTAGTCTCTATCACTTTTTAAAAATTGGACTATAGTAAAAATAATATTACCCAACTTTGTAAAAGTGGTTGCAGTGAAACAAGACATATTAATATTTAGGATTTTGATTGTATTTAACGATGAAACAAATGATTGAGAGATAACACAGCACAGGGGTAAGAGCAGAGACTCTGGACCAGCTTGCCAGAGTTCGAATGGAGTCTCTGCCACCAGCAAGCTGCATATCTCAGTTTCTTTATCTGTAAAATGAGAATAATAGTAGTACCCATCTCACAAATATGAAGCATTGAAACAGTGCCTGGCAACATGGTAAGTGTTGTAGGGCAGGGATCCCTAACCCCCAGGCCACAGCCAGGTATAGTCCATGGCCTGTTAGGAACCAGGCCGCACAGCAGGAAGTGAGCAGCTGGTGAGAGCAAGGAAGCTTCATCTGTATTCGCAGCCGCTCCCCAGCGCTAACATCACCACCTCAGCTCCACCTCAGATCATCAGGCATTAGATTCTCATTGGAGCACTGGTCCCTGATGCCAAAAAAGGTTGAGGACAGCTTCTCGAGGCTCACCTATAATTTCTAATCGAGAAAAACTACCATCAAGCATTTTTTAGTTTTCTCAATTATTTAAGTATTAGCTACCATTATTATTATTACTGTGATAGACAAACTGCCATCAAGTATTCTTTAGTTTTCTCAATTGTAAGGAAGAAATGAGGCAGTTACTGGTAAGGAATAGTCAATAAATATTAGCTGTTATTAACTAATATTATTTAACTGTCAGCTATCATTATTATTACTGTGGTAGAAAAACTACCATGAGCATTCTTTAGTTTCCTCAGTTTCGAAGAATAAATGAGACAGTTACTGGTAAGTAATAACTTATTATTGATATTGCTCATTAATTCCAAAAATATAAAATTAAAACAAGTGAAAAAATTGAAGTGAGTAGAATGTTTCAGTGTTCTTATATGTTTAAAGAAATTGTATTTCTACCCTGAAAGCCAAGGAACTTAGCTTGATTATTCTTTGTCTGTAGCCCATTAACAATTAGAAATTAGTAAACTATGAAGAAATAAGGTAATTGGCAATCTAGTTAGACTTTACCACTGATAACTGGATGTATCTTTTTAGTCAGGGACTGCTTATTGACTGCTTATTTTCTATAGATATCATAAATTCACTAGCACGTTAAGTCTCATGTCTTGTGTATTTTTAAAATAACAAATGGAAGATAGAATTTATGAATCAAATAACTAGATCAATTAATAGTTTTCAGCGAAGCCACGTGTACTTTGTGGCTATATTAAAATTTTTCCCTGGTGGTGACTGAACAAGAATATTCAAATTCCATTTTATTTCAGTAGTTTTAAGTATACACAGTAATGATGGGTAAAAAGAGTTCAGCTATTTCTGGGCCTCATGACATAGTTTAACTTTGGTGAGCTCATTTTTATGTAGAATCTGTTCTTTGGCCATTAAGTCTGAACCTTGGTAGCCATCTCTTAGGCAGGACTCAGTCCTGAGACTACTGGCTAAACAGTTTTTAGTATAGCATACTAACCAAAAGTGTCTTCCTTTTCATTGAAGCTTTCATTTAATTTTCTAAATTGTTATGGCACACCTGATAAAGAGGATGGGCCTGAGTCTCTGTCAGAAACTGGCACAGGCTATACTTGTGGAGAAGAGATAAGAGAGTAGACCAAAGGGAGTTGTTTGGAAAACTGTAACTCACGTAACTGTACCAGCTGGCTCCTCTCTTGGTTTGCTGATGGTAGGCACGGGGAGATAGACGGCTAAAAGCAAAGCGAAACCAAGGGTCTCTTCTCTCTCTGCATGAGTTAGCTGTAGGTCCTCTGTGGCTCTAGCCCCAGCCCCTGCCTACTGGGCCCACTGCGCCCACTGCTAGTCTAGCTCCTGAGCTTTGTAAACCCTGGTTTCTCTGTCCCCACAGCCTAAGGATGGTAGCAGCTTCCTGCTGTTAGCCAAGCTCTGCGTTGCTTTACCATCTTTTCTTTGGACTTCTCAGCTCGTCCTCGCTGTAACAGTTCCCTCTGTTTTAAATACTTAAGTATGGTTCCTGTTTTTCTGGTTGGACCTCAACTGCTATACCTTATGACACCCGTCGCAACAATATATTTTGGAGACATAAAGACAATTTAGCAGGTCATTAGCACTTTTTTTTAAAGGAACATTGGAACGTTTGTGAAAGTAGACACATGACAGTATGTTGATTCTGCTGCATACTTGCCTTTGCCTAATGAATAGAGAAAAGTGAAAAGTAATGGTTGGGTCATGACAAAGAAGTATTAAATGATAGAAAAGGGGAAATAAAAGACCGTAAAAGGCAAGGAAAGACTCTGAAATATTCCTTACCCTTTGACTGCTATCTCAGTGAGAATGGTTATATGAGTCAAAGCAGTTTATAAATAGCTTCCTGGCTACTATTACATTGAAATCGAGACTAGATAGAGCCTTACTACTCAAAGGCTACTCAAGGGCTATTGCACTGGACCAGCAGCATCAGTCATGTGGGAGTGTGTTAAATCTACTGAATCGGATTCTGCATTTGAACAGGTGATTCATGTGAACATTAGTTTGAGAAGCATTGGAGCGATGGCTTTTAAATATTGATTACCTTGCTGGACATGAGTCTTTTATCGTTGACCTTACACATACCACATACATGTGAGCACACCTCCACATGCATCTTGGCCTCTCAGTCCCCTGACTTCCTCTCCTGTGATCTTGCTTCCATTCTACCTCAGCTATTTACTCCCATAGTCGCTCCCAGGACCTTGTCATTACCAGTATCTGTACTACTCCAGAATTTCATTTTCGTGTATGTGGCTGTTTGACTATCCTTCCCATCATTCCAGCTCACACCTTCTGGTTCCTAACACTAACAATTTATTTGCCCTTCCCAAACCTATAATGTTTTGACCCTAGCATCTTTTCATTTTCACCCCTCTTGCGTTTTCAGTTCCCTCCTCACCCAGTTTTAATTCTAACCACTATAATCGTCATTATAATCACTCCTGCATACACCCTCCACGTCCTTCTCTTCTCTCTTACTTCACCATACTCTGTGGCTAACTTGTAGGTTAAGTTCAGCGATCTACTCCATGCTTGCACGGAGAAAAACACAGTATCATGCTAACTAGTCTCATTAATTTAATTTCTCGAACACTAACTTTTAGCTGTCCATACATTCTCCTCTTTCCTGTATAACTATATCATACCTTCTTGCTCTGTAAGCACGTAGCACCATTTCTATGTTCATTCTCAGGTGATTACTTGGGTTTCTATTTCACTCAGAAAGTAGAGGCAAGTAGAAGAGCATTTTCACAGGTTTCCACCACAACATAGACCCACCTACCTGCATTGTGCCCATAAACTGAGCCTTTTTGCTGCTGTGGATGAACCCCAAGTTGCTGGCCAACGTCTACTCAAAGAATGCAGCTTCAGCAGTTCTTTTTTATTCCGGCTGGCATTAATTTTTCTCTTTTCGATGGTAATCTTTGATGACTTTTCTTTTCTAGCTTTCAGTCCTTTTCTCTCCTTTAAGCAAAAGTCCTCAGAAAGAATTATCCACATTTTCTATCTCTAATTTTTCTCCACTCATTTTTGAACCCACTCCAACTAGGGTTCTCTCCTCTCATATACACATATTCAGCTGCTTTCTCAACATCTCTTGTATATCTAATAGGCATCTCAAACTTAACGTGTCCTAAATAGCTCTTGATTTTTTTCCTCCCCAGTCTTCATAAGTGTACACGTACCCCAGTACCCATCCTCTCACTTAGATTTATCTTTTTTCTTAACTTTTTATACAAGTAAATATAACTGAACATTGTCCCCCACCAGTATAAAGTCAAATCCATGACAGCAGAGTTACCTGTTTGATACTCTGTCTCCAGCCCCTGGTACATATAAAGATTCTATAAATATTTGCTAAATTAGTATACTGTCTGGAGGGAAAGCTTCATAAAGCAACATTTAACATTACAATGGTTAATGCATGCATTCCTTTAATGATGTTCAATTATGTTGTTTACAAATAATTCCAGTTACAGCCCACTAATTCCCACCACATTTATTTCACTACCTGCTAATGGACAGTTTGACTAACACTGATCTAGAGGATGGTCCATTTGTATGTTGATTCCACCTTCCTACCTATCTCTCTCACTTCCTTAAAGCAGTCAATCCGTAAGAAATGACTACTAGGAGTAAAAGTGTGCTTTGGGGGGAAAAGGTAATAGAATCGAAGCATATTTCTATCAGGCTTCCCACAAGCTGTCAGTTAAAAATATACCTCATTTATTTGGGGTTCAATTTTCTGATAACTTGAGTTGCCTGTAATAATATTGCCAAGAACAAGGAGGAACACTTTAAAAGACCTCTTGTGAACATCTAATTTAGATTTTACAAAGTCTATGTACATGAATTTTAAAATGTAAATACGTTTTCCTGACAGGATGTGATCATTATGAAAATACTGTAAAAAAACAGAGAAAGTTAAATTTCCTATATAACTTTCCTTTGGCCCTCTAGCAACCGCTATAGAGAGTTTGGTGTGTGTATTGCCTTCTAGAGGACTTAAACAATAGTCATAAACACAAGCTGCTCTGATTTGCACCACTTCCACCCATGTACTAAAGTCCCTGTTTCTCCTCACCCTTGATTCTACTGCAGTTTATTAATGTTCTTAATATTTGTGAATTGGAGAGGGAAAAATGGTTAATTTGCTTCTCAGTTCCTTATTTTTTAGGGAGGCTGGCATTTTTTATATGTTTAAGAACCACTTCTACGTCTTCTCTTTGAATTACCTGTTTATGTCTTTGCCCCTTCTACTACTGGTTTTCTTCTGTCAGATTCATTGATTTTTCTTTTTTTTTTAATGGCTTTCAAGGCTACTGAGAAAGGCTCCCCAGTACAAGAATTATGTATTCTCTTAAATATTCTTCTCATGCTATAAATTTGTACTCCATCTGGTATATGATTGTGTATATGATTTTCTTTAATCCCTATATAACTTGCAACCCCACACTATTAATTAAATAAGCCATTCATTCTTCCCTATTTGAATTATCACCTTTGTCATCTGCTAAATCTCCATATGTAAGCAAGCCTGTTTGGAGACTCACAGATCTATTCTATGCCTGCTTCTTTGCTATTTCATGAGGCCGTATCACACTGTGGTATTTATAGTAACTTTGCAGAGTATTTGATATGTGATTGACATTTTTCCTTTTCTAAGTTTTCTTGATTATTCTTGTACACTTGTCCTTCCAGATGAACTTTAGTCTCATCTGCAAAATTTGCAAAATTTTTGGTGAGACTTTTAAAATTTGATAAGAATTTTATTAACTTTACATGTTAATTTAGAGATAATTTGTTTTTATTGTATTGTATTGAGATTACTAATCTTTTTATATACACAATATGTGTTTTTAGTCCAACTTTTTAAGATTTTATCATTTTCATACAGGCATTGTGCTTTTCTTGTTTGTTCTGGTATATATATTTTGTTCCTATTATGAATAGTTTTTTTGCCCCATCATTGTTAAATTAACTATTTTTGCATGTTCTAGGTAGCTTAGTCTTATCTGAAAGTTATACTTTTTTCCTTAGCTAATATTTATACCTTTTAGTTTTGTTTTTATAAGTTATGACCAAAATCTCTAGAATAATTTACAAGTTGAGGGCATTGTGATCTTTTTCTCAGAGTAATTTGAACTTCTCTGTTTCACCTTTAAGTATGGTATTTGCTGTTTATTTTTCATAGAAAATTAAAGAAATTCTTTTTTTATATGTAGTTTTCCCTTTATTTCTAGAATTAAGAAAATCTTACTCCCACGGGTCTCAGTTTTGAACTTCTGCAGTGTCTAGGTTCCAGGAACAGGTCCCTGTGCTCCCATGCTGGTC
>NW_011888826.1:6701586-6705340 GCF_000151845.1 Pteropus vampyrus
ATCACACTGTGGTATTTATAGTAACTTTGCAGAGTATTTGATATGTGATTGACATTTTTCCTTTTCTAAGTTTTCTTGATTATTCTTGTACACTTGTCCTTCCACATGA
This sequence comes from Pteropus vampyrus, assembly GCF_000151845.1. Taxonomy (NCBI): domain Eukaryota; kingdom Metazoa; phylum Chordata; class Mammalia; order Chiroptera; family Pteropodidae; genus Pteropus; species Pteropus vampyrus. The sequence continues at coordinate 6,701,696 of NW_011888826.1, forward strand.
ACTTTAGTCTCATCTGCAAAATTTGCAAAATTTTTGGTGAGACTTTTAAAATTTGATAAGAATTTTATTAATTTTATGTTAATTTAGAGATAATTTGTTTTTATTGTATTGTATTGAGATTACTAATCTTTTTATATACACAATATGTGTTTTTAGTCCAACTTTTTAAGATTTTATCATTTTCATACAGGCATTGTGCTTTTCTTGTTTGTTCTGGTATATATATTTTGTTCCTATTATGAATAGTTTTTTTGCCCCATCATTGTTAAATTAGCTATTTTTGCATGTTCTAGGTAGCTTAGTCTTATCTGAAAGTTATACTTTTTTCCTTAGCTAATATTTATACCTTTTAGTTTTGTTTTTATAAGTTATGACCAAAATCTCTAGAATAATTTACAAGTTGAGGGCATTGTGATCTTTTTCTCAGAGTAATTTGAACTTCTCTGTTTCACCTTTAAGTATGGTATTTGCTGTTTATTTTTCATAGAAAATTAAAGAAATTCTTTTTTTATATGTAGTTTTCCCTTTATTTCTAGAATTAAGAAAATCTTACTCCCACGGGTCTCAGTTTTGAACTTCTGCAGTGTCTAGGTTCCAGGAACAGGTCCCTGTGCTCCCATGCTGGTCCGAGGAGGGCTCAGCCTGACTACTTGCTTCATACCCCAGCTCTGCTCTCTACGTTGGCAGCTCCATCTAGAGGAAGGAGCCACATTTTGCCTTTGCACCTCCACAGTCACCTGGCTCTTACATGTGGCCCTTTCTCACGGGGTCTGTGAGCGGCAGTTTAGAAATTTTGGTGTACAATATGGAATAATAATAACTCACATACTGAACACTTACTGTGTGCCAGGCACTGTTCCATATTTTATTTAAGAATCCTTTTAATCTTGAAAAAAAATCTTATGTAATTGGGTATCATTAATACTACTTTACAGATAAAAAAACTAAGACATAAATTTTAATAACTTGCCCAGGGTAACACAGTTAGTAGGTACTGATTACTGAATGTTCAATAAATGATTACAATGCAAGGAAGTAAGTACTTATGCAAGGATGATAATGGTCTAGAGACAATTAGAACATGTATATTTACATTCTGAATATTTTGTTCTGGAAGGTTGGAATTGAATTACATATCTGAAGAAATAAGCATCACTCCCTGACAAGGTCAGATATATGAGACCTTGATTTTGACTCCACAGACAATTTCTTTGGCAGACAGATTGTCTTAATTGAAAATGTATCTGGGAAGACAGCCTCAAAGGCATAGGGGATGATGGTTTATGCTATTAAAAAAGAAAAGGCTAAGGAAGCTTTTCTAAATGGGATTCTCAAGCATATACATATATTTAAGGAAAAAAATTTTTTGAAAAATTATAGTTCAGAAGAGAAATGAGGTTTTTGGTTTTTTTATTTGTTTCTGAAACTTTAAGGACACTTTAGGTTTCAATATTTTTTTTTTTTGTCACATAACATAGAAAGGGAAAATCTGCAGTGGGCCCAGTTAAGAATGAAAAGGTAAATGAGAAAGAGATGTTTCTGAAGCTGAAATTGAATTCTGTCTGTTTTTGTTTCATTTGATTTGGTATTGACTATGCCTCTACAATGGAATAAGTATTAAAATGTAGAATAAAACCTACTTCAAGTTACACATCATGGGTGGATAAATTACCTTTCTATTTCACCCTACTAATCTCAGTTGGGGGAAGTGTAGGAGATGCTGAAATGGAATTCTGTCACTGGGCGGTGTGCCCTTCCCTTGGCTGACCAGAGATTGTTTTTCTGCCAGGAAGACATCTGGTTTCTGGGGACCATGTGTGTCTTCCCTTCATCCTGACTCTGATCTAAATACTGATAGAAACCACTCCAAGCAGTAATGATTTGGTATGATATATGTGATAGACTTTTAGAGTTTTCTTCACAGCTGTTCGCTGTTCTGAAATCATCCCCTTTTTCTCCTTCTATTTTAATGATTGAATGAATACTTTAAAGAGATGAGAAATGCAAGAGGAAAAGCCAATACAAGTGTAAAGCTTGTATTCCCTTTATCGTGCAATCATAATCACAAGTCGAAAAATGAAGCAGGATAGCTCATTTCAACATGTGTTGGATGTTGATGATGAGCATAGTGAAGATTTGGGAACCACTTAAATTTGTAGCATAAAGTACCAACTTAGTAAAGTGTGTGTATCTATCCATACATACGCATACCCCCCCCCACACACACACAAATATGCAGCCATCAAAAATGCTAATGGTATAGTTTTATATATTTATTGATTGGCAAAGGCATTCGTTATATGGAATATGTTTATGACATGCTGACTGAAAAGCCAATTGCAAAATAGCGTTTATATGTACTTATTTTTGTAAAATCGTTTACTTATTTCTGTACGTGTATTCATGGAGCAGTGTCTGGAAGTATATTTAAACAGTGATTATTTATAGTGGATGGATATGGAGATTTCTTTCTTAGTTGATAGCCCATACTGAGAACCAAGACTATGATGTTGAAATTCATCTGTCCCTTTTTAGTGATTTTTTTATATTAACGAACCTGTAAAACATGAAGATCACAGTTGGTTTCTTGACTATACTAGACTCAGATATTTATCTTAGTGTTCTGATTATGTCCATAGTTTATGTCTTAGTAGTGCTTCTGCCTTAGATTATATGTTTTCTGAGGACCTGGCATAGCATGTCCTGGAAATAGATATCCTTTTTTTTTATCCTTAAATGTGAAATACTGTCCCACTAGATTGTATAACAAATCATTTTTTACTCTATTCAGGTGTAGAGTTCGGTGCTCGAATGATAACTATTGATGGGAAACAAATAAAACTTCAGATATGGGATACGGTAAGTATAACAAAAGTATATTGTATGTTTTGTTTTAATGTTATTTTATGCCTGTTATGGTTTGTTAGACACTAACACCCCCGCTCCCCCCGCAGCCATGAGATGAAATATGGTACCAGAAAAGATTCGTTTTTCCTATGCAGGGTTTTCAACAGGTGTACCCCAGGTGTTGGTGAACATATCTGAGTGAATGCTGAAGCTAAATGGAAATGCTCTAGAAACTACGTTTTTAAGGAAAACAAGCAGCATGTCTAAAGCACACATGTGAAGTAAAATAAGAATGTCAATACCATAGAGTCACTTGAGCTGACAGTTTATTAATGTATTCTAAAAGTTTGATTTAGTCCCAACCACTTGAAGCCACCTTGCTCCCAGTCCTGATTCTCTCATTTATGTTCATTGAGTACCTGTTACATGCTATATCATTTTTAATGGCAGTTTCTCATCTGAACCACAGAATATAATTTGAGTAACGATTTTCTCTATTCTCCCATTTTAGATGCATAAAAGAGAAGTTACTTTATTATATACAGTGGATGTCTTAAGGTAGCCGTTCTCAAACTTTTTAGTCTCAGAATCCCTTTATATTGTTAAAAATTAATAAAGACCCCAAAGAGCCTTTGCTTGTGTGGCTTATAGCTGTCAATATTTATCATATTAGAAACTAAAACTAAGAAACTTTTTAAATATTTAGTTATTCATTTAGAAATAGCCATAATAATCTCATATATTGGGCTAAACAATGCAATTTTTATGGAAATTAACTTTTTCAAAAAAAAAAAACCC
>NW_011888826.1:6705390-6717348 GCF_000151845.1 Pteropus vampyrus
GTATAACAAATCATTTTTTACTCTATTCAGGTGTAGAGTTCGGTGCTCGAATGATAACTATTGATGGGAAACAAATAAAACTTCAGATATGGGATACGGTAAGTATAACAAAAGTATATTGTATGTTTTGTTTTAATGTTATTTTATGCCTGTTATGGTTTGTTAGACACTAACACCCCCGCTCCCCCCGCAGCCATGAGATGAAATATGGTACCAGAAAAGATTCATTTTTCCTATGCAGGGTTTTCAACAGGTGTACCCCAGGTGTTGGTGAACATATCTGAGTGAATGCTGAAGCTAAATGGAAATGCTCTAGAAACTACGTTTTTAAGGAAAACAAGCAGCATGTCTAAAGCACACATGTGAAGTAAAATAAGAATGTCAATACCATAGAGTCACTTGAGCTGACAGTTTATTAATGTATTCTAAAAGTTTGATTTAGTCCCAACCACTTGAAGCCACCTTGCTCCCAGTCCTGATTCTCTCATTTATGTTCATTGAGTACCTGTTACATGCTATATCATTTTTAATGGCAGTTTCTCATCTGAACCACAGAATATAATTTGAGTAACGATTTTCTCTATTCTCCCATTTTAGATGCATAAAAGAGAAGTTACTTTATTATATACAGTGGATGTCTTAAGGTAGCCGTTCTCAAACTTTTTAGTCTCAGAATCCCTTTATATTGTTAAAAATTAATAAAGACCCCAAAGAGCCTTTGCTTGTGTGGCTTATAGCTGTCAATATTTATCATATTAGAAACTAAAACTAAGAAACTTTTTAAATATTTAGTTATTCATTTAGAAATAGCCATAATAATCTCATATATTGGGCTAAACAATGCAATTTTTATGGAAATTAACTTTTTCAAAAAAAAAAAACCCTGTTTTTTTTTAGTGAAAGGAGTGTCATTTGTTATATTTTGAAAAGTCTCTTTACTGTTTGCTTAATAGAAGACAGCTGGATTCTCATATCTACTTCTGTACTGAGTTCTATGTGTGTTGTTTAGTTGAAGTATATGAAGAAAATACAACCTCACACAACAAATAGGTAGTTGGGAAACAGAGGACCACATAGACCCTGAAAAAGTCTCAGGGAAGTCCAGGAGTCTTGGGATCACGTTTTGAGAACCACTGCCTTGGGGCTGTTAGGACTTAATTTTTCATGGAACCCCAGTTGAGAAAAACCAAAAAGGTCTCCTGTTATGAAAAAGACTATATTCTTTAAACTAGTAATTGTAAACTGTGGGGCATTTTATCATCATATACCCCAAGTCATTTTTCCTCTAGCTACTCAGTCTTCATTTCTCACCTGTCACCTATAAGGGAAGGAAGGAGCCTTAGAGAATATTCATTCTCACAGATCACATTCCCAAGGAGACCAAGCAAAATGCCAAAGGCCATTGTGAGACTTCCTTATACTTCTCACAGATCACATTCCCAAGGAGACCAAGCAAAATGCCAAAGGCCATTGTGAGACTTCCTTATACTTCCTATATATCACATAATTGTCCCTAAAATGGAAAACCCTAGATTTCTCTCTTGCTCTGTCCCAGATTCTCTCAGGCAACATGATTTCAAAACGGCACAGAAGAAAGATAAAATATGCAAAATCTCTTCTTTCCTAGAGATTTAAAATGAATATTCTCCAACCAAAAAGAAGTATTTTTCTACTCCTTAAGAGTTTCTCTTCTTTTGAAAACCGATTGTTTTACACAAACTGGATTGCTTTCTTAGCTAATAAACTTCTGCAGCACACATCCTTCAGCATAGCATAGTACAAACCAAACTGCTTGATGTTCTTTAACAAAGTGGTTTTTAATTCCTGTATTTTGCATAAATACTTGCTTTGCTTGAAGTACTTTTTCCCCCTTTTACATTTACGACCAGCTCAGATGTCGACTCTTGTGGAACTTTCTGACCTTCATGAGACAGCTGATTCTCCCCATAATATTTTATGTATATTCCTGGTGTAGCTCTGATTCTGTTGTCAGTTTTTTTGTTCACATATCTAACCTTCTCAGAATAAGCATCATGAGGGAAAGAACCGTCTATCTATATCTTATTCAACTTTGTATCTTATATTCTCAGTTTACTGACTGATACGATGTTTGGTAAATTTTATTGGATGAATCAGTAGGATCATTGGATGTGTTCGGAGACAGCATCTACTAAAAATACATGGTTTCGAAAGGAAGGACTACTATAGTAATGAAAATTATGTGATATTTTAGGCACAAATCACCTAATTGTAGTTTATTCAATTGTCGTTCTATCCTTAGTGTTCCCTTAAATAATAAGCCCCCCCACCCCGCTTTTTGAAACTTGAACAAGCCATTAGTTCTTTCCTAGATTTTTCTTTTGTAGTTTGACTAGCTCTGCCTTTTTTGATAGGAGCCTTTTTTTCTTAGCATGTGAGTGGATTGTTTTCTACCGCAATGATCTATAACTGTTACTTTCGCTGAACAGTATAAAGGGGAAAAAGAAAAAGAACTCTTGTTCACACTTCCGCTAGAAGAGCAGGGGGTAATTTTCTTTCCTCTGTACATGAAAGGGAGACACTGTGGTGCCTTTGAAGACATTATTATGACCCTCACCCCCCAAAAAAAGAATAAGATTTTCAGGTCTTCAGTTGGAGGATGCTAGGACCCAATGGCCTGTCCAGAGTTTTACAAATGTTCAAAAAACTCTGTTAACCTAATACTTTTGAAAGTTGTTCTTGAGTCTCTGCCCTGTAGGTTTTCCTCTTATTATTGGTTTTCTTCTTCCATATCTAATTTCCAAACTGTTTAATACACATTATCTGACACACATTAAGGTTGGTTCCACATTTAGTTTATTTATATCTGAATTAACCTTAGTTTCCTGTATCATTAATGTTTTGCAGTGTATCTATACATTGGAAAGCAAGCTATGTTTTTAGCAAGGGTCATGTCCCTGGCCCTGGACATTTACAAAACCATTCATTCTAGAGTCCTTCAGGGAAAATTTTGCCAAATGTTATGGTTTGTTTTGTCAGTCTTAAAGAAATTAATTTTTTTCCCAATGACTAAGTGTCATTATCTCAGTAAATTTGTCATTCATAATGCATCCATTTCCATTCACAAAAATAAAAATATTTTCCTTGCAAAATATCCACATCCACCATCTTTGCTTTTTTTTGAAAATAGTATGTCTAGCTGCTAGCCAATAGCTTCTGGAGGCCTTACTGAAAGAATGATAACAGCATATCAGTGCCTCCCTTAAAGCACTTTCCCTTGGCCCTGTGTCACTTGTTTTCTTTTATCAGGAGTCACATGTGTGATGTTCTTCATCTCTGTCCCAGTAAGTCAAAGAAAAACATCAGTTGCACCCAGTTCCTATTCACTGACTGATGGAAGACAGGTGTAAGAAGTGGGTTCTCATTATTAGACCTTCATCTAGCCTTTACTCACCATCTTTTTCTGTTGCTTCTTGTCTTTTGCCTTTTGTCGATTTCAGTTGCCTTCCTAGCGCATCCAAATAAATCTTATTCTTCCCAAAAATGTGTAGTATAGATGTTTTAAGTCCATATACATCTGCTCAACTTCTCTAGAAATAGTTTTATTTTAGATTTACAAACATTATTTTCATTAAATAGGATTTAGTGAGACTATGTAAAATATCATGTTAAACATACATGCTAAAAGTGCCTTTTCAGCCAATCACAGGCATCTTTTGGTCCTGTGTAAATAAATATGTCCATTTACACCCAACTCCTTACCTCCCCAAAATGAATATTTTTATGTATCAAAGGAGCCGTAAGGACCAATGACCACAATTCAGTGGGGCTGCGGAAGAGTCCTGGAACCAGCACTGGGAAACCGTAGTGCCTCTGCTAACCCTCTGCTCCCATCCCCCCAGCCCCAGAAATTGAGAGGCTTTTAGAGTCCCAACTGTTGGTTTTTCATCAGCCTTTTCCTAAACAACCACAGAGACAGGAACCGATCTCAGGCATTTATTTCATTCTACTCTAATGTTTACCTCCTACCTGTGGTCTCTAGGTATTCTCTTCTATGGCAGCATTAAAAGAATCTGAAGTCAGCAGACCTCTCTTCTTGTCTTTTTTTCAAAGTAAATGTTCTTAAATTTTTGAAAGCATTCAGCATCTGCTGTTCTTTCTAGATATTTACAACCTTTGTTTCTCTTCTCAGGATCTACTTTAGTTTCTATAGGAGACTCCCTTTAAAAAGGCCTAGAATTATAGTCCAGGTTGACTTTTTCTCCATCCTCACTGTGGACACTGAGGCAGCCTAAAAAGTCACTTTGATTTTTACTGATCTGTTTTTTAAAACAAGTCTTGTTAATGCATTTAGAATTTAGTGCATGACATTTTCATTTTCCTTGTTGATCACAGTTCCTTCATCACTGGCCTAGATTTTAAGTTGAAAGTACCTGAGATTTCTCGCTGGGGCACTAGACAACTTACTTGGCTACTTAGAAATTCTTTTTTTTCTTATTTTTGGTCGTTGGCTAGGTTTTGATAGCTGCAGTTGTTAGATAAATGACTGAAAATGAAAGTAAGAGGTATTACTGTAATATTGATTCTCACAGCTCTTAATTTTCTAACTTTATTGGTTCTTTGGGATCAATTAAGATAACATTTTAGTGCCTGCTATAAATATACTTCAGTATTCTGAGTTAGACTACTGCTAAAGGAGAACTAAAGAGGGAAAAAGATAAGCATTTGAGCAATGTGTTCGTTTTATTTAATCAGTAGTATTAGAACCAAATGATCACATGAAAATGCTTTTGGAATTGTGAGAAGAGGATGACTATGGGCTGTGGCAGAGGCTTTGTGAGAGAATCGGGGAGCTCCAACTGGTTATCAGAGGGGATAGAAATTGGATAGATGGAAGGAGGAGAAAATAGTTTTTCAAAGAGAGTTAACCAGGTACAAAAGTAGGAATATTCAGAATACAGAGGACATCAGTAGACAAAAAAATCAGTTGTGCGAATAAGACTTTTATTGACTAAGAAGATAAAATTCTAAAGAAACAAATATATCAAATTTCTAAGAGCTAAGGACTTAAATTTACGGTATTTAGAAGGTCTTCAGCAGTAGCTTATGTGTGTAAAGTACGTTAGAGGTAACAAGGGAGGAAGAAGAGTTAAGTTGCCAGCCTGGTTAACTATAAGAATTGTTTACAATGGAACAACTCAGGCACATGGGGAAGCCAACTTGGGAGAATCTTAATCTAGCCAATGGAAGTAAATTTTAAAGATAAGGGGCAAAGAATCAAGTTTATTTGATTTAGCAACTCTCACATGGAAAATAAAGGTCTGTAAGTTTTCTTATTCACAAATGTTCTGTGACTGATTTCAGTACTAAGCATCACTAAAAATGAGCTTGCCCATTATCTCTCATGGCTGACTTGCTCCATTCTATTTCTTTGTATATCTGGGTATCTTGCTGGAACCACCCCCCCACCCCCCGCCCCCTGAAATCAACAGCTATATTGCGAGCAGATAAGCTCATGGTCCACTCTGGCCATCCCAGCCAGGTTTTTCTGGTGCTGTTTACTTAGCCTAAGTCATCCTTGTTTCATTAAATACATTTTCCTTTACACTCTCAGCTACTATTAGGAATTCCTTACTATAAGGAACTCTGTATCTTGTTCAGTTTCAAGCTTCTGAAATCTTTAAGGAAACACTTTATAGTGAGGAGGATCAAAAATAACATCTGTTTCCTAAGTTAACATTCTTTTTCATTTAAAACAATATAGGTCAATCACAGTTTGGACAAGTTTATATTAAAGTGCTTTTGAAAAACTTGATTACTTTGTTTTAATATGATCAAGATAATTAATCATTGGGCTAGCTTTTATGCCTTTAGCTGTTGTTTGTTTGTATGTGGTTGGAAAAGCCATAATAAAACACTTATTTGAGCAAGATTTATTTCAAGACTACCAGTACCGTTAACAGAGACTAGGCCAGAGTGTGGGATGTTTTTCCTACAAGTCAGGTCTCAAAAATTTAGAAACTATTCTGAGTACTGACCTTCGCTTATTATGTAGTTAGAGATTTTTAATATGCATAGCTACATTCATAGACCTCATTGGAATTTGTGGTTTTTTGTTGTTTTTCTTTGATTTTATAATGGGCAAAATTCAGATTCGATGGATTTAAAATAAAATGATGCATTAAATATGTTATTTGCAACATGTTTGCAACATGTTTGTTCTTGGAAGGAATGGGAATGGTATATAGATATGTGCTTTTTTCCTCGCAAGATTGTTTTAAAAGACTTTACCTTTGCTTCGTTTTAGGCGAGGGAAACACAAGAGCGCCAAATGTGGTTTTTCTTTAGCATATGTAATTCACAGTGAAATTAATGTGTTAAAAATCTAGACCTTAGTTTTCCCATGCTAAGCAGTTAAAGAAGAAATTTCCATGATGCTTCCATTTTGAACTTGGATTTGAAAGGACTTTTTTTTTTAAGATACATCCCAATAAACTATATAAAAATATTTTTAATTTTATGCTTCCAACTAGTATTACCTAGTGTTTTAGCCTCAATCTTTGTGAAGTGAGTTGGCTATTTTTACAGCCCTTTTCTGTGATGACTTTCTCAGTATCTAATTTAGCATAAGACATTATTCTAAGTGCCAAAATTGCTCATGAATTACCAAGAGAGGGTCTTATCTTTAGTTTCCACATAGAAGTTATTTTTACTGCTAAGGTTTACTGATGTCCACTTATTTAGGTGGATGGAGTAATGACCATTTTGTGCATTTGACCTAAGACATTAGAATTCATTCTTTCACTCAACAGACTTCTTTGAATGCCTGCTGTGTACCAGACCCAGTGCTAGGCACTGGGGGTAGGAGGCACGGGAGGGAGGGAGTGTAATGGAGGGGCTAACAAGAACAAGAAGTTATAGTGCTGAGTGTTAGAATAGGGCAGAACCTGAGCTGTCTGTGTGTGTTCAGGTAAGAAGGGCTGAATATTTACATTGGAAGATCAGAATTTAGAAGATGCAAACATGAGTATGTTTCAAGAAAGTAGGTTTTACATACAAAAATCGTGAAATCTGGCTTTATGTTTATTTAATTTACATGCTTATTTCTTTCTCAAAGGTGGGAAAGAAGTGATTAAAAATGAAAAAGTATTTTTGATATGAACCGTCTCAGTTTTAAACTCAAAGGCAGTAGGTATATCCCTTAGCCTTTCTTAAACAGAACATTAGTGCCACTAGTAAAAGAGAAATTAACTGATTTTGCATAATCTCTGAAGTCTGTTTTTACAAGTGGATATAAAGATGACTTTTACATCCTGTTGCCTTTTGACATCATTATATATCAAATGCAGAGAAAATTGATTAAGTGTGGAGAAAAATTATATAAATTAAATTCAGAACCATTTTCTGTTTTTCATAATAAAATGATTGCTCAAAGAATTCCATTTGATGACTGCTGAAAGCTCACTGCAGTTTATGATATAACTGATAAAATCTGCATCCTTGGCCTTCCAACAACCTTTACACCAGCAGATGGTGGGCGTAAAGATGTCATTCATCATTTATTTACAATGGACTTTATTTATTCTAGTGTCAACAGCTGCCCCAGGGAGTGGGTTATTGAATTCAAATGTGAGGCTCTGGGTTATTTGCTTCCTTTCAAATTTGTCTTCAGAGCTTAGTTGCTAGGAGTCCATTCTGTGCTCTAATAATGATTCATGTATTGTGAAGCCATTCAGTAAATTGTGTTGTCAGGGATTGCCAAAAAAGGTTTAGAGGTCTTGTTGGGGAGGGTTTTGGGGGAATGGCATGTGCATCTGGTTGATTTGAGCAATAGTGGTATTATCTGACTTTTTCCTAGATGGCGAAGTAAGGTTTTCTTCTTTTCCTTTATGCACTCATTCCTTACCTGCTTATATTATGCATATGAATAATAAAAAATGTAGAGGACAGTTTATTAAAGGAAACTCTCAACCTTTTCTTTCCTCACAGGCAGGGCAGGAGTCCTTTCGTTCCATCACAAGGTCATATTACAGAGGTGCAGCAGGGGCTTTACTAGTGTATGATATTACAAGGTGAGAACTTGGAAATTTTTCAGTTCAGTGGTCAATGCAGAGAATTTTTCTAAATAAGTATGGTTACCAGTAATAAAAGTGTAGGTTCGCCTTCATGCCCTGGCTATTTGACTTTAAAACGTGTGTCTTGAATTAAATATAAATTTACTCCAGAAAATTGCAACTAAATTATTTTCTTACGTGAGTAAGTACCCAAAGTTGATCAATTCGGTAATAGTATTTATACATTGGAATTTTATGAAATGATGCTACATTAAATTTCTAAACTGAACTGTACTCAATGGACTCTAAATCCAGATACAGTACTTGAAATCTGTTTTCATTACATAAATGGATATGGCTAAAAATAGTTACCTTGAATGGAATATATACTGTTCGTTATACATTGCTGGGGGCTATCCTTTGACAGTAGTAATCAAATGATCATTTATGTTTAGGAGAGATACATTCAACCACTTGACGACCTGGTTAGAAGATGCCCGCCAGCATTCCAATTCCAACATGGTCATTATGCTTATTGGAAATAAAAGGTAAAAAGACTGATTTAAAACCTTTTTGCATTAACGATGACGACTGCGGATAGCTATTTATGTGATAACTGTTAAAGCGCTGATCTGGTACATTTGTCCAAATGTAAGTTATTGGTTTCTTAAATTACAAAATTTTGAAAATCCTAAGACGTTTCTTTTGGTTTTTAAAATATATAGATAATAAGCTTTGTTGGAAATTATTATTATTTCAAATAGTTTTTGTTCTAGAAGGTATACTTTAAAGAATAACCTGAAAGAGTTTTATCTGATTAGTAATTTAAAATAAAACCCATTGATTATTTGGGGGATAAGTCAACTGTTAAATATTGTCCAAATTGTTCTAAATAGTTGGCAGGAGAAATAAGTATCTGTGCAGAACTCAGAAAAATATTTCTTCATGATTTAATGTACATTCTGTGACTTAATGTAATATGTAGGTATCCCATGTATTTCTCCTTAAAATCCTGAAACATGTTAAATATTGGTCAGTAGATATCACAGTACTTTTAAACTTACCTGTAAGGCCTTATATCAGTGTCATCCTAATGGTGTTTTTCAATTTTATTTTACTTTATATTTCTAGGAAGCGTTATCTGCAGTGAATGTCTTTTGTGCTCTACATTGTAAATGGTAATACATGGGAAAACAGTTTTTTGTTCATGGTTTCTATAAACTTGCAAGAGTGCCACTAATTTTAGTAGAAAATTACAGTGGTAACAAATAAAATTAGCATTTCTAAAATGCTAGACACCATTCATTCTTTATTTAGGTTTATAAAATAACATTAAAAATAATGTTTGTAGAATGGTAAAATCATGACTCTCATATGATAATGAACTCATGTCAGAGCTTTTATTTATCTCATTAATTAATGAGGGAACCGGTAAAATATTACAGTGATTTAAAAGAGAACTCAAAGTACCACAGTTATAATCAAATAAGTAATGCTGAAATAAATTTACAAATGGATGTGAAACTAAACAATATCCATGGGATAATTGTATTCCATGGGGCACAGTCTGCATTTGTATGGACCAGAATTACTTACATTATTGTCTGTTTTCCAGAAGTTAATTGCTGTCTCTACAGTCTTTGAAAATTTGTGAGATGCAGTTAAAGCAGTGCTTAGAGGGAGAGTATAACACTAAACACAATAGGAAGAAGTTTCAAATCAATAACTTAAACATTCACCTTAAAATGAAAACTAGACATAAGAGCAAATTAAACCCAAGGTAAGCAAAAAAGGAGGTAATAAGAAAACCAATGAAACCTAAAGCTAGTTCTTGAGAAGATAAATAAAATAGATACTGATATGAAAAAAGGAGACACATTACCAGCATTAGAAATGAGTAATATTACTACACATCCTTCAGATACTATAGAGATAATAAGAGAATATTGTAAACAAAATAAATAAATGGATCAGGGAACTGTTGGTCAAAGGGTACAAACTTGCAGTTAGAATATGAATAAGTTTTGGAGACCTAATTCACAGCATTATGATTATGATTATCAAGACTATTTTATACATCCACATTGCTAAGAGACTAGATAGTAAATGTTCACAGCACAGATGGAAATGTAAATTATGTGACGTGATGGAGATGTTAGCTATGGTGGTAAGCATACTGTGTTAGTTATGTAAATGTATCAAATCAATTGCTTGTACACCTTAAATTTATACAGGATTTTATGTCAGTTATATCTCAATAAAAAATTAATGATCCCTAACAATTTTAAAAATACTATTTTCTTCACAAATCTTTGATCCCTCCATTCTAAGCTATAGTTACCACGGTCTTCCTAAAATTCCTATGTTAGATAACTACTTTCTTATTTTTAGAGTCCTGAAGTCGAAAAAATAAAAATCCAAATAAATGGAGAAATAGAGATAGCCTGTGTTCATGGGTAAGAAAACTAAATATTTTTAAGATGGCACTTCTTTCCAAATTGATCTAAAGATTCATTGTAATCTCAATCAGAATTCTTCAGTTTTTTTTTAGGAGATAGAAATTAAGCTGATTTTAAAATTTATATGAAAATGACAATGTCATAGAATAGCCAAATTTAGAGGATTTGGTTTCATTAATACTGATTTTAAGGTTTATTATAAAGCTACTATAATCAACTTAGTCTGATAATGGCATAGGTAGACAGACCAGTGAAACAGAGAAGTCCAGAAGTAAATCCGTACATATATGGTCAATTAATGTTTTAACGAAGATCCTAAGGCAGTTCAGTGGGGGAAAGGATAATCTTTTCATCAGATGATGTTGGAACAATTGACTAGCCATGTGCAAAAAACAATCTTGACCCTTACCTCACACTGCACACAGAAATTAACTGAAAGTGGATCATAGACCTAAATGTAAGAGCTAAAAGTATAAAAATATTCTCAAAGAAAATGTAAAGTTTTAGTGACTCCGGTTTTTTTTCAAGCATTTCTTAAATAGGACAGGAGAAAGCATAAAAGTGAAAAAATCGATAAGTTGTACTTCAACAAAATTTAAAACTTTTGCTCTTCAAAAGACAGTTCCAAAAATGAAATGGCAAGGTACAGACTAGGAGAAAGTATTTGAAGAACATATATCCAACAAAAGATTTGAATCTAGAATAAATATAGAATTTTTACAATTCATTAATAAAAAGGCAATCCAGTTTTTATATTTTATTTTTATTTTTCTCTGTTCAAACACGCATTGTGTTCTTTTTTCTTTTTTTTTTAATTATTTTTTATGGTGACATTGGTTAACAAAACCCGGTAAGATTCAGCTGTATATTTTAACAGTAAGGCATATATATATTTACATTGTGTGCTCACTTCCAATTGTCAGATTTCTTTCTCTCACCACATATTTGACCCCTTTTACCCCATCTGACTCATCCGTCCCCTCTGATAACTACTAATCTATTGTCCATGTCCATGAGTCTCTGTTTATTTGTCTTGTTCATTTGTTGCTTTAAGGTTTATATCCCACATATAAGTGATATCATGTGATTTTCAACTATTTCTCTCTGGCTTATTGTGCTTAGCATGATTATCTTGAAGTCCATCCATATTATCGCAAATGGCAGTATTTCATCTCTTCCTACGATAGATGACTGCCTAAAGAAGCTCTGGTACATATGTATAATGGAATATAATGGAGTAATGGAGTAATATTCCATTATACATATGTACCACAGCTTCTTTAGGCAGTCATCTATCATAGGACACTTCGGTCGCTTCTATGTCCTGGCCACTGTGAATAATGCTGGTATGAACATCGGTGTGCAAATTTCTTTTCAGATATGGGTTTTCAAGTCTTTGGGGTAAATACCCAGTAGAGGGATTGCGGGATCATATGATAGATCAATTCTTAGCTTTTTTGAAGAAC
>NW_011888826.1:6718123-6724819 GCF_000151845.1 Pteropus vampyrus
AAATCTGATGACTTTTTGTTCTATTTCTTTAAAAAATGCCAATGAGATTTTGAGGGGGATTGCATTAAATCTGTATAATGCTTTAGGTAAAATGGTCATTTTCACTATGTTGATTCTTCCAATCCAAGAACACAGAATATCTTTCCATTTCTTTGTATCTTCTTCGATTTCTTTTAGTAGGGTCTTATAGTTTTCATTATATAGATCTTTCATCTGTTTCATTAGATTTCTTCCTAGGTATTTTATTCTCTTTGTTGCAATTGCAAAAGGAATTGTTTTTTCCACTTCTTTTTCTGACACTTCATTATTAGAGTATAGGAATGCTATGGATTTTTGAACATTGATTTTACATCCAGAAACTTAACTGTATTTGCTTATTGTTTCTAGTAGTGTTCTCGTGGAGTCTTTAGACTTTTCTATATAGAGAATCATGTCATCCACAAATAGTGACAGTTTGACTTCATTTCCTATTTGGATGCCTTTTATATCTTTCTGTTGCCTGATTGCACTCGCTAGGACCTCCAGTGTTATATTGAATAACAGTGGTGATAGTGGACAGCCTTGCCTTGTTCCTGATCTTAGAGGGAAGGTTTTTAGTTTTTCACCATTCAGTGTAATGCTGGCAGAGGGTTTGTCACATATGGCCATTATTATGTTAAGGTACTTTCCTTCTATACTGATTTGGTTAAGTGTTTTGATCATAAATGGATGCTGTATCTTGTTGAAGGCTTTTTCTGCATCTGTTGATACGATATGATATGATTCTTATTTTTTAATTTGTTTATGTGGTGTAGCACATTAATTGATTTGCATATGTTGAACCTGTGCCCCTGGGATGAAGCCCACTTGATCGTGGTGTATACTCTTTTTAATATGTTGCTGTATTTGGTTTGCTAGTATCTTATTTAGGATTTTTGCATCTATGTTCATGAGAGATATTGGTCTGTAGTTTTCTTTTTTTGTGTTATCTTTACCAGTTTTTGGTATCAGGGTAATATTGGCCTCATAAAATGATTTGGGAAGTATTGCCTCCTCTTCAATTTTTTGGAAGAGTTTGGGGAGAATAGGTGACAGTCCAGTTGTTAAAAATGAGCAAAAGGTCTGAACTGGCACTTCACTAAAGAAGATATATAGATGGCAAATAAGCACAAGAAAAATATTTAACATTACTAATTATGAGGGAAACGCAGATTAAAACCTCAATGATATACCATTGCACACTCACTGAAATGGCTAAAACTAAAAAAATTAACATACCAAGTATTGGTAAAGATGTAGAGGAACTGAAATTCATAAACAGCTGGTAGGAATATAAAATGATACGATACCTTTGTGAAACAGTTTGGTGGTTTTTTTAGAAAATAAACATGCATGTGTCGTACCACCTAGCCGTTTCACTTCTAGATATTTATTACCCAAGATAAACAAAGAAATATACACAAATATTCATAGCAGCTTTGTTTGTAATAGCCCAAAACTGGAAACCCACGTTTTAATTAACTGGTGAATGATAAATTGTGATATAGCCATACAATGGAATACCATTCAGCAATAAAGAGGAATGAGCTCTTGATAGGCGCAGCAAAGTGAACGACTCACAAAATAATTATGCTGAGTGAAAAAAAAAAACAGACGAAAAAGAAAACATTGTGTGTGATTCCATTTATATAAAATCCTAGAAAATGCAGGCTAATCTATAGTGGCAGAAAACAAATCATTAGTTGCCTAGGGTACTGAAAGAGGAAAGGACGGATTATAGTGATATATGAGGAAACTTTGGGAAGCCTGTTGACTTTACATATACCATACTCATCAAAAAGACATACATATGCCAGACTCATCAAACTTTACATTAAAATAAATATGCAGTATTTTTATGTCAGTTTAATGCTGTAGAAAAAGTAAAATGGCAAATAACATTAAACTGTATAGATTTGATTTTAGAAAGTATTGTTTTAATAGAAATCTAGATTTGCCGTTACAAGAAAATATTTACTTAAGTAATATTTTCATTGTAAAAGGCTAACTTTCAATAACTTTGTAACTAAAAGTATGTATTATCTTGGCTTTCAGTCAAGGCCTTTCCTGGTTATCTTTTTCTCAAATCACCTCACTAAATTATTTAAGAAAGATTAAGTATTGGAAGGAACCTTTAGTCTTGTAATATGGAAGTATTTACCCTGTCATTCAACGGTAATGTTTGCAGTACTAAGAAGAGAATATTTGGAGAAGAAAGAATTTTCACACCTTTATCTTAGCAGTGTTTTCCTTGTGTCTGAAACATGGTGGGTGGCAGCTTACTGGTGGCTTAAATTTGGCTGCTGCCCATGAGGAGCTTATAGTCTAAATATGAAAAGGAAAAGGAAAGTACAATATATACAAGAGGTATTTCTAGTGATTGTGGATGGGTGGCCCTTACAGTTAGGAGTATAGTAGCTGTTGGAAGACATCTTAAGGAAGAAGCTAGAAGAAAGGCAAAAAGAATGTATGACATGCAAAGAATGAATGGGAATGAACAGAGATAAATGAGATGATTTTCGTTAGATGAGGCGAATTGGGGTAGACATGGAAATAGAGAATAAGCGAGTTTTGAATTAGATACATTAAACACTAGGGAGCCAGTGAAGGGATTTGAGAAGAGCAGTGACCTAGTCAGAGTGACAGATGACACGGATTTTTTTTTTTACTGTGGCATTTAAAATTCTTTATACAAGAAATAGGAAGCAAAATCTGCAAAGATGAAAGTTTTTAATAGTTAAAGGATTATCATACAAACCTTAAACAAAAAGGTAGCATAGTAGTAAGTATGATTTAGGAAAGAAAGATTTAAGTAATGAAAGCAATTTAAATGGGATCGATAGGGGTGAAAAGTCAAAGACAACATGATTTTATGCATGGAAAACTAAGGAAATAACCAAAGTAGAGTGATAAAACAAAGATCATGAATAGTAAAGTGTCACTTCCCTTTCTTTTAACGATCCCTCAAACATCCAAGTTCTTACCCCTCTTTGCTAAGATAACATTTAAAAATACAAACATAATCAGATACTGGTAGTGGAAAAATGGGAATAATTTTAAATATCCCCAAATAAGAGATTATTTATATAAATATGGCATATGCATAAAATGGGGGAAAGGGTAGTTAAGGGAAGATATATTCTTTGTAATTCAAAGCGTATTTTCTCTTAAGAGTGATTGTCAGATACAGGGGCTGAATTCCAGGAGAATGTTACAGCATCTCTGTTGCTAGTTCAGCCCTCCCCCTCCCCTCCGCCATTTGCTGCCATCACCCTTTTAATTCTTACTAGAATGTAAACTCCATGAGGCCAGGGGCTTATGGATTTTTGTCTGTTTTGTTGAGTGGTCTGTCCCCAGATCCATGAAGGAGCTTATTTAGGCCCTGGAGGCCCTTAGATGATAATTGGATAAGTTATCCTTGCCTGATTATACTATGATATTTACAAACTTAGTTTGCCTGCTTTTTGTGTTTTCATCTTACCACTAATATTTTATAGCACAGTTACCTAAATTAATAGCATGGCATATACTTACTGTTCCCTTTATAGTGTTTTATATCAGACTTTCTTTTCAACATTTCAGACTTTTAGGACTATTTTTTCAGCACCTGTTCCATTGAATAAATTCTTAGATGGCATTTTTAAGTGGTGAAATATTTCTAAGGTATAACAACTTTGAAGTTTACAAGATAGTCACCAGAATTATTCATGAAGTTTCAGTCACAAACAACAGTGACTGATAATGACTTATATGGCAACTTTGTAAACAGTTGACAGCTTATCCAGTTAGCCAACTTTAAGTTACAAAATTCCTGCTCAATTTTGTAAAGTTGAAACATTGACATTACTTAACATTAGGTGGATGAGACTTTAATATCTTCTTTGGGGTAATATCCCTAATTTGTGTAATTTTGTTTACATAAAATATTACCATTCTTTACTTTATACACAATAAAAATAATATTGTAAAAGACTACAAAAATGACTTGGGAAAATGATCCACAATATAGGAAATGAAAAAAAAAAGCAAATTACAATGACTAGTGGGTATGAATATATTCTGATAGAGAAGAAACATCACTTTTCCATCTTTTGGCTAATATCCAGTGTGGTAGGGAAGAAACAGACAGTAAAAATAATGAGTTATATAGAATTATTATATTCACCAAGATGTTAATTACTTGTGGAAAGTGAAATTATGAGTAGATTTTTTTCCTTATATTTTTCTATATTTGACAAAAAGTTCTTCAGTATAATCAATTATTTTAAAAAGTAGTCATTAAAAAATGTTTTAATGGTACAGCATAGCACAGCGGTCTGGTTGGAATCATTCTGCTTACTCTTCCTGGACTGTGAGCTCAAATGCTTTACTTTATTCCTTTGTCCCTCCGTTTCCTCATCTGTCAAGTGAATTAAATGAAAAATCCGCATGTAAAACACTTCACACAGTACCTGATTCATACTATGTTACTCTGATCATCCAACAGTGAGGAAATAGTTAAATGAATTATGCTGTATCTACTTGATGGGATACTGTTAATTAGTCATTAAAATGATATTTATTGAAAAGATGTAATGACCTAGATAGTAAGTGAAAAAAATTAGGATACAAAATTGCAGACATAGCATGATTATGAATATATGTAAAACAGTCACTTTTGGGTAGAAAAACTAGATTCATTTAATATTGTCTCTCTGTTCCATTCTAGAATACAGTTGGCCCTTGAACAACACAGGTTTGAGCTGTGCAGGTCCGCTTATACAGGGACTGTTTTCAGTAAATACCTGTTTCAATCCTTGATTGGGAGTCCACAGATATGGAGGGCCCAACTGTGTGTATTAATTTATGCCATTTTATATAGGGGATTTGAGCATCCGCAGATTTTGGTGTCCATGAGAGTCATGAGACCAGTCTCCTGTGGATACTGAGGGTAGTTAAGGTTTGGGGGCATCAGAAGTTATACGTGCCTCTTCAAGTACAAGGGGATGGTCAGCACCACAACCACTGCATTGTTCAAGGGTCAACTGTATATATGTATACTTCTTTGTTCTTGTTCATTAATATATCCTGAGCACCTACTAAAATTCCTGGCTTATAAGAGACCTTCAGCAAATATTTGTTGAATGAATGGATGTCTTTCTCTTTTTAGATTTTTGTTTATTTCCTAATTTAATGAGGATGTTAATTAGCATTTATGAAACTCAGCTAAAGTCAAATTAGCATAAATGTGCGGTACTATTTACATTCATCAGATTGGCAAATATGAACAAGTATGATCTTACCACACATTGATGAGGATGTGATGCAACGAACTTTCAAACATTGCTGCTAAGAGCATAAAGTATACAATCGTTTTGGAAAGCAGCTATATACTAAATATATATTCAATAGCAGTGACTTGAGCTTTTTGATTTGCTGTACATACACTTTCTATCATGACGTTGTACATAAAATTATGTACATACCTACATAAAAAGAAATTCCATGAAACAGTGAGAAATACACACTGACATTTTCTTTTTTTAAATTCCGAGTATGACTTACTAAAGTAGTTTTACAATTCACTGAGTCACGTCTCAGTTTGAAAAATACTACATGTACACTAAATGTTTAAAATTTTCATTGTAACATTGTAATAATTAAAAATTGCAAATAACTCAAATGGAGAATTAAAAATTGTGTTACATTCATTCAATAAAATATAATACAGCAATAAAAAAATTAAGAGACTAGATCTATATACATTATGTGGGTAAATCCAAAAAACGTAATGGTGACCAAAATTAACAAGTTGTAAGATGATAGCTACATGTGAATTTTTTAAAAACATGCCCAAAAAAACCCTTCTGTGGCTGTAAACATGAGTATAAACATAAAAACTAATGAGGAGGAAAACACCAAATACAGAGTGATAGTTACCTTTAGAAAAGCGGGAAGAGAATGAGATCATGAACAGCCATACAGGAAGCAATTCAACTGTAACTACTGATTTTATTTCTCAACAGAAAAATAATCTGATATAAATCTGTCAAAATAAAATATATGTGTTAAGGCTGGATGGCACTACATGGATATTCTCCATCCTTTTCTGTGTGCTTAAAATATTTTATAGTAAAGTTTTAAAATTTTTACAATAAAACACACTGGAAGAAGACTGTTACTTCCCCCCTCCACCACACACCTTACTAGTACAATTCCAGTATGATAAAAATGAACACTATGCTTTCATCTAAAATTTCTATCTTAGACTTTTGTTTCTCTTTCTGTTAACAGTTTTGCTGGGAATTAAACCAACTGGGTTTAATAATCTAATATTTTTTTGTGTGTAATTTGGATTTTATTAAGCTATTTCCTATAGCTTCTGAGAATCGCGTGACTTATTTTTTAATCACATTCATAGACATCAGTCTGGCTAAAGGATGAGAATACTTCTGTAGTTCTCTCTAAAATTATTTGAGTAAAATTATTTTCTTCGAGACTTCACTCTACTCAAAGGCAGGGTGTCAGGCTAGATGTTCCCATTAGGTTTTTCCTAGTTTTAGCATTCTAAGACTGTAACTCTATTTTTCTTGTGTTGGATTATTAGTTCTAAGCGGTGTGTTCTAAACACTTTGACCCTCATAATACCCACCATAATGCAGTTGATTATTATGTGTTAAAAGAATGGTCAGTACAACT
>NW_011888826.1:6726899-6729262 GCF_000151845.1 Pteropus vampyrus
TAAAGTAGTTTTACAATTCACTGAGTCACGTCTCAGTTTGAAAAATACTACATGTACACTAAATGTTTAAAATTTTCATTGTAACATTGTAATAATTAAAAATTGCAAATAACTCAAATGGAGAATTAAAAATTGTGTTACATTCATTCAATAAAATATAATACAGCAATAAAAAAATTAAGAGACTAGATCTATATACATTATGTGGGTAAATCCAAAAAACATAATGGTGACCAAAATTAACAAGTTGTAAGATGATAGCTACATGTGAATTTTTTAAAAACATGCCCAAAAAAACCCTTCTGTGGCTGTAAACATGAGTATAAACATAAAAACTAATGAGGAGGAAAACACCAAATACAGAGTGATAGTTACCTTTAGAAAAGCGGGAAGAGAATGAGATCATGAACAGCCATACAGGAAGCAATTCAACTGTAACTACTGATTTTATTTCTCAACAGAAAAATAATCTGATATAAATCTGTCAAAATAAAATATATGTGTTAAGGCTGGATGGCACTACATGGATATTCTCCATCCTTTTCTGTGTGCTTAAAATATTTTATAGTAAAGTTTTAAAATTTTTACAATAAAACACACTGGAAGAAGACTGTTACTTCCCCCCTCCACCACACACCTTACTAGTACAATTCCAGTATGATAAAAATGAACACTATGCTTTCATCTAAAATTTCTATCTTAGACTTTTGTTTCTCTTTCTGTTAACAGTTTTGCTGGGAATTAAACCAACTGGGTTTAATAATCTAATATTTTTTTGTGTGTAATTTGGATTTTATTAAGCTATTTCCTATAGCTTCTGAGAATCGCGTGACTTATTTTTTAATCACATTCATAGACATCAGTCTGGCTAAAGGATGAGAATACTTCTGTAGTTCTCTCTAAAATTATTTGAGTAAAATTATTTTCTTCGAGACTTCACTCTACTCAAAGGCAGGGTGTCAGGCTAGATGTTCCCATTAGGTTTTTCCTAGTTTTAGCATTCTAAGACTGTAACTCTATTTTTCTTGTGTTGGATTATTAGTTCTAAGCGGTGTGTTCTAAACACTTTGACCCTCATAATACCCACCATAATGCAGTTGATTATTATGTGTTAAAAGAATGGTCAGTACAACTTTGAATCTCATGGTACATTTTCTACAGGTGCCTCTGTTTGTCTTGTGTTGGTTAATAACATGGCCCTTTCTTCCTGTTTAGTGACTTAGAATCTAGAAGAGAAGTAAAAAAAGAAGAAGGTGAAGCTTTTGCACGAGAACATGGACTTATCTTCATGGAAACTTCCGCTAAGACTGCTTCCAATGTAGAAGAGGTAAATAAGAGAACCTTTTCAATGTTTATCATCTTTTTACTTAATAGAATTATTTTTTATACCTTAATATTCATTTATTGGTGTATCTTCCATAAGCTTTTTAATCACTGATCATCTTTGAATACCATAAAGTAGGAAAGTTCCTTCTGTTCGAATGCCTTGTAACATTCATCTTATATCAGACTCAAATTATATTCTGAGCCTTCTCTTGAAACCAAAATGCTTTAACACATTTTCGTATGTATTTTCCTTGAGTCTTTTTTATGTTGCATGAGAGGAAAAGGACCCTAATGAAAATTGAAATGTTTAGTCTAGAGACTAAACATTTGTAGCTATTTGTAGCCACTTCTGCTTAAATAGGGAAAGTATTACATTATTGCTGTGTAACATTATACAGAGCATGGGAATTCTGCCACCTTTAGTACATAAAATTTGCAGTATCTCAGTTATTTTCATCGATTAACCTGAACTAATGGAAATTTTCTGAACACATTGGGTTTTTTTTTGTGCTATATTTGTTTAGATATGGTATTTATATGCTGTACATAAATGAGTAGGCACTTAATCCTCTCTAAGGTAAATGTGTTGCTACATTTTATAAAACGCAGAAATGAAGCTTAAAATAAGTAGTTTGCCCAGAGTAATGCTGTAGTGACACCATCTAGAATGGTAAGAATCTTAAGAGCAACTACAGAAAGGGATTCTAGAAAACAAATGATTGAAGAATCTCATTGTTCTAAGGAAAGCAGAAGATGAGGTTGTAGGCAGCAACTAGCCTAGCACTGTGCCTTTGGCATAGTAAACAGTGAGTAAATATTTATGAAGTATGGTACTTGGAGTTTTTCTTATTACCCGCTTGAACCCAGAAATAGAGTACAGTAATTGAACAGCACTGGTGTTTTTACTGAAGAATTTTTTCTTAGGTAAGGTGGTATACTTATCTGTACTAGATGAGGTGCTCTCGGATTGTCCTTAATGCATTTCCTGTAGGCATCAACTAATGTTTTAACTGTTGTAGCCAGTAATTACTTGATAA
>NW_011888826.1:6731804-6734353 GCF_000151845.1 Pteropus vampyrus
TATAAAATGCAATCTCTGGAGCAACTACTAAATATACAAAGAGATACACTAAAAAATAATAGATAAATCAACATAGAATTCTAAAAGTTCTATTAACTCTCAAATAGGCAGGGGAAAAACAAAAAACAGCAAACAAAAATAAAATGGCAGACTTAAGACCTTATGTAGCAGTAATTCCATGAAATGTAAATGATTTAACTATGCCAATCAAAAGAGAGATTGGCAGAGAAGATTAGAAAACAACACAGCTATATGGTGTCCAGAAGAAACTTAATTCAAATATAACAGTACAGACAAGTTGGAAATTAAATGATGGAAAAAGATATACAAACATTAATCAAAAGAAAGTAGGAGCGACACTATTAATAACATGTAAAGTAGACTTAAGAGCAAAGAAAATTGCCAAGGACAGTGGGACGTCATATAATAATGTAAGGAGAATCTACCAGGAAGGCATATCAATCCTAAATTTGTTTACACCAAGGAATAGAGTGCAAGATATGTGAAGCAAAACCAATAGAAGCAATGGAATTACAGTAGGTAAAGGAATTTAACTAGAAATCAAAGACAAGTCTCCAGCTGTGATTGTGGATTTGTATATTTCTCCTTTCAGTTCTGTTGGTACCAGTTATCAATAATAGGTAATTGGAAAAATCTCCAGAGACTTGGAAATTAGACAGTATACTTCTAAATAATATGTGTGTCAACTCTCAAAAGAAATTTAAAATACATTGAATGAATGAAAATGAAAATACAACATATTAGATTTTGTAGGAAACAGGTAATGCAGAGAGGGAAATTTATAGCATTAAATGCATACATTAGAAAAAAGGAAAAGTCTCAAATCAGTAATCTTAGCTCACACCTCAGTACCCAAAGCAAAATAAACCCAAAGCAAATAGAAGGAAATAATAAAGGTAAGAGCAGAAGTCAGTGAACTTGAAAACAAGAAAACAAAGGGAAAATCAAGAAAAGAAGCTATTTTTTTTTTTAATTAGTAAACTTGGCAAATTTCTGGCGACTGACAAGCAAAGAGAGAAGGCATAAATGACCGATATCAGGAACAGAACAAGATATAACTACAGATCCTATAGGCATCAAAGGAATAATACATAAATATGATAAATTTGATGAAATAGACAAGAAAACAAACTCAACAAACTACTACATCTTACCTACTATGAAACAGATAGTTGAATAGCCCTATAACTATTAAGGAAATTGAATTCATAATTTTAAAATTTCCATAAAAGAAATCTCTAGGTCCAGACTATTTCAGTGGAGAATTCTACCAAACATTTAAAGAAAACACGAATTCTGTGTCATCTTTTCCAGAAAGTAGAAGAGATGAAATGTTTCCTTATTTATTTTATAAAGCTAATACTATCCTGATACCAAAACCAAAGAAAGTACAAAAAAAGTACAGACTGATAACTTTTATTAATATATAAGGAAAAATCCTCAACGAATATCAGCAAATAGATTTCAACAATAGATGACATCACATACATATACATAAAATATCTACATCATGGCCAAATGGAATTTATTCCAGGGATGCAAGGCTGGTTCAATATTCAAAAACCAATCAGTAAAATCCACCATTTTAATAGGGTAAAGGAAAAAAAGAATACACATTCTAGGAGTCAGTGCAGAAAAAGCATTTGACAAAATGCAACACCCACACATTTTTTAAAACTCTCAATAAAATGTAAAGGAATTGTGGAGAACTTCTCAGCTTGTTGAAGAGCATCAAAAAAAAAAAAAAAAACAGCTGACCTTATATTTAATGGTGAAAGGCATAATACTTTACACCTTAGATCAGGAACAAGGCAGGAATGTCTGCTCTCACCATTATTCAACATATTGGTAGAAGTCCTAGCCAGTCCAATAAAGCAAGTAAAGGAGATAAAGGCACACAGCTCAGGAAGGAAGAAATAAAACTGTTTCTGTTAGTGTGTGATATGATTTGTCTTTGTAGGAAATCCCAAGGAATTTACACACACATGCGTGTACACACACACAACTAGAGATGAGAAGTGAGTTCAGCAAGGTTACAGGATACAAGACAGGTATAAAAAAATCTATATTTCCTTATACTAGCGATGAACATCAAAATATAAAATACAGTACCATCTGTAGTCACAGAAAAAGAAAATGAAATAACTAGGTATAAATCTAAAAAATGACATGCACAGGGCATGTATGCCGAAAACTACAAAACTGCCGAAAACTGAAAAATTAAGATCTAAATAAATGGATAAATGTGCTATGTTCATTGTTTGGAATACATAATCTAGTAAAGATGTCACTTCTTTACAAATAGATACACCGGTTTAACCCAATTACTAATAAAATCCCAGTAAGATTTTTTTATAGATATCTGACTATTCATATAAAATATATATGGAAAGACAGAGGAACTAGAACAAATAAATCAATTTTGAAAAAGAATAAAGTATGAATCACTATTCAGTTTCAAGTCTTGTGTCATCAGTCTACAAGACTGTGATACTAGTAAAAGAATAAATACGTCAGTGGAACAGAAT
>NW_011888826.1:6734403-6737322 GCF_000151845.1 Pteropus vampyrus
CTGCTTGAACCCAGAAATAGAGTACAGTAATTGAACAGCACTGGTGTTTTTACTGAAGAATTTTTTCTTAGGTAAGGTGGTATACTTATCTGTACTAGATGAGGTGCTCTCGGATTGTCCTTAATGCATTTCCTGTAGGCATCAACTAATGTTTTAACTGTTGTAGCCAGTAATTACTTGATAATGTGCAAGAGTAATGTTCCACTCCACACAGCACACCCAGAGAGAAATATGTTGCGTCCCTTTGTTCAACTTAAAATAGACATGTAAGCCAAAGGACTCCTTATTAGAGGTGTTGTATTTGAAACCATAAGGGCCAACATGTTGTGGGAGGTTTCAGGATATCTGAAACATATCCTTACTGATTATTAACAGTGGATTTTTTGGCTGATTTTGAGAATCATAAAGCAAAAATTGTTTGCATTTTAATAAAGAACCATGCTTTGTAGTCAGATGACAAGGCGTCAACTATTGGAAAGTAATCATAGATTTCTAGTTCTGTCTCTAATGCCTTTGTGTTCATTTATGGTATTAGGAAGCATTTATTTGTAAGTAGCAAATTAATGTCATTTGGCTGAACATTTAAATGAAATACCAATATCTCCCACTTTTCAAAAGTTCACTTTAGGCCACTTTGCCTTTACCAAAGATCTACATTAATACCTATTTTCACTAGCCAAAGAAATCCAAAGAGGATTCTCGCTTTTACCAAAAAAAAAAAAAAAGCTGTTAATACTAGTACAGGCCTTTGGTTTAGTGGCGTAACATGTACTTTCAGAAAGCGGAGGATACTCTTTGCTCTACACCGTTTCTTCTTAGGAAAGGTTTCACAGGAACATGCTACTTTCAGATATTGAGGGAAACCTGTTTATTCCGTTAACATTTTGTCATCACTTATTATAACCATTCCGTATCCATGATTAATAATAAAAGTAATCATTTAAATTTGATCTGGGCATGAATATCCCATACTTATGAGAGAACAGCACTTTATTTAATCATGTAAATGTGTCTCTCAGAAGCCAAGGATTTAAGGAATAATCTTTTTAAATTCTATTTTTAAAGGATTCATAGACAGGTATAACATAATGTAATCATCCATGAGATTTTACCTAAAAACCAAAACTGTTTCATGATAAACTATTTTAAAAAGGTGGAAGACCACTTTAAGATCTAAAAAGGGTGAACTGAATCTTGAATCTCTTTACACAACTTAGGAACTGATTGAACATGGAAATAATAACCAAAGTACTTATGCATCTGAGAAGATGGAATAGACTTAACTCTTACCTATTCCTCCTGCTAAGTACAACTAAAACTGTAAACATTGTTTATAAAACAATTACAAGATTCCAAAAGGTAGAGAGAAGTTGGCTGACCAGCTAGAGACCTTGGGACCTGAGGAACGACACAGCAGAGATTTCCCTCGGTTTTCTTTTTGCCTCATATCTCAGATTGAGTGCTAGAGAAACTGATAGGTGTGAGGTTGAGAGAGAAGCTTACTCTCTAGCCAAAGAACCAGGCAAGGTGCAGCTTGGCAAGACAGAAATCTTTTAGAAAACCAGCATTGTACTACAGCCAAATGTTGCAGAAAAAAATCTGGGCACTGCTTCCACCCTTAGCTGGCTGTAATGAGGTTCTTCCACACTCATCTTTTCTGATACCAGGAGCCGTATCAGAGGAAGCCACTAAAGCATAGGTTTAAACAAGATCCAGAGTCTTATAAAACTATCCAAAATGTCCAGGTTTCAATAAAAAGTCATTCTTCATACCTAGAACCAGGAAGATCTCAAGCCGAATGGGGGGCGGGGGGAAGATAGTCAATAAATAGATAACAAGAGCAAGATGACAGAGATGTTAGAATTATCTGACAAAGATTTTTTAGGCAACCATCATTAAAATGCCTCAACAAACAATTAGGAGCATTCTTGAAAGTGAAAAATAGTTTCAGTAAAAGAAAACAAGATAAAAAGAACCAGATAGAAATTTTAGAACTGGATAGTACTGTAACCGAAATAAACTCAGTGGATGGGATCAGCAGCAGAATGAAGGGGACAGAAGAAAGAAATAGTGAAGTGGATGATAAAATTATAGAAAGTACTTAGCCTAAACTACAGAGAGAAAATAGTTGAAAAAATATTAACAGTTCCTGAGGGACCTATGGGACAATAATAAAATGTGTCTAACATCGTGTTACCAGAATCCTAGAAAGAGAGAAGATAGAAGATGATTGTGAGAAAGTACTTAACGAAATAATGACTGAAAACTTCCCAAATATGGCAGAAGATTCAAGAAGCTAAACCAACTCCAAACAGGTTAAACCCAAATAAATTCATGCCAAGACATGCAAGACTTCTGTCCAGAGTCAATCTCTGAAAGCTAAAGACAAAGAACAAAATTGTGAAACAATAACTTACTAAGTCAAATGACAGCAAAATTCTCATCAGAAACCGTGGAGGCCAGAAGGATATAGCCCAATATCTTTCAAGAGCTGAAAGAGAACTTTCAGCCCAGAATGCTAGAACCAGCAAAAATATCTTTCAGGAATAAAAGGAAATCAAGATATTCTCAAATAAAAGAAAACTAAATATTTATTGATAGCAGATCTATCAAAAAAGAATGGCTAAAGGCAATTATCTACCAGAAATGAAATGATCAAAGAATCTTACAGAGGAAGGAACCCTGTTAACCAAAAGTTTGGATAATTATGATAGACTTTTTTCTTAAGATTTTTGAGTTTGTAAATTATGTTTGACAATTTAAGCAAAATTGTAATATCTGATGTTTTTCTCAGTGCACATACAGGAAATACTATAAAGCGTGGAGGAGAAAGGGACATCAAGGGAGGTACGCTTTCTGCACCTCACCTAACTGAGTACAATGACAACTCTAGAAGACTGTGATAAGTTGTGTGTGTGT
>NW_011888826.1:6738917-6773553 GCF_000151845.1 Pteropus vampyrus
CCTTAGATCAGGAACAAGGCAGGAATGTCTGCTCTCACCATTATTCAACATATTGGTAGAAGTCCTAGCCAGTCCAATAAAGCAAGTAAAGGAGATAAAGGCACACAGCTCAGGAAGGAAGAAATAAAACTGTTTCTGTTAGTGTGTGATATGATTTGTCTTTGTAGGAAATCCCAAGGAATTTACACACACATGCGTGTACACACACACAACTAGAGATGAGAAGTGAGTTCAGCAAGGTTACAGGATACAAGACAGGTATAAAAAAATCTATATTTCCTTATACTAGCGATGAACATCAAAATATAAAATACAGTACCATCTGTAGTCACAGAAAAAGAAAATGAAATAACTAGGTATAAATCTAAAAATGACATGCACAGGGCATGTATGCCGAAAACTACAAAACTGCTGAAAACTGAAAAATTAAGATCTAAATAAATGGATAAATGTGCTATGTTCATTGTTTGGAATACATAATCTAGTAAAGATGTCACTTCTTTACAAATAGATACACCGGTTTAACCCAATTACTAATAAAATCCCAGTAAGATTTTTTTATAGATATCTGACTATTCATATAAAATATATATGGAAAGACAGAGGAACTAGAACAAATAAATCAATTTTGAAAAAGAATAAAGTATGAATCACTATTCAGTTTCAAGTCTTGTGTCATCAGTCTACAAGACTGTGATACTAGTAAAAGAATAAATACGTCAGTGGAACAGAATAGGAATCCATAAATATACCCACACAAATACGCCCAGTCAGTTTTTAACAAAGGTACAAAAACAGCTCATGGAGGAAGATAACTGTTTCTATGAACGATGCTCTAACAATTGGCTATCCATAGGCAAAAAAAATGAACCTAAATATTACACCTTATACAAAAACTAACTCAAAATGGATCATGGAGTTAAATGTAAAACTTTATCTTTTAGGGAGAAGAAAATGAGAAAATCTTAAGGATCTGGCACTAGGCTTGCTTGTCACTAAAAGCATGAT
Organism: Pteropus vampyrus; assembly: GCF_000151845.1. Classification (NCBI taxonomy): domain Eukaryota; kingdom Metazoa; phylum Chordata; class Mammalia; order Chiroptera; family Pteropodidae; genus Pteropus; species Pteropus vampyrus. The sequence goes on from NW_011888826.1 coordinate 6,739,926, forward strand.
CCATAAAAGGAAAATTTGATAAATGAGTCTATAAAACCTTTTGAATGATCCTGATAAGAGGATAGAAGGACAGTCTGCAGACTAGGAGAAAATACTTGCAAACCAAGTATTCAACTGAGAAATCTCAAAACTAAAATAAAGAAGAAGAAATCAGAAAATAGGCAAAAGATATGAGCAGGAATTTTATTGGAACAGATATATAAATGTCAGATAAGTACTTAAAAAGATATTTAGCACCACTGGCCATTAGAGAAATGCACATTATGATCCCCAAGAGATATCACTACACAACTATCAGAATGGCTAAAATGAAAAATAGTGACAACAAATACTGACAAGAATGTAGAGAAACTAGATCACTCATACATTGCTGATTAGAATATAAAATGATATAGACACTTGGGAAAACATTTTGGCGGTTTATTTCAAAACTAGACATGCAGCTATTGTAGGACCTAGCAGTTGCACCCCTGGGCATGTATCCCGGAGAAATGAAGACTTATGCAAAAACCCATACAGAGATTTTTTTGTTCTAGCAGCTTTATTCATAACAGTCAAGTACATCCACACTATGGAATACTACTCAGCAGTAAAAAGGAATGAACTACATCAACAATCTGGATGAATCTCCAGAAAACTATGCTTTGTGAACAAAAGATTACATACCATATGATTCTATTTAGATGACTTTCTTGAAATGACATATGCCTGCATATGAATCTGTAATTATCTCAAAAATTTGATCAAATACCATAATAATAACCACATACAAACTAATTAAATATACCCTGTTCTTTAAGATCATAATGGCAATCTAAACAAATTAAAATTAAGGATTAAGAAGCCTCACAATTATATTATAATAAAATAGTAATATGAAAATAACGTAATATAATTATAAAAGCTTAAATTATATTTTTTGAATTCATGAACATAGAATTTCTTTTTTAAATTATTGTTATCTTTTAAGTATGGCTTTTTCATGCGTCTCTCACATTTCTGAACAGAGCAAATTTTTACACACCAACCAGGTCCCTCCATGCTAAAGGTTATGTGTTTAGCATATACCTAATAAATAATAGTTCCTGTTGAGATTTTTATTATGCATAGACTTTCTCAATAAAATTTCTCAGATATAGCTGAAGATAAAATTACATAAATATTCATTTAAGGAAAAGAAGACAGCTAGGCTATATGGAATAAGAAAGACCTGGTTGGAGAAAGACCTGTAAATGAGTTTTACATTTAGCAAACTAAGAGAAAAACTACAAAAATGGGCTAAATAGTAGATGTTTTAAATTTTAATATATAAGCTAATATTTTTAAAAAATGAGTTCATTCATGACCCCTATGCAAACCACAATACCATTATTATACCTAACAAACTTAGCAATAATTCTTTAATATCTGATATCAAGTCTGAATAGCGTTCTTTTTATTTTATTCAATTAATGTTGGAGAACAAATACTTAGTTGCTTTGGGATTGAGGAAGACAAACAAAAGGTATATTTTTTTACTTCAGGAAGTGGGAAGAAGAAGAACTAAGCCAACATTTTTTAGCATCTGCTTTGCGATAGGCACTCAACAGCAGTTTCTGTGGTTGGAGAGCTAAGGCCTCAATGAAAATCGTACAGCTCATAAAATTAGAATATATTACCTCTGGGATTTTAACAAGAGTTAGCCTGCTAGACTTAGATCCCAAGAGGAATCATGACGAAATATAAGAGATAAATATGTTAGTTTTACAGAGTTCAGAGATTCTTAATTAGTTAATAAGTTACTTAGACTTGGGGTTGCAAGAAATAGGAATTAATTTCAGGGAAATTTGATCTAAGTGCTGTATGTTTTTGCTTTCTAAGGACTTGGATTTGCCTAATTTTGCCACCTTCCATGGGAAAGGCAGTTTACACAGTGGGTAGAAACTCAGATCATGGTTTCACACTTACTGCCTGAATGTGAAGGATCTTCCTGTAGGAGAGCTGATCATGTGAGGAGTTAAAAGAGTAAGGAAGGTATCCTGATGGCCCATCCTAGCCATCCACCGAAAACGGCGGTTGCCGTTTAGGAAGCTCACGGAAGTCGTTTGTCCTCTTTGTGTAATCTATTGAAAATTACTCAATTCCTAGCCAGTCTTTGGCTCTCAGGTGTAAAGAAGTTGAGGAACCCCTGTATTAAAAAAAAAAGTTCTTAAAAGCCATTTTCTAAATTACTTAAAGATAATTATGTCAAAAGAATGATTTATACAAATGTCAATGTCCTGATTATGGACCATCTGGCTAAAGGTTCTTTTAGAAATTTAAAACGACATCATTATTCTTTCAGGTTAAATCTTACTGGTACACTGATGACTACTTTCTGTTTAGAACTAGACTTCTTTCCTTTGCTGTTGTCTGTGTTTATAGACAGATCCAGTTACTGTAATGCAAGTAGAGACCATGAAGATGGAGGAAGATAACTGTTTCTATGAACGATGCTCTAACAATTGGCTATCCATAGGCAAAAAAAATGAACCTAAATATTACACCTTATACAAAAACTAACTCAAAATGGATCATGGAGTTAAATGTAAAACTTTATCTTTTAGGGAGAAGAAAATGAGAAAATCTTAAGGATCTGGCACTAGGCTTGCTTGTCACTAAAAGCATGATCCATAAAAGGAAAATTTGATAAATGAGTCTATAAAACCTTTTGAATGATCCTGATAAGAGGATAGAAGGACAGTCTGCAGACTAGGAGAAAATACTTGCAAACCAAGTATTCAACTGAGAAATCTCAAAACTAAAATAAAGAAGAAGAAATCAGAAAATAGGCAAAAGATATGAGCAGGAATTTTATTGGAACAGATATATAAATGTCAGATAAGTACTTAAAAAGATATTTAGCACCACTGGCCATTAGAGAAATGCACATTATGATCCCCAAGAGATATCACTACACAACTATCAGAATGGCTAAAATGAAAAATAGTGACAACAAATACTGACAAGAATGTAGAGAAACTAGATCACTCATACATTGCTGATTAGAATATAAAATGATATAGACACTTGGGAAAACATTTTGGCGGTTTATTTCAAAACTAGACATGCAGCTATTGTAGGACCTAGCAGTTGCACCCCTGGGCATGTATCCCGGAGAAATGAAGACTTATGCAAAAACCCATACAGAGATTTTTTTGTTCTAGCAGCTTTATTCATAACAGTCAAGTACATCCACACTATGGAATACTACTCAGCAGTAAAAAGGAATGAACTACATCAACAATCTGGATGAATCTCCAGAAAACTATGCTTTGTGAACAAAAGATTACATACCATATGATTCTATTTAGATGACTTTCTTGAAATGACATATGCCTGCATATGAATCTGTAATTATCTCAAAAATTTGATCAAATACCATAATAATAACCACATACAAACTAATTAAATATACCCTGTTCTTTAAGATCATAATGGCAATCTAAACAAATTAAAATTAAGGATTAAGAAGCCTCACAATTATATTATAATAAAATAGTAATATGAAAATAACGTAATATAATTATAAAAGCTTAAATTATATTTTTTGAATTCATGAACATAGAATTTCTTTTTTAAATTATTGTTATCTTTTAAGTATGGCTTTTTCATGCGTCTCTCACATTTCTGAACAGAGCAAATTTTTACACACCAACCAGGTCCCTCCATGCTAAAGGTTATGTGTTTAGCATATACCTAATAAATAATAGTTCCTGTTGAGATTTTTATTATGCATAGACTTTCTCAATAAAATTTCTCAGATATAGCTGAAGATAAAATTACATAAATATTCATTTAAGGAAAAGAAGACAGCTAGGCTATATGGAATAAGAAAGACCTGGTTGGAGAAAGACCTGTAAATGAGTTTTACATTTAGCAAACTAAGAGAAAAACTACAAAAATGGGCTAAATAGTAGATGTTTTAAATTTTAATATATAAGCTAATATTTTTAAAAAATGAGTTCATTCATGACCCCTATGCAAACCACAATACCATTATTATACCTAACAAACTTAGCAATAATTCTTTAATATCTGATATCAAGTCTGAATAGCGTTCTTTTTATTTTATTCAATTAATGTTGGAGAACAAATACTTAGTTGCTTTGGGATTGAGGAAGACAAACAAAAGGTATATTTTTTTACTTCAGGAAGTGGGAAGAAGAAGAACTAAGCCAACATTTTTTAGCATCTGCTTTGCGATAGGCACTCAACAGCAGTTTCTGTGGTTGGAGAGCTAAGGCCTCAATGAAAATCGTACAGCTCATAAAATTAGAATATATTACCTCTGGGATTTTAACAAGAGTTAGCCTGCTAGACTTAGATCCCAAGAGGAATCATGACGAAATATAAGAGATAAATATGTTAGTTTTACAGAGTTCAGAGATTCTTAATTAGTTAATAAGTTACTTAGACTTGGGGTTGCAAGAAATAGGAATTAATTTCAGGGAAATTTGATCTAAGTGCTTTATGTTTTTGCTTTCTAAGGACTTGGATTTGCCTAATTTTCCCACCTTCCATGGGAAAGGCAGTTTACACAGTGGGTAGAAACTCAGATCATGGTTTCAGACTTACTGCCTGAATGTGAAGGATCTTCCTGTAGGAGAGCTGATCATGTGAGGAGTTAAAAGAGTAAGGAAGGTATCCTGATGGCCCATCTTAGCCATCCACCGAAAACGGCGGTTGCCGTTTAGGAAGCTCACGCAAGTCGTTTGTCCTCTTTGTGTAATCTATTGAAAATTACTCAATTCCTAGCCAGTCTTTGGCTCTCAGGTGTAAAGAAGTTGAGGAACCCCTGTATTAAAAAAAAAGTTCTTAAAAGCCATTTTCTAAATTACTTAAAGATAATTATGTCAAAAGAATGATTTATACAAATGTCAATGTCCTGATTATGGACCATCTGGCTAAAGGTTCTTTTAGAAATTTAAAACGACATCATTATTCTTTCAGGTTAAATCTTACTGGTACACTGATGACTACTTTCTGTTTAGAACTAGACTTCTTTCCTTTGCTGTTGTCTGTGTTTATAGACAGATCCAGTTACTGTAATGCAAGTAGAGACCATGAAGTTTACCTTGTGCTTTTCCCTGTAAGAGACTGGATAATGTGCAGCATACGATAACACCATTTTACCAGCATTAGTTGAGTTGTTAGAATAGATTTACTTTTAATCTGCTGATCTGCTGATTTACTCAGCTTAACGATTTCATCCATGAAGGATCTGCGAGAGGGAAAAGGGTCAAAGTGGTGTTAAGAGAAAAATGCACAGGATAGCTCCCCACAATGTCTGGTCCAAAATGTCAGTAGTATCTAGGTTGAGAAACACTGAGCTAGAATGAGAGGATACAATTAAAATCAATGAAGTACAGAACCAACAGCTCAGCATAATACATGAATCTTCTTTATTCATGGAGTAGTAGGTGGGATGGTATATGATTTTGACCTTAAAAATGTTTCATTTCAATGAACAACCTCGGGGAGAGAGTGAAGTCTGGAAAGTACTGTTAAGAAGTGTCACCACTTCTATTTTATGAGCTTTCTGACCTGTGAATTTTTCAGTGAGTATCCTCAACTGTTGCAGCATCTTCCTGATGATATTGCCACCTAGATCCAAGTTCATTAAATTCCTGAACCACAGGACCGCCTCCTTGTTCCACTTCGGGCACCCGCTCACTCCATCACACACCACCGCTCTACCTATAATATCTCGAGCTTTATATTTTTCATTAGCTATAACCTCAGATGTGCCAGCCATTTTGCTGTTACCTAAACATGTGTGGCCGATCTTCAGCTGGGGTCTTAGGTTAAAAATGGCACCCAAAACTCTACTTACAAATTCTGGGGTTTTTTAAAAATTATTTTCTAAAGAGCATAAAAATAAAATGATACCCTAGTCTGGCTAAGCTAGGTTTTACTTAAAGAAGTAAGAATTTAAGACAAGGGCTGCTATTCAGTAGGTAGAGATATAATTTGATATTTATAAAATCACATATAACACTAATACCACACATATATATGCACACAAACATTTATTATATACACATAAACAGAAAGCTTTCTTCATATAAAACTGTTAGCAGACTAATGTGGCACATAAGCATTATGTTTAAGTACATTTGTTTTCCAGCTGTAACTTACAAGTTATAATAGAGGAATTCATTTCTTCTGTGAAATGGATTTTAATCAGTTTTATACAACTTGGGATGGCTCCAAATATGCTATTATCATTTATCCTTTTTGTTATTCACTGAGGAAATACATCTATAAATGTGATAATAGAAGTGCACCCCAGAGTTCATTCCCTAAATGTCAGTGAAATCAGAAAGCCAATTTCAACCAAAATATTCTTGTCTACGTGGTATTCCCAGAGTAATAGGACACCAGAACTCATTCTTTATGTGTTCAACTGTCATTACTACTGATTTTTTAAACATAATATTTGATGCTATACACATATTTGAGTGCATAGCATGTAAATGGAAAAATCCATATGTTGCTTATCATTTATTCAAGTAATATGTTGAATGTGCAGAGCATTTATAGGGTCATTACATTTTACATAAGGAAAGTGAGGTTTAGGCTCTTTGACGAAAAAGAAAAAATATGTATGTGTGTGTGTGTGTGTGTATATACATACACACATTATATATATATATTTGACCTCTATTTTATTAAAGATTTTGCTGGTAAGGAAATAAGAATTGACTATGTGACCAGCAGTAATATTTTTGAATATCAGTTTTGACTTCCATTTTCAACTGAGACTTGAAGGTCATTGAGGACACCAAGATGTAGTGTCTGCCTGGTGACTGCCCTGGCTCCCCATCAGATTCACACCTCAACTGGCACCCTCTGGCAGTTCATTCCAGGACCATAACTTTGTTCAGTGTCCCATTCTGCAGGGTTCCAGGAAGATATGACCCCTGTGGTCTGTTCTGTGACAAGCTGAGGAATTCGTATGAAGATTACAAGGAGCCCTTCCTCCTGTCACGGGAATCCAGTGATCTCGATTGTACACATGTGGTATCAGCATTTAGAAGAATATCTCATAAACGGAAATTTTCTTTCAGAAGTATTTTCAAATGATCAAAACATGCCAAGTACCTGACATAATGATTCCGTCGTATATTTGCATGGTACATTGTCAAGCTTCCTTCACATACATCATCCCCATTTTCCCTGGAGGACTCAGACCCCGGGGTTTCAGTTCACCGTCCATTCCCCTTCATGTTGTACTACTCAGTGGAGAATAGCAGTACGAAAGATTGTCCTTATTCTCCTTATCCTCCTTTGAGGAATGTTAATTAAAATGATCACTTCTGCAGAGGGTCCCCCTGGTCAAACGAGTTGAGGAGGAGGAGCTGGACTGTATCCACCTTTTAGAAAACCAGAATTCACAGTAGTCTATCAGTTTTCTGAGAAACCAGTGTTCAGAAAATTGTTGACTTCTATTTAACCCCGAGGTTTCCAAGTGTGATTTAGTCATTTCGCAGAAGAAAATGGAATTATGGGTGAGGGATGCACATGAGGGGTTGGTGTCACTTTTATTTTGCTTATTCTCCTAATTCACAGAAACATAGAGGTTGCAGTGGGAAGTGTGGAAACTACTTTTTTTTAAGCTCAGAATGTATTGTAAAAAAAATTGGGTTTTTTTTCCAAATCAGTTGTATGTACAAGCAGTGCTTCTCAAACAGTAATGCGCATTCAGCTCACCTAGGAATCCCGTGCAGACCCTGATTCAGTAGGTTGGGGCGTGGCCTGAAAGTCTGCACGTGGAACCTGCTCTCAGTGATGACACAGCTGCCCCGTGCCTCACTCTGTGCAGAGGCTGAGAAGACTCGCGGAGTGCGTTCCTCTTCCACCTCCTCAGAGGCGTTATTCCTTCAGACCTCGTCATCTTCATCTTCTCTTTTTCTACTGATTCTTGACTCTGAGCATATAATTATGTAGTCACATTTCAGCCATCTTAAAATAAAAATCTGTCGTTCCCAGTTCTCCCTGGATACAGTCTCTTTTACCTTCTAGCAAGATCCATCTCCATTTCCTCATTCTTTTTCACACCTCAGTTCACCGTCTGACTTCCTCCACCATGGCCAACATCACCTTGCACCTCCTAATTGCCCCACGTAGCAAATGCTTCTCTGTTCTTCCCTTAGGCAGCCGCCCCTTGGGAGTATTCGTTACTTTTGACTGCTCTTCCATGAACTTTCTTTTTCCTTAGCTCCATGATACCGTTTAGTCTTCATTCTTGCTGCCTCTCTAGCCTTCCAGCCTCCCTTAGCAACTCTTCCATGTTGAAATGTCACCTAAATCAGTGACATCAGACACCCTTCTGAAGGGTAGGCTTTGTGTGCAGCTCAGCGTCGATCGCTTCTGCCTGGACAGCTCTGCATGAGCGGCTTTCGGACCCTTCTGGTTCAGCATGTCCAGGCTTGAACCGATAGCGCTTCTCTCATCTTCAGATCTGCACTGTCCTACATCCTGGAGTGTTCCTTTTCCCCAGCCCCTTGAAACAGTCATTTATTCAGTTAATATGTATCGCTTCCCACTTGTGTCTTTTTATTCCTACCTGTTAAATTCTCTCCAAGTTTTCTCCTTCCATAATTGCCTCCTAATTGGACTCCCTGTCTTCATTTTTCAATCCTCTACACTGTTGCCTGTGAGATCTTTCTTGAAATGAAAATTGGATGTCACTCACAAATTTTGTTAAATCATGTTGTGGTTCCCCACAGCTTCAAAATAAAAATCCTCAGCTTGGAAGACTAGTCCCTGTGTTTGCCAGCCTCCCACAGCGTGCTGTCCATATTAAACTAAGAGCCATCAGCTGACGGGTGCGCTGTACCCCCGCCACAGAAAGAGTGATCTCTGCACTTGAAATGCTCTTCCTTTCTTCCTGACCCTTCAAAGATAAGAGTCAAGTCTAATGCCTCCTCTTGGAATGCCATGACACACCCTCCCTGTCCCCCTCCAACCACCAGCCGCCACACACATGCACACAGTCACAATTTATGTGTTCTTTCCTCTGCGTATATTCTTGTATCATCCTGGGCATGAATTTATCTCGGCAGTCTGTCATGACATTCCTTTTCTCATATCAGCTCACCATAAGGGCAGAATTTCTTGAAAAGAGACTATCTTTTCATCTCTGCGTCTGCAGCAGCACAGTCCTTACCCCTCTCCCCACCACCGTAGTAGATAACAAATGTTTGTTATTTAATTACTTTTAACCTTGCTTCTCTTCCTTCAGTCTTTAATCAGGTTATGCTCTAGTCCCACTTGTTAACATGTAAGTCGAATTCTGTCCTAAACCTTTTTGCCCTAAGCATTCTAAAAACCTATGAGATTTGCGGAAACTCAGCTGAAAGCTCCTCCTTTGATCAGGAGCTTCCTTCAGTAGCTGCCTGGGGTCTTCGTGGTTTAAAAGCAGTTTTTTTTAGACCTAGGAATAACTGTAGCAAAGATTATGACAGGCTAGAGGAAGTACCCCTGCCCAAAAGCCCCATGCCACTTTTTGAAGATTTCAGAATACTCCAGAAGGAATTATTTACTTCTGTAATTCCTTCTCTGTTTTCTCTATTTGTTTACCCTCTAAGTTAAAATTTCATTTCCTCAGAGTTGTACATTACCAAAATTTACAGTAATATATTCCTTCTAGGACCTAAAGGTGAGTGTAGTATGAAAACAGTTAAGTTGGCCATCTCCCAAACAATTGTCACTTGGTCAGATATTCTTTACAACCTCTTAGTCATTTGATGGGTTCCTTTTTTCCCAATATTTATTAGTTTTACTTAAAAATTAAGTATTTTGAGCAAATTTATGTGAAATTTATGTGCAACCAGAAAAATATATAAACATCAAAAATTTTTAAGGCACAGGTATCTTAAATTGTTAAAAATCAGGGCTGGAAATTCCTGGCTTGGCTGTTAAAAGTACTAAAGAAAGAAAGAGCCAAGTTGAAAATACAGCCAGCTAACCTAAGACCAATCACAGAAACTTGCCATCTAAACAGGCAGGATAGGTGGGCTTCTGTGTTGGAGGGGAAGACGCATGACTTTATAAGACTTTAGTTAATAAGACCAATTTGAAGTCCCCTTGCTGGAACTTGAGTCCCAACCAGCTACTTAAAAATCTACAGATTTCATTTGCATTGAGAGGACATCTTAACTTGCCTTGGGCCGTGTCGTAAGTGATGCAATGAATGGAGTTGTGGACAAAGACCAAAGGCTTTGTTGTCTCCCTAACCCTGTTCTCAGTGGTGAGGGTGTCACATGAGTTTACACTGGAAATCTGATCTGACCTTTCCAGGCTGCTGCCGTCCTGGAGGAGAGCTTAGTTTAATGAACATTTACTGCTCTCTCCCACAAACTGGGCAACTTTGCTGACTAGCATCAGCTTCTCTACCCCTTATTTAGCCATCACCCTAGGGAACTTCGGGGATGATCCAAACCAGACTAACTTAGAAAGTGACACTCATTTTCTCTGCTTTTAAACCAGAGTAGCCAAACACTACCATAGAAGAGAAGACCATGCTGATATGTGTGGATCACAGACTTGTACACATGTGTATTTGTCTGGAGTGCATATTCATAGGTGCACAATTCTATAGATCAGCTGCCAAGACTTTCCCACTTACACATGACATAAGCATTAGAATTCTGTGTGTCTAAAATAAACTCTTCATTTCCTCCTTGAAACCTGATTTTTCTTTTTTATCTATCTCAATCATAGCATACCCTTCCATCTCAGTCACTTAAGCCAAATGTGGAGTCCCCCTTATTAAACACCTTACCATCCTTACCTTATTTACCAAGTCCTATTGATTTCTCCAAAGTAGATCCTAGGTTTGATCTTTGCTCTCCATTGTTGTTGCCACTGTTGTAATTTGTCAGGCCTTTGTTTCTTCCCCGGATTATTGTTGTAGACTTTTTACTGGTCTCCCTGTTGCCAGCCTTATCTCCTTTAAATTCAACCTCTAAACTGTCCTTGATGTCTGTTGGGCCACCTCTAACCTCATCTCACATGCCTGCCTGTCTCCGGCTTCCAGTGAAACAGCTTAAAATTTGCCTCTGCTGAGAATGCTCTTTCCTCCCCGTAAATTTCCCAATAAATGAGTGGGAGAATATACTTACCCATCAGGCCTTTGCTCACAGGGCTTTCTCTCTTGACAGATTTTTTTTTTTTTTTTTTAACCATCAGAAGTCATCATGCCATGTTACTCCTCTAAACAGCTGTGGAGGAATTTTCCAATCTGTGTTTCAGTTTTGGATTTACATCTCTCCTGTACCATTTCTTCGAGATTAATGACATTCATATTTATCTGAGTATGCTCAGCCCTGGGTACAAACCAAGTACTTGTTAAATGCTTGTTGAGGAAAAGAACTAAATTACTAAGAAATTAAATATATCTGTGAGTTATCACTAACAGAAAATGGGAAATTCTTAAATACTGGAACCCCCCAAACCTTTCTAATCTAAAGTGTTTATTTCCCCCTGTATTTCTCTGATAAAATGCTTCAAGATTTGTTCAGGCTATCTCCTTTCCTTCTTAATACGCATTCACTTGTGATGTTAGTTTTTTAAAGAGAGGGAAGGACACAAAGGATGTAAATAATCACAAATATTATATACTTCCAGAAATAATCCTAGAAATCAAAAGTCATTTCTAGCTAGAAGCTTTTTGGAGGACGTAAGAAGTCTTTTGTCCATTTCAGTTAGTAGATCAGTAGATTTAGCACTGGCCTTCATTCTTTTAATGAAACAGGAAACTATGAAAGAAAGAAAAAAGCAGAATGGTTCTGCTTTGGAATTAGGGATGCTGTGGGAAATGAGGGGAAAGAGGAGAAAACAGTTCTCCCTTCACTGGGCTCTCTCTACTTCCTGCCTCATCCCCAAGAGGTGACCCCTGCAGGATTGCCATGAAATACACTTGGAAAGCCACTGTGTTTTATGATGTAAGTATGAGTCTTCTCAAATAGAACCAGAAAATTTAAAAGTCATGGAATTTGACTGAGTTTTGTATTTAAACTGCCTCGTCTTGAATTCTAGTCTGTTGTTTCCAAGATTCTCCTATATTTGAATAATATTTGCTTCGATCTCAATATGTTTGTTTTATTCTTTAGAGCTCACTGAACACATTACATGTTGCTAATTGACTTTTTCAATGTTTAGTTTTATTTAATCAAGAATTAATTGTAATTCACTGAAGAGCATCGATCAGTGCTTCTCCCCTTTAGTCTGCAGTGTTTCAGGGCACATTCACACTTAGCACGTATACCCACTTCTGTTGTTCTCCAGATATCATTGCACTCATATGTTTATGGTGATGAAAGCTAACATACATGCATTGAGTACTTACTAGGTGCCAAGCACTGTTTTTGGTGCATTACATTCTATGAGGTAAGCCCCAGAAATCCCTTGTTTACAGTGAGGTCAAGCAATGAGTTCAAAGCAACACATCTAGTAAGAGGTGGCACTGGAGTGTGAATCTACCTGGTCTGGTTCTAGAGCTCACCTTTAGCCATTCTGCTAATCTCACAGGCATAGCTGCATCATCACACAAACATCGATTTTCTTGAAAGCAAGTAAAAATTAATTTTATTTGTATATATATTTTGAATTTCTTTTCAGAAATAACATCTATGTAAATCATTTAGCATAGTGACTGACCCATATAGTATAAGTACTTTTAGTAAATATTGGTAATTTGTAGCTTTAGCAAATGGACTCTTGTAATGTCCATAGCATTAATTGGCAATTAAGAAGAAAATTAAGAGAAAACTAAAGAGTCACTTATTTTACACGGTACTTTGTCTCTAGCATCTGTTCAAAATGTCTAAATAAAACCAAGATATTTTGATTTGGGTTTTTTTTTTAATTCTTACCTAACAGATGCTGTAATTTTTATCTTGCCACCAGGTGGCAGCATGTTACATAAAAATGTTACTGTTGTAAACAATTTATTTCAGTATTTTACCTTAAAAACTATTAATAAAAATAAAATTTTATTCCATGTTCCCCTTTGCCTCTGTTCTCACTCGTCAGCTGTGAAGGCCTTCTTAGCACATTGTCCGTGGCCTAAAGTAGACTCGCCATGGCCCTGCCCTGTCCACCAGTGCGGGACATTTATTTTCGTCCAACAGGGATGTAAGCCCTTGTGTTTTGATTCTCTCCGCTAAATTGTTTATTCAGCAGCAGTAGGAACTATATCCTCCTCTTTCCTGTATCTTCCGTAGTACCGAGAGAAGTGTTGAATCTGTGGTAATGATTTAATAGGTGCCCTTGAGTAAATGATGAATAGTATACGTAGAATACACATCAGCTTGTATGTTTGCCGAATATTTATTTGAATCATAATGCATTTATAGTTCTGTGTCGTTACATTTATTTTAATTTGTGCTATAGAAGTCCTTGAAAATTTACTTAAGTTTAGATATTCAGGACCATTTAGATAACTACTGCCAGGGGTTGAAAGATTAGTGTCTGAGGTGGAAGGCAATTAATAGCTAATGAAGGTAAAGGACTGAATGTGGCAGTTAATCAAAGTAGGGCAAAGGGGGAGAGCTAATGGTAAAATGAAGAGTCAGGCTTCTGATATTGGAGCGGAGCTCTGTGTGGGAAAGCGAGAGGCTCACCAAATCAAGTTAGTTGCAGGAAAATCTGTTTATACTTCATGATCATGGATCTACCTATATACTGTTTGTTCCCCGGGGCTGATAATGCAACCCTTTGTTATCAGTTTCTTGGCAAATATTTTTTTCCTATTCTGTAATCTATTAATATTTGAATTGACTATATGTGAAATGTGGAAGATATTTGAATATGAATATATATATATATGTATATATATATATCGTGGTTCTAACATATGTGTCACAAAACCTGCATTATTTTTAGGATGTCCCATTTTAGAAGTATTGCATTAACTAATGTAAATTTTTCTTTAAGTATGCCATCAGCTAGCTTCTTTTTTCTGATATTAAGGAAATAATTATTCCATATAGATTAATTTCCCAGGTTAAAAAATCTTACCCTGGTAAATATATCAAAACGTGTAAGAATAGTGATGAAAGGTTTCAAAAACACATTCTTTTTCTTCTGTTAAACGGCAAATACTGAGCCTCTGTCTCCTGTACAACTTGAACCGTCATCGGTAACACTTTGCACACTGGACCGGAAGCTGTCTGTGCAGGTCTGCTGCTGCGGCAGCCGGCGCTGGTTCCCTTAGTGCCTCGTCCCAAATGCTGCACATGCCCCTCCCACTTCCCGCTCAAAGACACACCCCTCATACCTGCTGTCTTCCTCCTTCCCCCTCCTCAGAATTTGCTCCTATAGCCTGAAAATAGAAAAAGTAAAACTGGTTAAAATTATGTCTAAAATGGGAAGAATTTCCAGTTAAGACTGTCCTATTAAAACCTTTGTAGTATCTGTTTAGTTAACTTATTGTTGCTAATATCCTCATTTTTTTCTTGTGTTCAGAATGTTACACCTCTGCCTTGAAAAATATATGCATAGGGGTCGATTTTAGTGACTAGGGTGAAATGAGCAAATAAAATTGTAATTGTCGTAATAGATATGTTATCTCTTATCTGAGTTCTTGAGATGCTTTGCAGCGTTAGTGGAATGAAACTGTGACACCCAAGGCTCTATCATAGAAGTTTCATTTGATCTCTAATAAGCCCTAATAATATTTGGTTAATGTTCATTTTATTTGGGAACTGGACAGTTTCAATCATAGCCACACAATTTTAAAACAGGTATACTAATGTCTGCATTTGTCACATAGGGTTTTAAACTCTGAGGACTCTTTAAAATTGATGACTAATTAATCACTGAATATATATATATATTCGCTATGATGTAGATGAAACAATCCATTTATGTAGTATCCTCTCTATAATATTCTCAGAAAAAAGGAAAATATTTTATTTCAGTGTCCTTAATATGTAATCAAAGAGTTAGATTATAAGTAAATGTAGCATTGTCCAAAGACTACTTCATCAGGATGATGGCAATTATGAAAGAAAATATAACCATTTGTTATATTTCAATTGTAATGATATTGCATTTTTTCAGATATAAAATTATATCTTCTTTCCATTGGGTACAACTATTCTTAAAGGTGTTTAATATATTTATTGAAGAAAATTAGCAGTGACTTGGAAAATTTTATGTAGCATAGCTTTCTTAAGACAGTTTTTAAAGTGATTCATCAACAGAGTAGCAAAAAGTCAATTTACTTACATAAATTGGCACATTTAATAATGGTTTTTACAATATAAATGTTTATGTGAAGTTATAACTCACTTATAGAACCTTGTAGTTTTGTCTAACGGTCTGGTGAAATGTACACATGTGGGTGCCCTATAAGGGAATTCCAGCCCTGTGAATTTATGAATCTATTGACTTCAGTGTTTAGCTAGCCCGATTTCTGAGGCCATCGCTGTAATTGACATGTTATTGGAATTAAAGTTAAATTTTTCCTTATTTATCGGGATAACTTCAATTTGGAGGAGTATAAATCAGTCCATAGTTGGCTGAAAGCCAATTTCTCCTTCACTAACTCCGGCACACACGTGAAAAGCACACTCACTTCCAGAGTGCCTCATGGATCTGCAGTGATTAATTCTTCTCATTATTTTGCTGCAAATTCTCATGACCCTCTCTGATGATTCGATCAGCCACTTAGAGTTTATGCATATTCATATCTCTGCGCTCCTGCCGCACTCATTCACGTCTCCTTCACTGACTGGTGTGTTCTTGGTGCAGTAATTGAGCGGCAGTAGATTGATTACTCTGGGGAGCTGTAAGGCCTTTAAAGGTGAAAACATATCAGTCCTGTTAATTAGGAAACAAAAGCTCTGGTGGCAAGTTCAGCAGTCAGATGTTTCCAGTATAGAAAAGAGGAAAGGTATGATTTGTCCCTCTCCATGAACCCGTTTACTTTTCAAATTTGGTCTGTATCTGTGATAGTAAAGAATAGATTTCTTTGTGAGTTTTCATAGAATGCTAATTAAAGAGGACCTGACAATATTAATACTATTATCTGTGATCTCTTAAATCTGATAGTTTAGAAACACCCTCTGTAGCATTGTCGAGACATGCATAAAATATTTTAATTTTTACATAAATATGGAATGGATTAATTTTATTATTTAGAGGTTTAATTTGGTTACAGTGTTCTAACTTGATTTGTTGTCAATTTAGTAGTATGCTTTATGGGAAAAGGGTGAAACTATTCAACACGGCATAGAAGTTGAGCCTGCCCTTTTTATTTCTTTATCATTAGCATTGTTTGGTTTTTCCCTCTTAAACTGTGTATTAAGTTATACATTGTCCTGGCAAAAGGGATCTTGTGTGCAACAGCGGCCTCTATAGTAACCTATTTTCAACATGGAAGTTAATTCAATTCATCTAGTTGACATATTTTTCTCATATGTGCTGGTTCTCACATTATGGTATCCCCCACGACCCCATCATAAATTTTTCTTTTGAGATAAGATTCACACACCATAAAATTTGCCCTTTTAAATAAAAGGTACAATTCAGTGGGTTTCAGTATATTCAAGAAGTTGTACAGCCATTATCACTATCTAACTCCAGAACATTTTCATCTCCCCAAATAGAAACCCCATACTCATTAGCAGTAGCTTTCCATTCCACCCCACCCCCACCCCCGCCCACCCCTTCTCTTGACCCCTAACAACCAATAATCTACTTTTTCTCTCTATGGATTAACCTTTTCTAACATTTCATATAAATGGAATCATACCATGTGTGGTCTTTTATATGTCTGGTGGCTTTTATTTGGCATGATATTTTCAGGGCTCATCCATATTGTAGCATTAATCAGTACTTCATCTTTCTATGGCTGAATAACATTCTGTTACATGGTTAGTCCACATTTTGGTTTTCATTCATCAGTTGACAAACATTTGTGTTGTTTCTGCTTTTTGGTTGGTGCTGCTAATAATGCTAATAACATTCACATCCAACCTCACCCAGTCCTTGGTCTAAGGAGGAAAGCCTTCA
Organism: Pteropus vampyrus; assembly: GCF_000151845.1. Lineage (NCBI taxonomy): Eukaryota > Metazoa > Chordata > Mammalia > Chiroptera > Pteropodidae > Pteropus > Pteropus vampyrus. The sequence continues at coordinate 6,756,975 of NW_011888826.1, forward strand.
TTCAGTCTTCCCCACAGTTGCGATGTTAGCTGTGGGTTTTTCTGAGATGCTGTTTTGACAAACAGGTTTAGGAAGTTCCCTTCTGGTCCTACTTTGTGGAGTGTTTTTATCATGAAAAGTTGTTGGATTTTTGTCAAAATGTTTTTTCTGCTTCTATTGAAAAGATCGTGTGGTTTTTGTTCTTTATTCTGTTGATATGTATTACATTGAATATTATGATATTTTTTAGAGCTTTTGTATAATGTTCTTTTACTTCGATGGTTTTAAATTGAACCAATTTCTCTACCTTATATTTCAGGCATTTATTAATACAGCAAAAGAAATTTATGAAAAAATCCAAGAAGGAGTCTTTGACATTAATAATGAGGTATATACATATAAATATTATTGGCTAATATTTAGAATTTTAATTACTACTTGGAGTCATAATTTTATATATTTTTTAAATTACTAAAATGGGTCTGTGGTGTTAGTTAACACATTCATTTATAATCATTTAACTGAAAATTCGTTATATGTCGTACAATAGTTAAGTGTGTAGGAGTAGAGCATCAGTTTATCTGTACAAACGGATTAAAGTAAGTGCCCCTATCCATTTATTGCAGCAATGCAAAATAATATAAATCCTCCAAAGAGAAGAAAATCCACTTTCAGCCACGCGTCCATATGGTGTCATCTGCTTTGGGGAATAATTCTCTAGTGTGTAAATGCATGTACCATGTTACTAATGCAAGATGCTCTCCCTGTTGTCTGGTATGAAAGTGGGAAAGACCCAATTTGGAAATTACCCCCAGTATAGCATACATAGCATGTTTTCAGGAAACTAAATTAATATGCAATTGGTAGCTGGCACTGGTTTGTTTTCTTGGAGGTTTTGGGGGTTTTATTTTGGTTTTTGTTTTATAAATTTTTTTTTTATTATTATTTTGAGCCAGAGTGGGTCAACATGATTAGGATAAAACATAAGTTTTGAAGCATATAATTCAGTATTTACCAAAGGTCATCATTTTGACCTGAATCCCTGCTATGCATTTATTTTCATTTCAGAATGTTTATGTGGATATAGCATATTATTTACTGTTACATAAATATTTTCGCCATTCTACATTAAGACTTTTTGCTTTCAAGAGAAAAACTCTTCCTCCTCCCCGGCTGCCATCAGGACAACATTCTGTTAGGAAGCCAGTGTGTGTGTGTGTCTCTTGGCCTATATATAAATGGGGCTCTTTATTATTCGCTTCAATATTCTTTGCTGAACAAAACAGTTTGCCTGAGTTTTCCAAAAAGTACTTGATCTTCTCATTTGCTTTAATTTGGAAAGTTATGGTTTCTGAATCCTATCTTCTAAGTTTATATGGCAGTAAATCTTGAGTTAGTTTAAAGGCGACACCATTCAGAGACTAATGCCATATAAATTGAACAATAATTGGGCCTCTATTTAAAAGGGCCCGTTCATTGTCCCTGTCTGGTTTCATATAGTAGCTGACTGCTTTACTGTGCTTGGTGCGGCTTTGATTGTAATGTGCTGTCAGGAGCCAACAGGCCGTGCGATTTATTTGGCCTAATGCCAGGTCTGACTCCTTGATTCCTCAAGAAGTTGCTACCAGCCCAGAGGGGGCAAAACCAATGAGCCATAGGGCATGCTTTTTATTAAAGAGGAGTCAAAAGAGCGAAAAGAAACCACATCAGCTGCTGTCAATACTGAGCTAGTGCCAGAAACCCCAAGGCTACTACTGTTGCAGAACAACTGCCAAGCACTATAAATCTGAGATTTACTGTGACGTAAAGTTTCCTTAAGAGCTTAATTTCTGAAGCTACTGTATTACTTTTCTCAAAGTGTTGTATTTTTAGGTAAAATCCACTTGAGGGAGTGAGGGTTAAGACAGAAGTGTGAGTTTGATGAATGAAAGCACTACTCTGTGTGTGGGTTCTTGGCAAGCTGCCATGTCTTTGGGGATCATAGAAATTATTGATGACACAGAACACTCATATGCCCTTAGCCTGTACAGCTGATTCAACATGGAAGAGAAATGCTGTCTAGAGAAAAGATTTTATGTTGCGTTAGAGCAGCATAGGCCTTACATATTTTTATCCTTTAAAGATGACTTGCAAGAAGTGTTTTAAACATTTTCTCCATTGTGAGAATTCCCTAAAAAGCAGCATCGTCCAGTTTCTTTACCTACTACCTGGTATGATAAAGAATTATTTCCAGAAATACTCCCAGCGTATTGTTTCTAAAAGGAAGAGATGCCCCTAAGAGAGATCGTTTTAATTGTGCAAAAATCTGCTTATTATATATATATTTTCTGAGTTGTTTGGTAACATTGTGTCATTAAGAATGAAATGGATTATTATTGGATCCAGTGACATTTATTATCCTTTTCCCCTTTATTTCAGGCAAATGGCATTAAAATTGGCCCTCAGCATGCTGCTACTAATGCCACACATGCAGGCAATCAGGGAGGACAGCAGGCCGGAGGAGGCTGCTGTTGAGTCCGTTTTTACTGTCTCGCTGCCCAAATGGGGCCTACTCACTATTTCTTTCACCCTCTCCTCCTGCTCAGCTGAGACATGAAACTGTTCGAAATGGCTTTATGTCACAGAAGACTTTAATCTTTCAAATTCTTGTATAACTTTGAATAAATGGTTAATGTTCACTTAAAAAGACAGATTTTGGAGATTGTATTCATATCTATTTGCATTTGATTTCTAGGTCAATCGATGTGATTATTTTTGTTAACTGTTGTCTTGTGCCCTTACCTACGAACTGAATTGTATTAAACACTACAAAGTCATCTTGAGTATTTTAAATTGGTTTGTGTAGTTAGGTTTCCCAACACTTGTGGTTACCTAATGTTTAATATTAATAGAACTGTCCTCAAAAAGTTTGTCAATTTTCAAGGCTATAAGTAAGGAAAAACTGAAGGACTCTTTTAATTCTGTATTTGTTTACTTTCTGTATATATAGTTTAATAACCTGCTTGGGTGTAATTTGCCAAGCTTGAATTCATTAATGCATTTGCATAAATTCTATACTGTTTAGAGCTTAAAGCTACCGAAGCATTGTTAGGAATTGCTTGGACACTGAATTTTAAACTTTTTGACATTGTTAGCAAGCATGTTCCATCTTTTCTTGTCTCTAGTCCAAGAAAAATATGCTTAATGTACATTACTAAAAGCTATGTATGTGTTAACCTGTTTTAATGCCAAAAGTTTGCTGTTTGTCCACAATTTCTTTAAGACCTCTTCAGAAAAGGATTTGTTCGCCTTAATGAATACTGTTGGGTAAAAACACAGTATAATGAGTGAAATGGGCAGAAGCAAGAACTCCCTACACCTAAGCGACTCCAAGAAGAATGAATGTCCACATTTAGATGGCACATTATGAGGACTTTAATTTTTCCTTAAACACAATAATGTTTTCTTTTTTCTTTTATTCACATGATTTCTAAGTATATTTTTCATGCAGGACAGTTTTTCAACCTTGATGTACAGTGACTGTGTAAAATTTCCTTTCAGTGGTAACCTATAATCTTTGAAATATGGTAAGCATCTTGTCTGTTTTGAAGGAGATATGACAATAAATCTACCAGATGGAAAATCCTGTTAAAAAGTAGAAGAGCTTTAGTAATTTACTCAGTGTGGTAGTTTTATCCTTTTTTCCCCTTATTTTTCTCCCCTGGTCTATAATGAAATTGTTATAGCAGTGCAAAATAAAGTCCTATGTATAAAAGTGTTCTTTTTTTTATTATGACCACATCATTTTTTTAAAACTTTTTTATTTTAGTTCATTCACAGTTTTTACATGTATTTAAGCATATTTTTAAGAGGGTCAGAATGTTTAACACTTAAACTTAGTAAAAATTTTGCTAAAAGGTGATAAAACTTCACAGTATTGAAATGCTTTGTTATTGATGATGTAAGCAATATTTTGCATTTAACCAGCACAAAAGCGCATTTAAACTGTAAGAAAGCTTCATGAGGAAGTGCTAAGAATGAGACTACTTTCAATTTACTCAGTGACTTCACCTTTCTACAAGTCTTCCCTGAATATTCAGCAATACTCTGATAAAGCTTTAACATTACTGTTATGGGAAGACACGTAATGCTGTCTTAGTTTTGTTTTATCTAGCTCCTGGAGGACAGAGGGAAAGGTCAGAGGAGATTGAGTTTCTTGAGTATTTTTATTATAAACTTTTTTCCCCTTAACGTGGTCATATCAAATTCATTGATCTTACCATTCACTTCCCTTAGTGATGAGTAGAAAAAGTTAAGGCAAGTAAGACTTGTTCTGCTCTATACCAAGAAGAGGATGATTCTTTGGAAATTGTTATTTTTAAACTGCTCTTAACTTTTCCAGAAGTTTAATGTGTTTCTTCTCCATGCCGTGTTGCCTAATTCTTCTATAAGTCAAGTATAAGAACGTCAACTAATGGTAAAAACAACAAACCAGCACATAAATTTTAATACCCTAAGGAAAGATGGAGCTTTCAAACACAGCTCCTATACCACAGCAACCTTAACCTGCCTCTGGCTTAGGCAGCAGGGTGAGTAGTGAGTGGACTTCTCTATAGTTCATTACCACTTTCTCTACAGATCTCATCTACTTACATCAATTGACTAAGCAAATGTACTGTCAGCTTTCTACTCTGCTCATTTTATTATCCCTGTGACAAATAATGTAATATCGGCACCTGTAATTGAATCTTTAATACTGTAATTGAGTCTTTAATCTTTGATCAGTTTTTGTAGCATCATTGGACATGTTTTAAGAGCTAGAAAATCAGTCACTAAAAAATAAATACAACTTTTAATGCCTCAACATGTAACATTCCAAAGTTGTAATCTTCATAAAGATAGTGTGTTACTGTTTTTCTTCTGAATTTAAGACAACTGAATCAAGAGCAGATTTTTGAAAGAGTAGCATATAATTAGATATGCAGTTCAGCAATATATGAGAGCTGAAGTGGATCTTTATATAAAATTCATTTTTTTATTTTAAATACCTGTTAACAGGATAGTAGTCCCTATTTAACTTCTGATAGTCAAGAGAGTAGGAATGTAAATGATACCAAAATGTGTAATCATTCAAAAAATGACATGTCTGGCTTTGGGACACATTAGTATTGGTTCACTCATAGGTAGTGAAGCCCCATCTAAGCTCAGTAATAAGATTGGCATGATAGGGTTTAACAATATGAGCTTTAAAAAATACAAGGGGATGACCCTGTTTCATAATTGGAATTTGCAATACACATAGACGAACCAGCATATCTACCTGTGTTTCTTAGAGTTTACATGTGCTTTGGCGTTCAAATGAAAATGGAACCTAGCATCTCGTTTTACATTGGTACATACTCGATGGTGGTACTTACTTTGGTTGAAATCATGATGGGAAACTTTAGAGTGCCAGTGTGTATTCAGTATTCATAAGCTTTACAAAATTATGAGGCCAACTCAAAAACTGAAGGACAAGGGACCGAAAATCTGATAGAAAGAAAAGACAATTCGCCAAAAATGGTATAAAAATGTCCCTAAAATGTATTTTTCAAATTCAAACATACTTGAAATGTAAATTAAAACTAAGATACCATTTCTCACCTGAGAGAGTGGGAGAAGTTTAATAAAAGCATGACAGCACATTCTGTTGGTGAAACACTCATGTTGCTGGTGTAAGTGCAAACTAGTACTGTCTTTCTGGAGAGGACCTTGGCAATACCTAATTAAACCAAAATATACTTAAAACCTGTTGACTCGGCCATCCCACTTGCAGGGAACACCATGCCGATTCTCTCCAACAATGCAAAAGCACATGTGCACAAGCTTGCTCACTGCAGCGTTGGCTGCAATTGCAAAATAATTAAAAATGACATAAGTATCTATACATGGGAGCAACCACCTGTTCATAAACTGTGGTTCAGCCACACAGTGGAGTCCTAAACAGCTCTGTGAACTGATGTCATGATTTCCAGGATATATCAAGTTGGAAAAGCAAAGTGCGAGCATGTCTCCAGTTTACCGTTCTTCGTGTAATGCAGGCAATATAAGAAAATACACATGTATCTGCTTATTCGTGCAAAAGAAACGGGAAGAATAAACAAACTGATGAGGTGAGTTACCTACAGAGAGTGGGTTGATACAGAGTGGAAAATAAGGAAGATTGGAAATGGAGTATTTGGGACGAGAAATACCTCTCCCTGTGTACATTTTTGTTCAGTTCTGACTCTATAGTAACGTTACACATACTCCAGAAATAATTAAAATCAACCACAGTGTGCAGGGAACTCAAAATATTAATGAATGAACCTACCTATATTACAAATGAGTGACATTACCACACTGGAAGCGGGTAGGAAAGAAAACCAGCAACTTTTAAAAACAGGATTTTGACTATATGTATACTGTAAGGTTAAAGACAATGATCTGTACACAAGTATACTCTAGTAAAAAGGTATGGGTTAGCAATTCTAAAAATACTTTTTGTATATTAAGATTGAGCAAATATGGATAATGGAAGATCCATAATAAAAGCAAAGGTTTCTATTTTTCAGAAGAGTTACAAATAAAAGTTGAACCGAGTGTGGAAGAACTCTGTGGTCTTGGGTAAGAGTAGAGATATTAGGGACTCAACTTTCATATGTACAGATATGTAGAGAGAGACAGATGGGTGAGTGTGAGTATAGGTACATATATTTCCTAGTTTTGTCTACAGAAAGGACCTGAAAGCAAAGACACCTCAGTAGCAATGAGCACACCTAGTGCTCAGATATTGGTTTCTAAGTACCGTTCTCTTACAAAGGGTTCCTTGGAAAAATGATTGATACCAGGGCTGGGGCAGGGAAATTCGAAAATGAGCCTGGAACATCTTGTGGTGCCAAAAAAGTAAGGAAGTGCTCATAAAATGATGAGGGGGCAAGGGAAGAGAGGCATTTGTCAATGGATACAGGAGCCAACTTGTTGCTTCCAATGGCTAAATCTGGGACAACTTGAAAAAATAACTGATGCTAGTAATGGATTGTAAACCATGGAAATAAATGTCCATGGTATAGATAAGTGATTGAATCAATAAAAGGGCAGAAAGGGTAGCTTTTCCTTAGAGTAGAATATCAATTAGTAGAGACAAAAGGTACGATATAAGCAGAAAATTATCAAGATAGGAATCGTTAATGAGTGCTAGACATAGTGGGCAAAACATGACAAGAAATATGTACAGAGTATCACCACAGGATACTGCTACAAAAGGAAAAGTAGTAACAACAGTCAACTAAAGACACCACTTGCATTAAGTGATCAAGATGTGAGGACGGCATATACCAACTGATGCCATTGCACTGAGAAGGGCACAGTTCTGTGGGGTTTTGCCAAAAATATATAGCCCCAATCTAATCTTTGGGAAACCTCAAACAAACCCAAATTATGGAACATCCTACAAAGTAAATGGCCAGTACTTTTCACAAATATCAAGGTCGTGAAAGAGTGTGAGAAACTATCGCAGATAGGAGGGAAGAGGGAGACATGACAACTAAATGCAATGTGGGATGCTGGCTGGTCCTGGAGGAGGGATTTGATGAAGGGGCACACAGGGGCTTCTCTGGTAGCAGCAACATGGTCATTTGCATTATAATTCTTTAAACTATGCATATGTGTTTTATGCACTTTCTTATAAATATGATTTTGTCTCCATTAAACAAAAATGCTACCTTTTGAGTTGCCCTAAAAACTTAAATGTGTGACATTTACCTTATTCCCTTGTTATGGGTTGAATTGTCCACACCCCCCCCCCCAAAAAAAATACACACACACACACACACGCACACGCACACGCACACACACACACACACACACACACGTACTAACCTCCAGTGCCTCTGAATTTGTCTTTATTTGCAAAAAGGATTGTTGCAGATGTAATTAAAATGAAGTCATGCTGGACCCCGTCCTTATAAGAAGACCGCCATGTGAAGACAGACACACAGGGAGGCCACGTGACAAAGTCAAAGATTGACATTATACGGCCTCAAACCAAGGAACAGGAAAGACTGTCAGCAAGCCCCGGGAAGCTGGGAGAGGCAAGGAAGGGTCCCTCTGCAGGCCGCAGAGGGATTGCAACCTCGCCGGCACCGTCAGGCTTCTAGCCTCCAGTACTGTGAAAGAAAAAGTGTCTGGTTGTTTCAAGCCACCCAGTTTGTGGCACTTCGTCACGGCCGCCCTAGAAATATAAAATATCCTGTATGTCCTATGAATGAAAGCATTTGGGTTTTTTTTTTTTTTTGATAGGTTGTCTGTACCTTCAGTGAAAGGTCATGTGAAAGCCATGGGTTTATGGGAGCGTGACAGCTGCCTCCTTGCTCGGCACATGCAGAGCTCATCCAGAGAGAAGCAAGGGTAATCTCTAGGAATATTTTTTACATCTTCCTGCCTTTAATTTATACTTCGGGATGCTATTCGGAATATGAAATCTTTGTACGTAGAGATTTCATGAAAAATCGAAGATACAGCACACTTTCTTGATATGACATTATAGGTACAATTTTTAATGTTACACTCAGAATTCAGTCAAATTGAAGCACCTGTCAAATGTGTACACGTGTGATATGATTATGACAATGACAAAGTGAAAAATAACAAATTTTAGAAAAGACGTCCTTCCTATTGTGGAAATAAGGACAACTTAAAAAGTGGGGACAAGCTGAGCAGGAGAGGTGTGTTTGCGTTTGAGATACTGAAATCATTTATGATAATTTGAATATGACTAACGAGATTCAGCCACGAGGACCAGAGTGAAGGCAACTAGCAGGAGGGGAAGGTAACCACTAGGGAGAAGACCAAGTCATCTTCTAGTTGACAATTAATTTTGCATTAAAATAGCCACATCCCAGCCCCCAAGATCTGCTACTGCACAGAATTCACATTTACAAGTACGTGGTAAATGGCCAAAGCCAGCCTGCTCTCCGTCTTTTCATAGGTGCCTGTGTGTGGGTTGGGAGCAGCCCAGGTACAAGTTGTCCATACTTCCTTTCCCCCAAGCAGGTGGTGATTTACATTAAACCACTGATATTCAACATCCTCTTTGCAGTTGGTGTTATCAAAGCCTTTATTAAAGACTTTCTAATAGTGGGTTAAGTGGATTAAGGACTATAATCGAACAATCTTGATGGTTCGGTCAGGGGCTGTGGCTACATAGTTATCTATTCCTAGGACCTGTCCGATGGAACTTAGGATCTCAGAGGAACTTGGGTTGATTCCACGTGACCAGCCACTGCAGGATGGGTGAAGTATTTATGCAGGTAATGTGCATTTTAAGTGTGAAAAGCAATGATTATTATATAACATCGTATTAGTTTCCTAGGGCTGTCATAGCAAAATATTATAAACTTAGGGGCTTAAACAACAGCAATGTATTGTCTCTCAGCTCTGGTGACCAGAAGTCCAAAATCAGAGTATCAGGGTTACTCCCTTCTGGGGGCTGTGAGGGAGGGATCTGTCTCCTTGGCTTGCACATGGCCATCTTGTCCCTATGTCTCTTCACATCACCTTCCCTTTTGTGTGTGTCTTCGTATCCAAATTTCCCCTATTTATAAGGACACTGGTCACACTGTATTAGGGCCTGCTCTCATGACCTCATTTAACTGGATTACCTCTAAAAATTCTGTCATCAGATAAGGTCACATTCTGTGCTACTGGAGTTTAGGATTTCAACATACAAATTTGGGAGGGGGCGACAATTCAGCCCATAACGTGGTTATGGATTATTACGAATTATCACACAGTAAGAGAAGCACTCTGCTCTTTAATCAGCCCAGTATGTGTTTATGATGAAGTTGAAGTTTGGGGAACACCACAAATGACATGAACAAGCTAGGTATAAAGAGATTTTAAAGAACATGTCCTTAAAGTTTATTTTCTTCATCTGTGTCTATTAAACCTAGAGAAAAGCTCAGCAAGTGGCGTAATTTCTTTTCTAATTTTGAATGTCTCACAACTTAAGACCCATTAAAACCCAGCCCTTTGCCACTTGAAGCTCGGCGATGTCATGGGGCTGGCATGCTTGCGTCTCCATGGTGTCGCCTGCTCTGAGGGCGACATGTCATCACATCAGGCGGCATCGCCCGTCTGGACGACAAAATTCCTGCAAACATGCCGTGCAGTGGCACTGAGCTCCCTCATTCTTGACTTCTCACTCCTTTCTCAACCTGAAAACTTTTTTTTTTTTTGAACTGGGGGTGAAATTCACATACCATAAAATTAACCATCTTAAAGCGAACAAATCAGTAGCATTTAGTATATTCACAATGTATGCAACCGCCACCTTCTACCTAGTTTCAGAACATCACCCCAGAGAAGGCCCCATTCCTACTCAGCAGTTACTCCCCGTGACCTCTGCCACCCAGCCCCTGGTAACCACTAATCTGTGTTCTGCCTCTATAAATCTACTGATTCTGGATATTTCATAATAATGAAATCATACAGTATGTGGTCCGTGTCTGGATATTTTCATTTAGCATAATATCTTTGAAGTTCATATTCATTGTAGTGTGCATCACTGCTTCATTCCTTTTTATGATTGAATATTATTCCATCGCATACATATGCTGCAATTTGCTTATTCATTTGGCCTGTTTACCCCTTTTGGCTGTTTTGACTACTGTAGCTGTGAACAATTGTGTACATGTATCAATCTGATTACTAGTACTTGTTACCAACCTAGTTCTGATTTTTTTACATTTTAATAAAAACATTCCTTCAATACATTATAAAAAAGTTACTAATGCACACGGTTTTTAAAAAGCTTAATAGTATTTAAACAGGGGTCCCAAAACCCCAGGCTGTGGACCGGTACCGGTCCGTGGCCTGTTAGGAACCAGGCTGCGCAGCAGTAGTTGAGCTGCAGGGGAGGGCGCGAAGCTTCGTCTGCATTTGCAGCTAATCCCCAGTGCTAGCGTCACCGCCTCAGCCCCACCTCAGATCATCAGGCATTAGATTCTCAGAGGAGCACCGGTCCCTGGTGCTGCAAAGGTTGGGGACCGCTGTATTAAAAGGCTTACAATCAAAACAACCATCCCATGTCCTGTTCGTCTCCACCTCATAATCTATTCCCCAGAGTTCTCAGCCATGCTTCTCACCCCACTGTGGTGCCAGGCCTCCCTGGTCAACCTCCAGGTCCTGTGCAAGGAGGGACGGAGGTTGACTCCTGGCTGTACAGTGTTGAGAGGTGACATGGAGGCAGGCCTCACGCCTCCGGTCCCCCTGCCCCGGTGACTGGCACTGCTCATACACATTCCACCCCGCTAATCAGAACATGGTTGGCATTTCTTGTACACTGCTAGCTCCTCTCCTACTCTCTGTGCCCTTGTGAATTTGTATCAGTTTCTTTCTACCACTATGTATAGATATATGTTCTTTTACAGAAATGGGATCACAGTGCACACCGCTTTTTTTCACATATTCTATTATAAAATCTCCAACGTTGAGACATAGTCGCCTTAGTTGTAATGGTTAGGAATGAGAGCCCAGGAGCCCCACTGCCTAGTGCAAATACTAGCTCTAACACCTATTCTCAAAGGATTGAAATGCCTTGTTCAGGTTCCTCCTCTATAAAATGGGAGTAATAATCACCCTACCTCATATGGCTGCTGGGAAGGCAAAACACGCTATTGCATGTAACTGGGAGGGCGAAACACGCTATGGCATGTAACTAGGAGGGTGAAACATGCTATTACATGTGAAGTTCTTAGAAATTGGCTTAGCACTTAGCGAGTACTCAATACATGTTTTCTGCATGATTTTGACGGCTGTATAATATTTCATTGTGTGGACGTGCTATAATTTATCTAATCGTCCATGTCTGTTAACTAGGTTTATAAATAATTTAGAGACAATAACCAACACTCATATAGCTAAATCTTTGGGCGCATCAGCAATTATTTCTTTAGAATACATTCTTAGAAATAGAATTGCTGGTTCATTAAGTATGAACATTGTTAATGATTATATACATATAAATTTTTTCTTTAGATATGTACCAATTTATATTCCAACTAGACCTTGAAGGTGTTCTGTTTCAGGTGCTCTATTACCAACAATGGAAATTTTTATTTAAAAAATGTATTTTGGCAACTCGATGGGCACTCAAAAAAAATCTTTCAGTGTCATTTATTATGCAGCTTGAGGTTTATCTTTCCCTCATTACATTTAAATACTTTAATTTCAGACAGAATTTTATATGCGTTTTTGGACCAGTCTGTAACATTTTTATTGTGTCACAGATTTCTACATTAGCACCACCTCTCAAAACCCCACAAATTCTCTAGGAATTTTTAAAAATTGTGTTAAGTGTATAGTTTAGTTTGGGGGGAAATTGATATTATTATGATAGTAAATGTTTTCATCTGGGAACTTATACAGGAACAAGATGTCTATCTGTGCAACAAGGACTTTTAAGATAATGACATTCATTCCAGAAAAAAAGTTTTGAGGAGCTCAGTTCGCTTTCAAAATCTAAAATTAGTCTTATGTTTGCAATTTCGAATTCAGTGCATTTTAGGGAGAAAATTTCTGCCCCTTTTGCTTTTTGTTTGACCATATCTAAGGCATTTTACAATTTTTACTATTTTTTTATCGTCTCTCATCTACTTTTAAGCTGCTGTTTTCTATACATCTCTTAGTTCATTATCCTGAAAAATAGCCTTTCTCTTCTTTTAGCTATAAGATGTCAAAAATAAACAGCAAATATTCATTCAGTATGCATTCGACTCAATTCAATATGAATAAACATTCGGCAAATACTGAGCGTTTGCCAAGTAAATACAGTAAATCATATTAATGTGCTACTTGATAATAAAGTGTGATCTTTCACATTTAGCATCCAAATCACTGAAAAATAATCGCTATCGGACTCCTTGCTTGCGGCTTACTAATCAAGTTTTCCACATGGTATCCTGCCCAGCAAGCTGGCTCTTGTTGGCTTCTTTTAACCCTGTCCTCAAGACAAATCACACTTGATTGGCTGCACGGTCCATTACTTCCAGCTTAGCGATGCTGTAAAAGTGCATTCTTTCTCTGACCATCTCCACTCCCACACTTGTGCCCTCAGCCTTTCCTCCTCCTACCTGCTTTGGTTCTTCCTTCCGCCTCTCGCAGTTCCTTTCTCATCCTGTGTCCCTGGGATGTTTATTGCAGTACGATGTGGAATCAGTTTAAGCCTATCGATAAGAGAATTTTAAAACAAAATTTTAACCTATTCTGTAACTGGTAGTGTGATCTTAAGCAACTTACTTGACCTTTTTGTACCTGTTTCCTTGATAAAATGGGGATACAGAAATACCTATTCCATGGGGTTGTTTTGATGATGAAATGGGCTAATATTTATGAAGCACTAGAAGAATACCTTATGCACAGTAAGCAGCATATATATGTTAATTAAACAGAAAGAGAAAACATTTTTTCATGGAATATTACACAATCGTTTAAAAAAATCAGGGTTCTATGTAAATGACATATTATTAAGTAAAACCATTTACATAATATATAAATCTATATGTACAAGATAAGTCAAATAAAAGTGATACAGAATAATACCTATATTATGATTATATGTATTATAGATGTATGTATCACACACAGGGAGAAAATTATATAGAGGAATATATCCCAAACTTTTGACTATAACTAATTTCTGGATGGAGAATTTTTACTTTCAGTTATGTACACTTCTATACTGTTTCAATTTTTAATAATGTTGCATTAACATACTACTTGTATAAGTAAAATATTTCAAAAGAAAAAATAGGCAAAGAACATGAACAGACAATTCATAAAAGAAGAAACACATGATTCAAGCATATGAAAAGATGTTCAAGATTAGTAAAATTTAAGTTGAAACAAAGAGATACCAACTTTTGCCTGTCAAATTGGCAAAAAATAAAAATGCTTAATAACATCCAGGATTAAGAATTTACATGTTCATAAAATGTAATGGAATTTAAAGAGGGAAAATTGTATGCATGTGTGTGTATGTGCATGTATAAAATGACCTAATGATTTCAATTCTATACTTCTGACTCTATCCTACAGAAATTTTAGCACAAATGCGTAAAGATGAATGTGTAGAATATTTACTTAAACATGATTTGTAATACAAAAATCACATAAATTTCCATGCTATAAGAAAGTACAGGTAGTGGAATACTATGCAACCATTAAAAAGAATAAGTTGGGTTTTTTTAATGCACTAAGCTGAAAAATCCATAATAAATTTTTTTAAATTATGCTGCAGAACAATATTAATGGTAGGATCTCATTTTTGTAAAAATAATTTTAAAATGGAAAAACTTCTTCAGCGTAAATATGTTTTCAAAGCCTAGAAAAATGATGTCCAGGGTTTACACATGAACTGAGTGTTATTAGGGCGGGGTAGGAAGCAGGGGAAATGATTACGTTCATGTTACACAGGTCTGCAGTGCTTGTCCTTGTTTCTGTGAGCTTCTGCTACCTTCAAATTTTAAAAGTTTTTTTTTTTAAGAATCCACATTTTAATTAACAAATCTATGTGTGACTATATTTTCATAAAGTACAGCATTAAAAACAAAAGGGGCAGGGAGTATATGGGAACCTCAATTTTGCTGTGAACCTAAAAATGCTGTAAAAAATAAAGTCTAGGAGGGAAAAAAAATGGCATAAATGATAGAGGCTGTTCATCCCTCTAGCGACTAAATCAAAGTTGCGATGGAAACAAAGAGCAGCAGCAAGGAAAAAGCGCCTGGGATCTACAAGCCACACAACTAGGGAGAAATCCAAGAAAACACTCTGCAACAGCAGAAGGTAGGACGGGGCAAGGACATGGAGCTGCCCGGTCTCCAGCGGCTGAGTGAGATGGAGGCTGTGGCAGCGACAGACGCCTCTTAAAGGGGCCGCGTCTGCAAGCAGATTTTCATGGTGACTGACCTGCTCGCTCTGAGCACCAGTGCCAATTCGGCTGTGCGCAGGGGCACCAGAGATTTACAGGGAGACATTGTTGGAATGAGGGCCCAGGCGAGACTTTCTGGGTACACATGTGTCAGCGGTATCTATTGGTTCCTGTTGAGCCCTCCCCCCTCCCAGTGTGTGGACACAGAGCCACCATAGTCGGGACATCATCAAACTGGATAACAGAGGTCGCTCCACCCAGAGGATTCCCTGAAACCCCACCTCCCCCAACTTGCAGCCCCACCGAAGCCACATCCAGATGTAGCCTCAGCGAGTCAGGTGCTCCTTGCTGAGACTCACACTGGAAGCAACTGGCCTCAGTTTCTGGTGTGGCCTTATGAGGCAACTATAAGCACAGCATCTGTGGATTGCTTGCTGAATCTTAACAAGTGGCCCTGGAGGGGTAGAGACTAGGGCTAAATTTGGCCTGCAGCTGAACCCCTCTCAGGACTGTACCACTGGACACTGACTTCACAAATCCACACTAATAAGACCGGGAAACTTAGGATATTTACTTAGTAGATAGAAACAGACAAACAGACATGGAAAGGCAGCCAAAATGGGAAGACAAAGAAGCAGAAACCATATGAGAGAACAAAACAGAGATCCAGATACAATGGAGTCAAGCAATCTAACAGATGCAGAGTTCAAAACACTGGTTATAAAGATGCTCAATGAACTTTTGGGAAGTGTAGATGAATTCAGTGAGAACTTCAATAAAGAGATAAAAAACATAAAGATAGAAATGGAAATTATAAAAGGGAACCAGTCTGAAATGAAGAACACATTATCTGAGATGAGAAGTATATTAAATGAAATAAACAAAGGAATAAACAAAGTGAATGAAGAAGAGAATCAAATACCCTTTCTAGAGGACAGGAAAGCCAAGGACACTCAATCGGAATGGCAAGAGATAAGATGCCAAGACTATAAAAATAATTTAAGGAGGATATGGGACACTATTAAGGCTCCAAATATTCATCTGATCGGTGTAACTGAAGAAAATCGAGATGTTGAACAGCTGTTTGAAGAAATAATGATGGAAAACTTCCCTAACCTGGTGAAGGAAATGGACATAAAACCCCAGGAAACTCAGAGAATTCCAAAAATCCAGGATCCAAAGAGGCCCACACCAAGACACATCATAATTAAAATGCCAAAGGTTAAATACAAAGAGAGAATATTAAAAAGCAGCAAGAGAAAAACAAGTAATTACATATAAAGGAAAACCCATAAGACTGGCAGCTGATTTCTCAAAAGAAACTATGCAGGACAGAGGGCTTGGCACAAAATATTTGACAGGATGAAGACCCAGGATCTACAACCAAGAATAATTTATCCAGTAAAGCTATCATTTAGAGTTGAAGGACAGATAAAGAGCTTCCCAGAGAAAAATAAGCTAAAGGAATTTATCACCACCAAGCCAGTATTACAGAAAATGTTGGAGGGACTTCTTTGAGAATAAAACACATGTATCGAAAACAGGAATATAGAATGGTAACAACTACATTCCTATCAATAAGTACCTCAAATGGAAAAGAATTAAGTGCTCCAACCAAAAGATAGAGTGGCTGAAAGGAAAAGAAAACAAGACCCTACGTATGAAAAGGAAGGG
>NW_011888826.1:6773873-6775865 GCF_000151845.1 Pteropus vampyrus
CACGGCACAGGGAATGCAGTTAACGCTAATACATTGGCTAGGTGGAGGGTCAGGGGAGGGAGGGAGCAATTGGGAAGATGGTTTTATGAACTATAAAGATGTCTAACCAATGTACTGTATACTTGAAACTCAATTAAAAAATAAAATAAAATAAAGTCTGGGCATTCTCAAGTCAAATCTCCCAAAGTTTATGCTGGAAATTAAAGTTTTAGCGGTGTTGCAGTGTCAAATACAGATTCCTATATCTTAACTAATATCAAGAAAGAAATAACATGCAATATAATATTTTAAGATAAAATGATATGCTGCATTTTTTACGCATTCAAAATTTTACATAAAGGGAATAGTTTCTTAAGGGAAAATTGCAAAGTTTAAGCATACACTCACCATGGGCTACAGCAATCGTGCTTCTTGATATTTTCCTAAAGGAGTTGAAAACTTATGTCCACACAAAAACCTGCACATGGAAGTTTATAGCAGCTCGATTCATAAAGGCCAAAACTTAGAAGCAACCAAGTTAATAGATGAATGAAAGCATTAACTGTGGGTACATCCAGACAATGGAATAGTATTCAGTGCTAAAAAGAAATGAGCTATTCAGCACAAAAGACGTAGAGGAGCCACTTATGCAGATTGCTAAGTGAAAGAAGACTATCTGAAAAGCTACATACTGGATGTTTCCAACTATATGACATTCTGGAAAAGGCAAAAACTGTGAAGAGAGTAAAAAGATCTGTGGTTGCCAGGGGTCCAGAGGTGGGAGAGAGGAATAGGCACAACACAGGGGATTTTTAGGGCAGTGAAATGTTTCTATATGATACTACCATGGTGGATACATGTCATTATACATTTATCAAAGCCCATAGAACGTACAACACAAAGCGCAAACTCTAATGTAAACTATGGAATTTAGTTAATAATAATATCTCTATGTGCATCCATCAATTATAACATTACCACACTAATGCAAGATGTTAATAATAGGGGAAATGAGGATAGGTAAGGGGGTCTGTGGAAACTTTTCTATAAACCTAAAACTGCTTTTAAGAACAGTCTATTAATTAGAAATAAAAGTGTAAAGGGTGAGGTTCATGCTTCCCACCAGATCTCCTGGTTGGAGGGCCATGGCAGAGCCCAGTAGTTCATCACAGCACATTGTTACTTGGGTTCAAGGGCAGCCCAGGTACTTGAAGAACAAAGGAAGCATGCAAATGGCAGGCAGATTTAGCTGGGGTTTTTGCATGAATAGAAAACCCATCAAAAAAGCAAAAATCACTCTCCTTTCTGCTCCTTAACAACTCCTCCCACCACCACTGCACGTCTCTTGTATTTTCATTCACACCTGGACCAAATCCTATTGTCAGACTGTGCTTCTTAAGTCCCATGAAGAGGCCCACATGTCCCCCTGGCCTAGTCTCTGAGCGGTCCTGAGCAAGGGAGGCGGGCTATTTGTAAACTCAGGCCCAGTTTTGTGTCCCATGTGCCTGGAGCACACCCGGATAACCCTCAGCCCGCTGAGGCATCCTCTTCCTTGAGGTTCTGTTGGAGTTCCCCGATTCATTGACCTGAACTTCTGTGTCCCAGTTTCAGATCTACTTCCTGTAGGAATGTAAAGTCCAAGAGGGCAGGGAACGGCATTTTCACTGCTTTGTTCTCTGAAGTATCTTCTGCACCTAAAACGATGCCTCATTCATAAAAGGAGTGTAAACACGTGTAAAAAATAGATGAGAAAGGAAAATATGTATATACATAGTTTTCCCAATTATTTTCATTTTTATTTTTGGAAAAAGCTCTCTTTTTCTCCAAGACTATGTCCTTCCTACTTCTTTGGTGTTAAAATGGCTTTTCTCTAGTAGTACTGTTTGCCTGTGTGAGAGGGACATTTACTTTGCACCTTCGTACCTTTTGGTATTACCTATTTAAAAATAAATAAATACAAATTTAAAGTTAAAAATAAAATAAAATAATTCCAGTTCTTGCTTTTATGATGGC
>NW_011888826.1:6776077-6779064 GCF_000151845.1 Pteropus vampyrus
TTGCAGGCGAGGTCATACTGGAGTGTGGGGGACTTAATCCAGTGTGACCCATTTCTCCACAAGAAGAAAACACCCTGTGACGAGGCAGACACTCAGGGAGCGTGCCCTGTGCAGGGCCACCGCTGTAGGCCAAGGTCTGCCGAAGACTGCGGGAACCAGAAGCCAGAAAGAGGCGAGAAAGGCTCCCCCAGAGTCCCGCAGGGAGCACGGTCCTGCCTATACCTGAATTTCGGACTCCAGCGTCCAGACTGATGAACTACTGCATAATATTGACTCACCCCAGTCATGTGCTCGTATAACAGCAGCCCCGAGAAAGGGATATTTTAAATGTACGACTTCCCCACCAAGTAACCATCCCACCCGCCACAGTTTTGTTCGGTTTTTTACCCCGAAGGTGATCATATAATTTGAACTACACGTACTGATAGAGCTCTCCGAGGTACGTATTCCCTTTTCCACTCCCTGGAAACACATGCTTAAGTAGATACACAGCAGGCACAGGCACCCGGGTGCACCCTCGTTAGCGGGCGCTCTGTGCCAGGCTCCGCGCCCAGTGCTCGTGCCCACAGGCCCCCCACGGACCTGGCTGAGGTGCAGATTCAGATTCCGAAGGCCCAGGGACAGCTGAGCCTCCGAACTTTCAGCCCAGTCTTTGGTCCTGCAGATGCTGCTGGGCCTCGGACACGCTTGGAACAGCAAGGCTTTTAGTTCGTGGCCCACCCAGGTCCTGAGGAAAACAGTGGATGCCCGCGGGAGACACCAAGGGCTGGACTGGGCAAAGGATGGAACGGGTTTCCCAAACAGGGGTGTGAATCAGGAGAGGGCGTCCTGCCAGCTCCGCGAGGCTTGCCCACATAGTGGCACAGGGGACAACATCTCTTCCCCAGGGTCATTTATTTTCATTGCCAATAAAAACATTAACTTTTGGATTTCGATTTACTGATGGAAGGATGGTTAGAATGCCTTTCACGAAATCAAAGACCAGTGCCTCTGATTTCTCTCCGGGATTTTAAAGTTCTTCCTAAGTCCAGATGCTCTGAACACTTAAAGATGCTTTAATAATCACGGTAATAATATTGATAATTTTTAAATTAAGTAATAATTTTAAAGGAAGTCTAGATGGTTTCACTGGTCAAACATCTAATTACTAAAGCAGAGAAGTTGACTGTTGGGACACTTAACCATGGACTTAGGAGAGAGGGTGGTGGGATAAAATGTCACATAGGGCTGTTTTTCAAGTTAATGTTTGACAATGTGAGAAGTGGATTTCATCAGATCAAGAACAGCCTTACCAACCTTGTATCAGAAGCCTGTACCTCGAATAAGCTTTTGTCCTTCTGAGAATACAGCACGAAGTTAACCAAACCTCCCACTTAACATCACCAATGGGAAGTGCTGGAACCCAAGCCGGCGGCCGGCCTGGGCTGGCCTCGAGCAGACACCTCCCACCCTCTGCACAAGCCACTGACTGCATTTCTTCAGTGGGTTTTATTACTGTGAAGAAAAACTTTTTTTATTTCTACCACATGATTTGACACTAAAAATTATTAAAAAGAACTTAACAAAACCAAAGCCGCAACGAAAAACCAGTGTGTTGTGTATGTATCGTTTTTATGCTTCGGACCGGTTTTATTATTTTTGGAACTATTACAAGACTTCTGTTAAACATGTTGACTGTTAAGAGGAAACAGACTCTTGGCAAATGTGGAAAACCAATTACAGAAAACGTCTCTGCGAGAGCTCGAGAAACACCAGGGAGGCACAGAGGAAAAGCTTGTGCTGCCCCTTCTCTAACTGCCGAAAACACAGACGGAGCGATCGCCTTGAAGAAAAAATACAACTGTTACATCGCCGTCTTTATTTTTATATTTACAGGCAAAGACAGTAAAATGATACTTCTCAGATTTGCTCATAATGTAGTAGAGTACAACATAGAATTACTTCTCAAGATAAATCTGACATAAGGAAAGTAATATTTTCAAAATAAACAACCTAAAGAATGAGTATCTGCTACATTCACACACAAACAAAACTTCACCCCTAATGAATCAAATTACCTTTACATTTAAACCCTTGAATTAGAAATATTAATTTACTCAGCTTTTGAGAGCATACCTGTTGTATACAGTGAAGAAACAGCATGCTATCATGTAAATACTAATTAAAAGATATAATTTTATCTATGTAAATACTAACAGGATTGAAATAAATGAAGTTTCAATTTCGAATTGATTAAGTTTGAAAAACTGTAAAGCTGATCTAGAAAAAGAATCAATAGAGGTGACAAAACGTTTTCAATTACTATTTAGCTATTATTTCTTGATGTTCTCCCATGTGTTGGGCGCTGTGTTAAGCACCAAGATGTGCACATGGGTAAGACATGACCTTGGACTTCAAGGAACTTCCAGTTTGGGAAAAGGCAAAGCAGAAATTTAAATACGATGTGGTAAAGATGCAGCCTGCACGGAAGAAGCTCAAGCAAGTTTTCACAGAATATTCTTAACAGGGAGAACAGCATGCTTAAGGGTCAAAGTGTGTGTAGGGAGGAAGAGGAGTTTGCTGTATGAGAGAAAAAGGATGCAGAAGGGCAGGGCCGCAGATTAACCTGGAGCTGTAGGTGGGGGCCAGATCACCGTGGACGTCTGGGGCAGGCATCAGAGGAGGGAAGGAAAGGCACATTCACTGGGGCTTTTTCAAGAGACTTTTAAGAGTGTGGGCAGAGTGAAAGGAAGCAACAAGGTAAGGCATCTGGGGATCAGCAACTGGGAATCCAGGAAGCCATCGATACCCCGAGGCTGAGGGGTCGGAGGCAGAAGATGGCGGTACGAGAACCTGGTGGTGTGCTGGTGCCCGGGAGAGGGGTGGCCACCTGTTTGTTGAGTGCTAAGAAGTACTAGTAACAAAATAAACAAGAGTAGGTGCTTGTTATGAGATTTAAAATGTTTCTACACACTTATAAGGTGCTTTAATGTTTGGATGTGAGAAAC
>NW_011888826.1:6779114-6782011 GCF_000151845.1 Pteropus vampyrus
GAAGCCTGTACCTCGAATAAGCTTTTGTCCTTCTGAGAATACAGCACGAAGTTAACCAAACCTCCCACTTAACATCACCAATGGGAAGTGCTGGAACCCAAGCCGGCGGCCGGCCTGGGCTGGCCTCGAGCAGACACCTCCCACCCTCTGCACAAGCCACTGACTGCATTTCTTCAGTGGGTTTTATTACTGTGAAGAAAAACTTTTTTTATTTCTACCACATGATTTGACACTAAAAATTATTAAAAAGAACTTAACAAAACCAAAGCCGCAACGAAAAACCAGTGTGTTGTGTATGTATCGTTTTTATGCTTCGGACCGGTTTTATTATTTTTGGAACTATTACAAGACTTCTGTTAAACATGTTGACTGTTAAGAGGAAACAGACTCTTGGCAAATGTGGAAAACCAATTACAGAAAACGTCTCTGCGAGAGCTCGAGAAACACCAGGGAGGCACAGAGGAAAAGCTTGTGCTGCCCCTTCTCTAACTGCCGAAAACACAGACGGAGCGATCGCCTTGAAGAAAAAATACAACTGTTACATCGCCGTCTTTATTTTTATATTTACAGGCAAAGACAGTAAAATGATACTTCTCAGATTTGCTCATAATGTAGTAGAGTACAACATAGAATTACTTCTCAAGATAAATCTGACATAAGGAAAGTAATATTTTCAAAATAAACAACCTAAAGAATGAGTATCTGCTACATTCACACACAAACAAAACTTCACCCCTAATGAATCAAATTACCTTTACATTTAAACCCTTGAATTAGAAATATTAATTTACTCAGCTTTTGAGAGCATACCTGTTGTATACAGTGAAGAAACAGCATGCTATCATGTAAATACTAATTAAAAGATATAATTTTATCTATGTAAATACTAACAGGATTGAAATAAATGAAGTTTCAATTTCGAATTGATTAAGTTTGAAAAACTGTAAAGCTGATCTAGAAAAAGAATCAATAGAGGTGACAAAACGTTTTCAATTACTATTTAGCTATTATTTCTTGATGTTCTCCCATGTGTTGGGCGCTGTGTTAAGCACCAAGATGTGCACATGGGTAAGACATGACCTTGGACTTCAAGGAACTTCCAGTTTGGGAAAAGGCAAAGCAGAAATTTAAATACGATGTGGTAAAGATGCAGCCTGCACGGAAGAAGCTCAAGCAAGTTTTCACAGAATATTCTTAACAGGGAGAACAGCATGCTTAAGGGTCAAAGTGTGTGTAGGGAGGAAGAGGAGTTTGCTGTATGAGAGAAAAAGGATGCAGAAGGGCAGGGCCGCAGATTAACCTGGAGCTGTAGGTGGGGGCCAGATCACCGTGGACGTCTGGGGCAGGCATCAGAGGAGGGAAGGAAAGGCACATTCACTGGGGCTTTTTCAAGAGACTTTTAAGAGTGTGGGCAGAGTGAAAGGAAGCAACAAGGTAAGGCATCTGGGGATCAGCAACTGGGAATCCAGGAAGCCATCGATACCCCGAGGCTGAGGGGTCGGAGGCAGAAGATGGCGGTACGAGAACCTGGTGGTGTGCTGGTGCCCGGGAGAGGGGTGGCCACCTGTTTGTTGAGTGCTAAGAAGTACTAGTAACAAAATAAACAAGAGTAGGTGCTTGTTATGAGATTTAAAATGTTTCTACACACTTATAAGGTGCTTTAATGTTTGGATGTGAGAAACATTAGATGGTAATTACATGCTTAATTATGGAACTTTGTAAAAATAAAATAAAAAGACAACTACTAGCTAAGAAGAGGCCAGGTGGTTCCTCTGTAGTCAGGCCTGCCTCTCTGGGCACCTTGGGTATTAAGACGCTGATTGTGGCCCTGCCTGTCACCCACTGATGGCAGTGGGACTTGGTGGGTTTGGCTTTGCCAGATGTCCCTTCCTCCATGCAGTTCTGTGGCTTACCTGCCAGTATTTCACGGAGATGGCGCACCGTTTGTTGGCCAGGGACAAAGAGCGCTAAGTACGGGCGGCAGAGCAGGTGGGAGCGGGAAGACGGCTGAATACAACCCTTTTGTCCCTCTGGGCCTCCGGGACGTCAAATCCTAACGCTGATCCTTAATCACAAAAGTTAAACAGACTTAGCCAACTCAATTTCCAGTGATAATGAGCATCAGAAAGCACATGGATTAATGAGTCGCAAATGATCCCCTTCAGAATAATTTTATTTCTAATTTCTTAACCCTCCTGATACGGGAACTGTGAACAAGCGATGACGGGCCCCGATTTGGGACTGACTGCCCTCTTTTCCCACCTTTGGCAGAGCTACAGATGACCACTACCCTGGCCATTAATTGTAGAACCAACGCCTGGAGAGACCAAGGTAAATGAGGGGCAGCAACCCTTTACCTTTGGTTGTCGTTAAGGATGTGCCATATCTCAGCCAAAGGTACACAGTGAAGAAAGGGAAAAAAAAGTCTTAAAGGCACAAGCCTTTCGTCTCGGCTTTATGCTATCGACCCCCCCAAATTCCTGTGTTGCATTCTTTGTTTCTCTCCCTTCTCCATCTTCTGAAGGACTGGGTAACACGAACATTCCTCCGATAACGGAATGACAGTACACCAGCACCTTTTTTGAGACCGACACCAATTATATGCAGTAAACACGGCCAGCAGGTATTAACTGGGCCCTATGAAGCAACACATCTGAAAGAGAGAAAAAGACAGAGAAGCGGAGGGTGAGGGGACTTAGTCCCGTGCTACTGTCCATGCATAGTCTGTCTAAAAACAAAAAGATGCAAATTTGAGGGGTGTTTCTCAAACAATGATAGGGCTGCTTGACTTTCTGTAGCAAAATAAATACATATGGCAATCTTGTATCCACATGGTCACCTAAAATACAAATGAACAGAAGGGCTAATGCAAAAATATTTAAATGTATAACTGTCAA
>NW_011888826.1:6782061-6784719 GCF_000151845.1 Pteropus vampyrus
GAACATTCCTCCGATAACGGAATGACAGTACACCAGCACCTTTTTTGAGACCGACACCAATTATATGCAGTAAACACGGCCAGCAGGTATTAACTGGGCCCTATGAAGCAACACATCTGAAAGAGAGAAAAAGACAGAGAAGCGGAGGGTGAGGGGACTTAGTCCCGTGCTACTGTCCATGCATAGTCTGTCTAAAAACAAAAAGATGCAAATTTGAGGGGTGTTTCTCAAACAATGATAGGGCTGCTTGACTTTCTGTAGCAAAATAAATACATATGGCAATCTTGTATCCACATGGTCACCTAAAATACAAATGAACAGAAGGGCTAATGCAAAAATATTTAAATGTATAACTGTCAAAAAGAACTGATCAAAAGTGGATTAATAATCATATCCATAGAAATAAGTAAGTCTGTTTAGTGAGTGGTTGAGGACACACAGCCACATGGCTCTGAGCAGAGTCAGACAGGATTTCAGGCCGGATTCCCAGCTCTGCACGCACCAACTATCTGACGTTGGGCAAGGTTTCCAACCTCTAGAGCTTCAGTTGCCACGTCTCTAAAATGGAGATAATGATTGTATTTGCTCCTTAGGATTTTTGTGAGGATCAAAGAAGACACTTAGAGTGGTGTTTGGCATGTACCAAGTATTACATCAATATTATCACATTATATAGATAATTCTATAGGTATATATCAAATACCAAAGCAAAAATCCTAAGAAAAAGACTTGCGGGAAAAGTCTAAAACTTATTTGGCAAGACACCTCACACCTTATAGACTATATCATATTACCTGCTGCTTGTGTTTAGTACAAACATCTTAATTTCAGTTTAATCTCTAAATTTTAATCTTTAATTCACTCGCCTTTAAGTAAAATCGGTTTAATTATAAATATCAACAATTTAAATGCTAGAAGTTTAAATAATCAAAAGTAAATTTGCTTCACTCACAGACATCCACACAACTATTCATGTTTCGCTTCCAGGAAAAGCTAGAATCTTTATGGTGATGATTTCTGCTTTTTTAGTCCTTTATTATGATGGGTGAGGGTGCGGAGCCTGGAACAACTATCATCTAAAGAAGCTGCAACAATGTCTTAAAATTTTCCTTGTATCTCTTCGCTTTATAATACCACACACACACACACGCACACAAAGGACATTGCAAATTAGTATAATTCTGAGGGAAGTCTGTAAAATAAACTTATTTAACATCAAATCTGGTTTAGTGGAAATTCCTCTAATAAGGAATGAGGTCATGTCTCTTGCAATGAATCATGTCCATTAAACTTATCTTCTTTTCTGGATGCTTTCCTTCCTTCATTTGTTTGTCATTTCCAAGTCTCTAATTCTTGTTGATTGTTCAATTAACTGAAATTACTGATATATATTTTTTAATGTTGAAGAGGGCATGAAACTGAAGCTACAAAATATCTGTATAACACGTCTGCTTCTAACTCTACAATAATTTTTCACGTCGTTTTTTAAAAAGCAAATACCACCTTAATTTTACTCAAAATTCTCTCAACATTTTCCATTTGTCTCTTATTTCATGTGTCTTCTCTTTTGCCATTTTCCTACTCCTTTGATACTGGGAACAAAATAGGAAAGATAGTTATTCTTTATTATAATATTCCATTACCTGGAAAACTTCTTTAAGATGAAAGAAAACGCTGCTCTTCAACATTGTCTAAATAACTGATTGATCTCCATACATTTTTCTCCTGCTCTCATTTTCCTTTACTCCAAAATTACACAGTAAAAGATTACAACTCCGCTTGAATAACTGCCACACATTTTCAAAGACCATCTGAGGAGAACTACAATGTCCTCAAGAGCTCTTTAAAAGGTCTCATCTATTTCAAGGCCTTGAGATATGATCCAATACATAGGATGGATCGGGAGTTTAAGTCTAGACTCAGAATGAGTTTTTTTAACAAAGGAAGCAAACTTGGAAAGCTACCAGGGCAGGGCCATCTTTTTCACACGTGCGGAAACTAAGGCAGTAGTCTAAAACAAGGTTATTTCATATATGTCCCTGCTAATGGCATAAAGGTGCTATTTCAAAATACAAAATGTAGATATCCACATCAATTTTGCTTAAAATTCTTAAAGAATATTCAGATGAATTTTTCTCAGATCCTAAAGGAATCTTGGACAAAACTAAGCCGTTTTTATAACCGTTGGCCCTTCTCAATGACCTTGGTATTTTTAAACTTAAAGGAAGCCCTTATGTCAAACACAATGGTTTTATTTCCTTGAGAATGATTTTGTATTTTGAAATAGCACCTTAATGCCATTATCAGATTCCAGGATCTCCTAAAAGTTACGTTTTCCCACTACGGTGTCCCCACCATCGAGGGGACGCCGGAGCGGGCGGCGACCGGGCTGGCCCGGGCCCTCGCTCCGCACCCATTTTGATCTGTGGAAGGGCGGCGGGCAGGGACAGAGACGACCGCGACCAGACAATGTCCTGCATTCACAGGGGCCTCGGCCAATCACAGGCCGGCGCCTCTCGGTCCCGCGCGGCGCCACCGGCCACGGTTCGGCCGGAGGAAAACCTGGCCTCCGGGCAGCCATCTGCGGCCATCGCCGGCCGGGCTCCCGGCGCTCCCACTGCAGCCCACCGGAGGAGGGGCCCGCGGTGGCGGGCGCCG
>NW_011888826.1:6785358-6798816 GCF_000151845.1 Pteropus vampyrus
GGCCGGAGGGGGGCGGGGGAGGGTGGTGGGAGGGGCGGCGGGGGGGCGAGCGGGCAGGTCCTGGAGATTGGAAAACCGGGGATGGATGGGTCGAGTCACCAAGCGTAAAGCTAGAATCTGTCGAGGTTTGTTTATGCAGCACAGAGAACTTGAAGTTGTGTACTTGCTGGTAGAGATATATTCTAAGATATTCCTCTGTCCGAGTTCGTGTGTGTGTGTGTGTGTGTGTGTGTGCTTTTCAAGTAAAGTGGTTACATATTTTAAATTTCTGGTGATATTTATTAAAATTGAAAGTTGATGACTTAAAATTTTTCACGGGGTTGGGAAAAAGAAGAGCAAAAAGCATTTAGAAAGAAAATCCATTTCTGTGATCTACTCTACCAAATATTTGGGAAAGAATATGTGTCAGCAATCGGTCACATTGAGTTAATGTGTAGGTGTGTGGTGGCTTGGAGACGAGGTCAAGACGCAGTGATCGTGAACAAGCCCCTGCCTACCCCAGGGTCTTATTTTCCCCACTTGCAAAATAGAGCAGTGAACTCGCTCTCTCTCAGCATGTTGTGTGATTCGGTGTATATTTGCAGAGAAGTGAAATTTAAGCATTGTCCAGCCCTAGGAGGTGGGCTTCCTTGGGGAGTTATCCTGGGCCACCTTCTCTGTACACCTCTGGGTGGTCTCATCTACTCACAGAGCGCCATCGTACTTCCAGACCACCCTGCCCTGAGGTCTGAGCATATTTAACTTGAGTGCCACAGAGATGTCATAATCGATGTGTACTAAATGCAGCTCCACATCGTCCCTCCAAACTTCCCGTGTTTCCCATTTTAGCAATTACATCACCACAACTTGGTCATGAGCCCCCCCACCCCCACCCCATCCTCCACTCGTTAAGCCCAGGCTGTTTTACTTCCGTAAATCCTGTCGTCTGGTTGTCGCTCCTGCCACACTCTGACTACCCCCCAAGCAAGCCACCATCGTCTTTTACCTGGTTTGCCGCAGCTACCTGCTCACTAGTCCCTCGGCCTCGGGCTTTGCTCCTTTTCCATCTCGACCTTGCAACCAGATTATTTTAAAGTAAATCCGATCGTGTTACTCACTCCCGTTTAAATCTTTTAGGGGATCTCTATTTACCTCGGGATAAAGTCCATCTCCTTAAATTTGCTTTATAAGGCTCTCCTAATCCCGTTTTCGTTTACATCTCCAGCTGGATCTTTTACCACCGGACATTCCTCTCACCCACCCCTCCCCGAGTTCCACCCTACCTGAAATACTTTCATTTTTCTAAACGTGCCCAGTCGTCTCTAGCTTCTGCAACGCTCCTCTTCCTCCGCTTTTCCTCAGAGGTGGCTGTCTTCCCTTTTTACCTATTTACCCAAAGTGAGGATTAGGGGCGCCATTGCATCCCTACCTCTCCTGTGCACCCCTACCTCTCCTGTGCACCCGTAGCCCATCATCCTGCCTGAGTGTTAAATCCCACGCCTTCGCAGCGCGGGCTGCATCCTCCTCGGCATTGTTACCAGTTCCTACCATGGTCCCTGGCAATACAGGTCGGAGCCCAATAACCCTTTTAGAATACACAGTGATGGACACAGGAAGCCAAAAATAATGAGTAGCCTTAGGTATCTACTAATAGATTCATTTTATAACGCTGTATTTTCAGCGTTGAATTCCACCTAGTTACAAGTTTATAACATTTTTCAAAAACATATAATGAATTTTACTTAAACCAATGATGTTTTTGTCACAATTACTATAAATCTTTTTCTTTTCTTTTTCTTTTTTAGCAGAAATAGTGTGTGTGGTGTGTGAAGTGAAATTCTGGAACAATAGCTAGCTAGCTGTTCAATGCATATGGGCAGAAATGTTCATTTTAAACTCAGACTCTGAAACTTTTAAAACTGAGTTGAAACTAATGCTCCAGTAATGATTGGAGGAAGGAGTGGAAGGAAAGAGCATTAAGCTCTGAGTTCCGGTTCCTTGTTTTTCACTAAATTTTAGGATAGCAATTATCAATGTGTTAAGAAATTACTCTGATACCGACTTCTTTAAAAAAAATCCTGATACTCTTAATAATTTTCTTTTGTTTACATGAGATGTCAGTGTATTGAAATTCTCATTTTCCTGGTGCTCACTTACAGCTAGCAATACTAACATATGTACATTTAGATCTTTATTCTTTCTAAACACCACCCTGCCACAAACTTTCCAATAAAGTTAAACAAGAATTCTTTGTTGAGAGATGTAATATTTAGAGGGAAGGATAAGGGGATAAATCTTAACTACTACAAATTGTTTCCCTTCAGCCTTACTCTGAAGGAGATCCTTGTTGGTTTTCTCATTACTGTATAACTAGTCTGTTGACTTTCTTACACTTTGGTGGAAGGGAGTAGAATTTAGTAAGAAATAAAAAAAAATTGAAAAGTAGAGAAGAAAAGTTTGTTTCTTTAGTAAAATAGGAAAAAAATGGATTATAGAAAAGTAAAAGCAAGTAATGTATTTAAAGTGTTTAAAGCAGAGAAATATGCATTATAATTATTTACTGTTTCTACAGAAGAGTATTCTCCCAGTATGTATCATCTGTTTATAAGACACATCAAATGATGATTATAAACAAAATATAAGGGAAAAATAAATGCTGGAGAAATGACATCTCGTGTATGTGTGCTTGGATCATTTTGAGTTTAGAAAACATTTTAGACACTGGTTTAGTAAAAGTCTTATAAGTACACTTACATTTTAGTGAACTGTGTTTTTCAGTTTTTAAACCTTTTGTAAAATCTTATTTCTAATTTTTATGAAGTGCTAAAGGATTTTTTAAAAATGTTTATACCAAAACATTTAAAAAAAAAAAAACCAGCTAATTTTAAGAGTATCTTCACAATGAAACAGCTCATTTTAAGAGTATCTCCACAATGAAAGGTGTAGATTTTTATAATTGCCAGTCCAGTAGAGATACGTAGATAGCGATGACTAGCACATAGTCTGGTGGGAAGAGGGTGAGATTTGGAATGAAAGACTCAGGTCTAAGCTAGTTTTATACCTTCTGCAAGTTATGTCCAGGACTTAGTTTCTACATTTATAAATTGGGCAATGATTTGTCATCTTGGTCACCTCACAATGCTGATGTGAGGGTCAAGTCAAAGGAGGATAATGGGTACCACTCCCTCTAACGCAATGGGCAAATAGTTACTGGGACTACAATTCTATACACTCTGCTTCGGTCTTGGAGACATTTGGTTTTCATGGAAATCATATACGAATGAAATAAATTACTTTTTCATAAACTCTGATTCCCTAAGGGGATTCGTATCCACTTGCATTTGTTTGTGGGTAGTAGCTGATATTAGAGGCAACTGGGACACTATATAAAAAATAATCATTGTAGTAAGTTTACAGAAGATTCTGTTACACTCTAGATTTTGTTATGCTCTACGTATTATACTAGATGATATGTGTGTGTGTGTGTGTGTGTGTGTGAGTTGAGAGAGAAACTAATAAAAATAGAGAAAAACAAGGCAAATATTTAATGAAGTATATCTTGTTCGGTGCCCACTGTCAAAGGTTAAAAGAAGATATTCTTTAATGACAATATTATTTGTTATTATTGACCCATGATAAATCTAGGATAAAGTAGCAATGAGAGCACTTCTATTATCCTTGACTCCTTCACCTGAGTTTGAAATATTTGGCCAGCGGTTAATCCTACTTGCAGGTTTGACTGAGAACTTACTATGTGCAGAAAGTTATAGTATATACTCTATGGATGGTCAAATAAATACAAAGGCATTTTCTCTCAAGGAAGCTAAAGTCGAGTTGTGGGAAAGAAAAAAAACCAGAAGCCCTAACACATTTGTGAGGGAGCCTACATTCTTTTTGAGGGAAGGACAGCTGGGTGAGCAATAAATACCCCAGCTGCTCCTCTTTGCAGGCTTCTAAAAAAACCCCACCAGCAGTCAGAGGAGGTGACTCCTCCCTGAATGTGTCATCCTCACCCTCTACCGTTAGAGTCCTATTCTCTAGGGTCCTAAAGTTTTTCTTTTTAATTTATTGAGGTGACATTGGTTAATAAATTTACATAGGTTTCACATGTACAATTCAATGATACGTCATCTGTATGTTGCATTGTGTTCACCACCCAAAGTCCAATCTCCTTCCGTCACCATAGATTTGATTCCCTTTACTCTTATCTACCTCCCCCTCCTCCCTTTCCCTCTTGCAACCACTAAACTGTTGTCTGTATCTATGAGTTTTTGTTTGTTTCTCTTGTTCATTTGTTGCTTTCAGTTTTGTATCTCACATATGAGTGAAATCATACGGTTCTCCACTTTTTCTAACTTATTTCACTTAGCATAATTATCTCAAGATAAAGTTTTTAATTTTCTAAAGTTGCTCCTTAAAATCTAAATCTCCCTGAGAGGTATAGATGGCACTTTAAGTTAACAAACACCCAAATCATCTTTTACCTGCTCAGCAAAGATTGTTCTTATCCTGCTAAGACCAAGAAAGGGAACAAGATGGATACCTAAGAGAAGAGAATGCGAACAGCAAAGGTAGAAAGAAAGAAAGGATCCAAGACCTCGCGAGGTGGAACTCAAAAAAAGGCTGTAACGGTTTTGCCTGGGAACAGTCTCTCCAGCTCCGTTTCTGTGCTGCTGTGGCGTCACGTGGCTCCTCTGCTCTCAGGCTTCCAGGAGCTGTTGGTCTGGCCCCACCTGTATTACCTGTCAGTCTTGGAATCTAGCTGAACTCAGACTAGCTTGATGGTAAACATGGTACTAGAAGAAAAACCAGTCTGAAGGTCAGACTTGAGTTTGTTGTGACATTGAGCCATTCAGACCTTCTACAGACTTCGATTTCCACCTTTGTATGAGGAGAGAGTAGATTATATTTCTGTTCTGCTCTGGGTCTCTCCCTTGCCCTGCTAACTTCTCTCCCAACTCTTTTTACTCTAAGCTTCTACCACAGGTGGTAAAAAATGTGGCAGCTCCCAAAAGATGGAAAACAACCCAAATGCCCATGGATGAGTGGATAAACAAAAGGTGGCCTATACATCCAATGGAATATAGTTCAGCCTTTAGAGGGAAGGAAACTCTGCCACATGCTGCCACATGGATGAAACTTGAATATGTTACACTAAGCCAGTCACAAAAGGACAAATACTGCCTGATCCACTTATGTGAGGTACCAAGAGTAGCCAAATTCATAGAGGCAGAAAGTAGAACAGAAGTTCCCCAGGGCTAAGTGGGAGAGGGAATGGAGAGTTATGTGTAATGGGTATGGAGTTTCAGTTTGGGGCTGATGAAAAGTTCTGGAGATGAATATTAGTGATAGTTAGACAGCAACGCGGCTATAATTAAGGTCACTGAACTGTACACTTAAAAATGGTTAACATGGTACACTTTATATTATGTATGAATTGCCACAAAAAGTATTTTAAACCAACTAACCAACCCGGAAGCCCACAGTGGGAACCCTGGCTGAAGACCCGTTTTGTGCGATCTGCCTAATGCCTTGCCCCCGACGACATTTCTGTACAGCTGTTTGAATTTTGACTCACCCTCAGTCTCTCCCCGTGTGACAGGGCACCCTCCAGGGCCCTCTCCAGGGGGTGCTCCTCATTCTCCCTCGACATACACACTCCCGGAGCCGGGCTGGTACCTGCATTCCCCAAGCTCTTTGCAAGTGAACCCTGCTCTGCCCCTCCGCCAGCCCTGGAGCTATCATTCCAAGCCCAGGTCTTGCTCTCCCACGATCGCTAGGGCTGCGGCCCAGACCACCCTCTTCTGAGGCGCATCGTGTGCAGCCCCCACCCACAGCTCCATCCTTCCACCGTGACTTTGATTTTATTACTCCTGCTCTTCAACCCCGCGGAGACCCTATTCACCAGTCCTCTCCCCGAGCAGTCACTTCGTCCTTCGGGGGTGTCACACGGTTGTGTGGGTTGTGTGGACTGGTGCTGCTGCGCGTTGGCTTACTGTCTGCAACCACAACCAAGCCCCAGGGGAAGTCGATCAGTCCCTTTCTACAAGTCTGTTGGTGACTTCCTCTTACACTCTGTTAAATGAGACTCTCTTTGAGCCTCATTCCATATCACTTTCGGCCTCCGTAATGCCATGTAATAGAGCATCGGTCTGTCGTGTTCCAGCATAGTTCTGCATGAACGAACCTCATTTTGAACTGCCTTTCTTGCAGCCTTCCAAAAGTGCTCTGCTCCCTCTGTTCCAAGTTTCTGCGCCAGGAGATCCCACTGCCTGGCGCGTTGCTGCTTTCCTCCTCTTTGTCTGTCAAACTCCTGTTGGTTTCTAAGGTCTCAGCTGGGACCTCGTCTCTAAGAAAACATTCACTGGCTCTTACCTTGGGCTGCAGGAGGGAGGCGTGCGTGCCCGTAGCACCGTCTGCTTTTTCCTACTATCGTGACTGTACTACGGTTTCCCCAGAAGTGAGATTTATGAGGGCAGGGACTGTGGGTTATTCATTACGGCATCCTCAGAGTCTAATACAGGGCCTGACAGTAAAATGGGCCGATTAAGTCACTGAATATACTTTTAAGAATACATTGCTATAGGTTTGGTGTAATAGATGATGATTTGGCTGACAATTTTACTTCTGTGATTTTATTATATTCCTATAAATATCAAGTCATTACTTTTTACATTACCTTTTATTTTTTCGGCCCATCAATTAGAGTTAGGTTTGGCTGCATGTAACAGAAAATCCGCAAATAACATTTGTATAAACAAAATAGAAGTTTTGTTCCAATTCTGTACAAACTCAGGTACAGATGGTGTTGGGCTGATATGAGTCTCACTCCAGATCTTCAGGGATCAGTTTTCATTCAGCTTTACTTCCCCACCCCCAGGCCGTGCTCCTGTCTTTGTGCTTCAAGATGGAGGCTAGACTTGCATTCCAGGCCGCAGGGCAGAGGAAGGAATGAAGAAAGGGTGACAGCCTGCGCTCACTGTCCTTCTGGGAGTTCCTCAGAAGCTCATGTCCAACATTTTTGCTTATATGCTGTTGAGCGGACTAACCACACTTAGCCGTAAAGGAGGCTGAGATGCACAGTCTTTATTCTGAGCAGCCACGTGCCCAGCTAAAAATTCTATTGGTATGGAAGAAGCGGAGCAATGGATATTACGGAACAAAAAGAAGGGTAGGCCACATCTGAGTTTAAGAAGAGAAAGAGATACGTTTGTCCCCCTCCTCCCACATGGGGGCGGGCGGATATGTTCCAAGACCCACAGCGCATGCCCCAAACCACAGATAGTACCAAACCTTGTATTTACTGTTTTTTCCTATACATACATACCTATGATAAAGTTTAATTTATAAATTAGGCACAGTAAGAGAGTGACACAATATCTAATAAAATAAAATGATTATTATAATTCTCTTCAGTAATTTTCACATATTTCAATCCTAATCTATGCCTGATTCTGTTTAGCACCACGTGCAGGAATGACGTGCTGTTGCCCATTCCAGGGGTCCCCTGCTGAAGTCTTCACAGAGGCTCAAAGCTTCCAGCGCAACATGTGCCATCAACTGAAACGCATTTCCTGTTCATGTCTTTTACCCACAGATTTAGCGCGTTTTCCATCTTTTCTGAGGATTCCAAATATACTTTATTAAACTCGATTGCTGATTAGGCCCTAAGCAATTATAAAGAAATGACACAATTGATATTCAATGAGAGGTTATTTTTCTGGACATATTGACATATTAAAGTACTCTTCTTTAAAAATTTTAAGTCTCCAGTAAAAATAAGTGCATGTAGACATTATTCTCTGTTTTCTGTAAGAGCTCTTGGAGAACAGGATGCCTTTTCCATCTTAACTAAGCATTTATTTATCATGCACTGTGGCCAGAACTTTTGCAGTTTGAAGTGTGACAGCAAAAGTAGCACACGTTTCTTTTTCCATCTTTACAATTTCATAGAAGATTCATAGATCTTACCATAGATCTTAGCGACTTAAGCACACAAATTTTTTTTTTCTTTATTAAATTGAAAACTTTTACCTTTTCACTCTAAGGAAGCACTTTACGACTTCTCTTTGGCATATCTGAATTGCCAGTATTGCTACTCTTGCACTTTGGGGCCGTTATGAAGTAAAATAAAGGTGATGTGAACACAAGCATTTGTTTGCTACCTCAGTAATGGATATGGTAACTGAGACGGCTACTAAGCGACTAACAGGCGGGAAGAGTCCACAGTGTGGGGACGCTGGACAAAGGGATGAGTCACGTCCAGGGTGGGTTGGAGCGGGACAGAGTGAGATTTCATCACACTACTCAGAATAGCACAAGTTTTAAAGCTTATGAATTATTGATTTCTGGAATTTTCTGTTTAATATTTTCAGACCACGGTTGACCGCGGTTAACTGAAACTGTGGAAAGTAAAATCTCGGATAAATGGGAACTACTGTACGTCAACATCATAATCCAGATGAATCTAGATTTCAAATGTGTTCTTCCCAACTCTTACTCTCCTCTGTTGAAAGGTCATGACATTTAGACCCAGGAGTTTTTACACCAAGCAAGTCACTAAATTTCCAGGTCTTTTTCTATTATCAGGTAATATAAAAACCAAGTTCCTTAGGACGAGGCTCGGAGATGGGGTGAGGGAGAGTGGAGGTGAAGACTGTAAGCAGAGCAAGGGGCTCGGTAATAAAGGAAGGATTTCCCATTTTCACACCTCTAGTATGACCTCTGAATCTCACTGGCTGGACTCCCTTGGCTCTCTGGGGAGTGTTCCTATCTCTTCGCTTCACCAAGCACCTGCAGTTCCACCTCGGGAAGCTGGAGGTCTCTATTCCACCATGGGCAACTGTGGACACAGATTTAGCACCAGGTGTCAGGCTCCCATCACCCAGGGGGAGGTGTCATCAAGGGCCACAGCACAATCTCTGCCAGGGAACAGAGTGCAGATGCTGCCCACTCGGGACCCCAGTCTGCACCCCATAAACCTGCTCTTGCTTATAACCAGCCTTGTCACCCTCAGCCAAATGTCAAGCCCTTTACTCACCAATTCTTTCTTTCACTCTCATCCCCATACTTCTCTGTGCCTCTTCCTTCCCTATCTGCTCTTTTTTCCTTCCATTATTTTTCTCCTTTCACGGTCCCTTCTACTGTCCTCAGAAACCGCAGTTCCCCTTGTGGCTTTGTCCTGTTTTTATTCTCCAAATCTATTCCACTGTAAATCAACTTCCCCCAATCTCTAACCTCGCCAGAGGGCCAGCCCTCCGATCTCTCTTCCTTAGCTGAGGATGCTCTGCCCCTGGCTCCCATCACTCCCAGCTAGTAGGCTCCTCCTCTCTTCCTGAGAACTTGAGCTCCCTTACTTTGAGAAAGGGCCCCCTTGTCTTCGCTGCCCTATCCCTTTCTTTCCTTCCATCACCAAATAAGGAAACACATAGCATCTACCGCTCCATTGTGCCACCACCGCTCCCATCTCGATTCCTTCTCATCCGGTTGGACTCGCCGCATCTTTACGAAACTAACGTGTTGACGTCATCGATGACCTCCAAATGACCTAATCCGATGAAGGCATCAGATTCCTTGATTACAACATGACACCGTTGTCATTGTCTTCTCATCGAAATTTTTTCTTGCTCTCTATCACACTGCATATTCTGGTTCTTACCTTTTATGAACACTTCGATTAATAATAAAACAATGCAAATAGCTAATGCGTAGTGAGCATTAATTTTGTGTCATGCAGAATATAAGGTTCTTTTTATGTATTATTTCCTCGAACCTTTGGGATTAACTCTATTACCCCCCCTTTACAGATAAGGAAACCAAGGCTTGTAGGCTTACAGAGGTAAATGATGTGCTCAAGATGAGAAAAGGAGTAAGAATTAGCGAGCTAGGTCTGTTGAATCCTAAAGCAGCACTTTTTGCCAGTGGAGCATATTGCTTCTACTCCACCTGTTGTTCTTCTTTCCCTGATTTCCCCTTAAACGATGCTTTCCCAGGATTCTGTTTGGGGCCACCTGCTCACCTGTCTATAGACATTTACTTTTACAAGGAAGTATTTGGCTTTCGTGTGGGGTGAACTCATTTATTTATGAATTTCCCATTTATTACGGAACATTTTGAACATACACGATGGCAGAGAGAATTGTGTGATGACCTCCTTTTCTCCCCGCAGGTACCAGCACACGAGCCCAACAATCATCCATTTATGGCCATTCTTGATTCATCTGTGCCCCCACCCTTCCCCATGTCTCACCCCCACCAGATTATTTTGAAGCAAATCTCAGAAATCACATCAGTTCATCTGTAAATGTTCCAGTAAATGTTTAAAAAATATAAAGATTCTTATAAAAAGCCTTAACCACAAAAACATTAATATGTCTAAAAATAAAAAAAGAATCCCTTAATATTGGCAAATATCCAATTAGATCAAATTTCCTCAATTGTTTCATAAAAATTTTAAAGGGATTGGTTTGTTCAGATTGGATCCAAATAAGGTCCACAAATATGGCACTTGGTTGAGGTGGCTCCTTAAGGCTCTTTTAACCTTTAGGTTCTTTTCCCTTCTTTTTTTCCTCCTTGCAATTTACTTGTGGAAAACACCAGCTCACTTTGCCCGTATAATATCCCACATTCTGCATTTTGCTGACCACCTCCCCATGGCATTGTTTAAATGTTTGTCCCTTTACTCACCCTAATTTCCTGTAAACTGTAGTCAGATCTGGAGGCGTGATCTGATTCAAGTTCACTTTTTGGTAAGATGATTTCATAGGTGAAATGATGTACTTCCATCAGGAACCTCGTTTATTCAGATAGCTTCTAAGTCTGCATTTAGCTTCATTCCTTTATTTTCAGCTAATGGTTAGGTCATTTTGCTTCATTATTCTGTCAGCATCTCAAAAACAAAATGTGTAAAAACAAATTCATATTCCCCACACGACTTTCCTTCTTGACACCTTCTCTGTTTCCACAATTTCTATTGCCCTTTTAAATCACTTGGGCTCCAGGTCTCAGCCCACCTGCTTTTCCTCAGCTCCCACATTCAGTCACGAAGACCTACCAATTACGTCTCTATAGAGTGTGAGCAGCCTTTCCTTTTGACTCTCACATCTATTACCCTATACAAGGTTCAAAAACATCACGATATTCTCCCCACTCTGGCCTCTTTTTCCTCAATTTCACTCAATAAACTGCCACTGGATTAACCACTTAAAACATCTCATGCTCCTTCTTATGTATTTCCTACTTATAAATCATCGATGGCTACCCATTGCTTACAGAAGAAAGTCTAAACTGCTGAGAGTACTCAACACAATCTGGTCCCAGCCTACCTTTCTGGCCTACCCCACACAGTTCACCTTGCTCAGCATTAGATGTTTTTCCATAGTGTGGACTTGAAAATGTTTAGAGCAATGCCATAGCTGACATTCATTTTTAGTGTTGAATATTGGAGTTTCAAAGGAACAATTATCATAGCTCTAGAATAAGGCAAATCTTCTCTCTGAAGGCATTTGTCTCAAGAGACACCTGAAGAAGGGGAAGTTGCCTGTCACCCCGGCGAAACACTGTTTGCTGGCTTTCTCAACTTTCCTAATAGGATATTCACACTGCGACCTTTTGCTCTGGTCCTAAAACATGTGACCAGCCAACAACCAGTAACAGAGAATGCCAGGCACCTGGGCTCTGCCCTCATGTCACCTGCTCTCTGGCCTCATGACAAGCCAAAAACAGAAACACCCAACAACACAAAGAACTCCCAGTCGAGAGAGGAATTTTTAGAAAAATTTCTCCAGGAGACATAATATTCACTCACTCTTCCAAGAAAATTTTAAGGTAGACCAATGAACATCTTCATCCCAGATGACCTCCAACCAAGATGCCCTTGAACATTATCCTGACTTACACTGATCTTGCCCAGGGCCAGAGCTCACTGTCTCCAGGGTGAATTTCTACATGACACTTTCTTACAAAATTTGACAGAAAGAACTGGTACTCAAAGAGCTGGCATGCCATCCTTCATTCCATAGGAAAAGTTATATATTTATAATATTTCTTTCACTCTAGGCATCAGGAGGCTGAAATATGATTGCAAAGCTCAGTAACTAGTTAATCCTTTTGGTTAGAAATTTTATATTTTCCCCTGGGTCCTGATTTCAGTTTCTATTTCTACTTTAATAATTTTGTATTGTTATTCATCTTATAAGCTTCTTAAAATGCAATTTGGAATGAGCCAATGTATATAGTAAGTAAATGAAATACTACTACATCCTTCTACCCAGGCAAAGTCTATTGATTTACCTCAGACAACTCCCAGTTTGCTTATTCTGTGCCTTTTAATTGGAAGGCTATGACCCAACTCTCCCACCAACCCCCTCCTCACCACGGCCCACCCATCCTGGATGTCTCTGTTCAAAGGCCCCCTCCTCCTCCATGAACGGCCCCGACGACCCCAGCATACGGCAAGCCTGCCTTCGTCTGAGAGTTGTTTTACACTACTCGTTTACCACTTCTCCCACCTTATCTTTTATTGTTATTTTAGAAACGTTTTTTTTAAACTTTGAAAGTGACATGTGCACACAGTAGGAAATTTAAACATACAAGAGAAGTTGCACAGGCAAAAGGTATTCTGTCATCCACAACTGCCTCAGACGCAACCACCATTGCTATATCTTTGGGTATCATTCCAGACATACCTATGCATCTACACACATGAATGCCCGTGTAAGTACATACATACAAACATAAATATGTATATGCGTGTGTGCTGCTAAGTCCTTCCGTCCTTTTTCCCACAATTCCGAATGTAACATTTACATTCTTCTGCATCTAACTTTTTTATATAACAG
This sequence comes from Pteropus vampyrus, assembly GCF_000151845.1. Taxonomy (NCBI): domain Eukaryota; kingdom Metazoa; phylum Chordata; class Mammalia; order Chiroptera; family Pteropodidae; genus Pteropus; species Pteropus vampyrus. The sequence continues at coordinate 6,798,177 of NW_011888826.1, forward strand.
TACAGTTGGAAGATTATAGCGCATCAGCACATAAATATCAACCTCAGGCTTTGTTTGATTAGTTATGGCATCATAGTTCACATTTCTCTAATTAAATGTGCTCTTTCTGAGGGCGATGGAGGGAATATGTCTACACTTAGTGCATTCCCCACGAATCCAGAGTATGGCAACTTCCACATAGGAAAGGCTTAATAAATTACTGGTTGTCCATTTTTATCAGAAAATAGTCAAATAGTAAGTAATTCTATTTTATAAAAATATTTTAGGAATAACTTGAGAAAGTCTTATAGCATTATCCCATCAACCGTGTCTGGCTTTCACTAAAATTTTCCATGTTATAATATGCCCATGGTATTATCTACAGCATGTTTTGGAAAGGCTCGGCCTTCAGGCATACTAAACATCAGCTCCTGAAGAAAAGGACTGAGGGAGGGGTCAAGGTCGCACATCTAGAGACAAGAGCAGGGACTCTGCAGGACAAAGAGAACCACCCTAAGGAGAGAGCACAGCAGTGCACAAGGAAGCCAGCCTCTGTTCTGCTGTAGGAGACGAGGCCTTCACTGTTGGGGTGCAAAGGGATGAAGGGAGCTGGCATGAGCTGGTCTTAAGGAAGGAGGAGTTATAAGTGCCAGGAACTTGA
>NW_011888826.1:6799871-6807996 GCF_000151845.1 Pteropus vampyrus
TGATCATATTATAAACACATTATAAATATATTAAAAAGTAATTACTTGCATAGAAGTTATGTTAAGATACAAATTAAGATAAAAATAGGAATGTTTCTACTTTCAGATTCAAGTACACAGAATATTTTTTAAAAACTACTTTTGCTTTTCCAGTCATCCCAGCATGTTACATGCAATGCTCATTCCACGAGTGCTTGTCACGTGCCAGGCACTGTACCAGGTGCTAGCACTGAACCGACCTGTCACCAACCCGAGTGACGTACTGAATCTGCAGGTCCGTGTGACTGCACGTTTCAATGTGGAGCAGTTACAAGGAAAGTCATCTGGTTTTCCAACCAGATGAAAGGATTAATCATAATTGGTTGCATAATTCTCAAGTCAGTCTTATTCTGAGCTACAGCCTAAGGCAAGGTCTTATGAAAATCGAGTGCACACTTGTCTGTCTAATATGGCTTCTCTCCCTTTAGAGCAAAGGTGTGTAAACAATTGAATGTAATGGAGTCGAGTTCACAGGGGTCCAAGTAGCCTTTGGCAGTTATTAGGTTTCTGTTTAGGGCCGAGCGCCGGACAGGATTTAGAAGACCAGCGTTTGAATCCCATCTTTGTCATTCACAACAGGGAAAACTCTCAAACCTCTGATTCCTCATCTGTAAAAGTGGGTTGTGTGTCCATGGTCTGCAAAAACCAGATCTAATATCTAGTGTGGACCTTTTGACCAAGTAGGGAGAGGACTCGAATACATGTGCTAGCAGTGCTTGTTGGCAAAACCTAAACCGGAGTTAACTGTAAGAGTATTAGAAGGTCCGATACATGATTCCATAATTAGGCGACCTTAAATTATGACCTGTTCTCATTCTGCATATCAAAGTACAGCTCTGAGTTTGACATAGTTTAGCCTAGAATTGTCTGAGAACTTGTAATGGCGACATTAAGTCCCACCATGGCATGACAATGACAGTATTGATATCACTGGAACAAAAACAGCACCCAAAGCCTTGGCCCTGTTAACCCTGGAATCCAGCTAAATGAGCCAACTAGCCACCCAGAGATTTAATGAAATAGAAGGAAGAAGACACCTGTTTAGTAATTTCTTTGTTGTTACTTTTTCTGTTATCCAAAGAGAAAGATTTGAGATGGGTGGAAATTTCTACATATCATATTATAGTCACATACAACTCAGGTCTTCCATTTAAACAAAAGCCCCATGATTGTGGCTACTTCATGGCTCCAGGTAACAACACAAGCTGACCTTGTCTGGTTCCTAGGGACCACACTCCAACTGTAGGACCAATGACTCTTCTGGGTCTGCACAGAAGACAATGACGACCCCCATGTGAATCTGGCAATTCACCATTGGTACTCCCTTTCCCAGGGGTAAACATCACTTAAGAAAGTTGCATAACAATTTGGTGCTACCAGAATCTCATCTCAGGACTCAGGGAGACCCAATGAGAGTCCTTTATTTTATTTTTTTGCAGCTTACTTCTTCCCCACAGGGAATATTCCAAAACTTGAACACTCCTCGAGTCTCTTGACCACCCATGACCATTTCAGTCGCAGTGGATGTTTAACCCTTGAATCAAGAAGCAAAATAGAAGCTATTATAAATGAATTCTGCCATTTCTCTCTAGCCCAACCGATAAATTTATCGCCATTTGCACCAGCTTTTCTTTGGTTTCAGGAAAAAAAGATGTCACTCCCGCCATCGACCTTTGATCAGGCCTCCTTCGCACAAGCCTTACTGTCCTGTGGAGTTAACAGCGCCCTCTCCTGGCTCCTGTCACCTACTCTGAGGTAATGCTTATCACCTCGATATTCACAAACAACGAGCAAACAAAGCCCCAAACCCCCCAAATGACTCCCCTCTCTGGACTGTGAACTCTCCTCAGGATGCTACGCATCGCTCTTTGTTTCATAACTAAATGTCTAATTAAAGAATCTGAAGTCTACACCAACAGTCTGCACTGCCTTAACGGCCATGAACTTTCTCACCCCCCCTGGAATCTAGCTTTTACCTTCAACACTTGAAACTGAAAAAGTTAACAAGACCACATTGAATGAACACATTTCATTCCTTGCCTGCTTGTTCTGTGACAGTTGACATGGTTGCCCCGTCCCTTTTGGAAACTCTTTTCCCTTAACATCTTATTTTTCCTTTCAGGTTGATCTTCGTGCGTTTTGTTCATTGGCTTGTCTTTTGATGTCTCCCTTGATTGTTTTTTAACCCGTGTTTTACAAGGATAAGTCATGGTCACCAGTGAATCGCGCCTCTGGGCCGTCATGCAGTTTCCTGCTCCCATCCCATCGATTCTGGGCTTCTCGACCGTGTGACTGGCTTTGGCCAGTGGGACATCAGCAAACATGAAGCCAGCAGAGGCTTGATAAGTGGCTGTGTTTGGGGGCTTGCTTTCTTGGAACACTCTTCAGAGACTTCCATGTCATTTGGATGACTAAGATGAAAGACCAAGTTGAGCAAAAGGGAGAGAGAGGGAGAGAGAGGGAGGGAAAGAGAGAGAGTCAACTATCCCAGGTTTTCTAACTAAACCCAACTCCCAGCCAACCCGCCAGATAAATAATAAATTTTTGGTTTTAAGCCACTAAGTTTTGGGCTGGTTTGACATATAGTAATAAATAACAGAAAATATGGTATTTTTAAGATTCCTGTTGTCAGACTGCTTTTGTCTCATGTTGCATGTTTTTCCAAGCAATGCCATCCATTCTGACAGATTTAAGTATCATTCGTACCTCATAATTCTTACATCTACATTTCTAGACCAGCTCAATCTTCTAAGTTCTCATCTCTTACTTAATGGACATCTCACTTGAATATTCCACAGACCACCTCAAATTTCCCCAGCAAAGTCCTGTGTTCTTCCATGAACTGCCCCGGCTCCTTATTCCTTATCTTGGTTAATGATGCAACTAGTTACCGAGTCATTCAAGGAGGAAACATAGAAGTGAGTCTTCACCCATCCCTTTCATTCACTTGCCAACAAACAGTCATTCACTAAATCTTAAAAATATATCACCTAAATATCTCTCGCATGTATTCATTTATCTCCAGCACCTTCAATGCTCCCCTGGTCAAGGGCTTTGTCATTTTGTGTTTTGACCATCACCAATATCTCACTGCCCTGAGGTTTGGTCCACACGGCCAACACATCCAGCTTTCTCCCGATCAATCCCTTTATGTCTCCTCATCACCTATGGGATAAGGTAAAGATTTCTTAATATGCTATACAACTCTTTGTGATCTGGCCCTGCTCATATTTCCATTTTCATTTCCTGCCCTTTCCCTGTATATCTTGTGCTCTGAGCCAAATTCCTCCCAGTGCCAACACTAGCCATCTGCACCATGGATGTCTCGGACAGTTTTCCTGCCTGGTGTACCTCCCCACTCCTGCCATCTGCAGAGTCCTTGATGACTCAGTTTTAATGTCACGTCCTCTGTGAAGCCTCCTCTGCCTATCTGGGCAGAAGCAAATTAGTCGTCCCTTCTTCAGAGCTATCACTGTACCCAATAATACCACTGAGGTATATATTTTAATTGTAATGACATGCTTGTCATTCACCCCTAATAGATTCAGAGAGCTCCTCCAGGGCAGGAGATTGCTTTATTTTTATTTGTGCAGCACCCAGCACAGTGTGTGATGCACAGCAAGAGTGCTCAATAACTATTGAATAAGACGATATAGTGTTCCATTTTAAATGTTTTGTAAAAGCATCTTATTATAATTGTTTAAGTTAGTACAATAAATTTCCATTTATTAGTCTAAAAATGGAGACAATGAGAGACTTAAGGTATTGCCAAATATTACTCAGGATAAGTTGCACGACAGCAAGTCACAAAGTATTGTCAAAGGAGACTCAGGGGAGAAATAGGCGAAGTGTCTAGTTCCAGGCTGGCGGTGGGGGCCAGGAAAGAACCACTGCCTCCCCGCTCCCCAGAGAGTGCACTGCCTTCCTCCACCACAGGGTGGAGTGGTTCTTTAGTTTTGCCTTGTCCTCCCTGTGGGATGACAGCCCATGTGACAAGCATTTAGTAATGTCTTTCTATCTTCCCTTTTCTTGTCTCATGAGGTCCTTCTCGCTTTTCTCCCTGCTCAGGCCTATTTTCCTGCATCCTTCACCTTATCACAGAGATCTAAGTACAGATCTGACTTGTTACCCTCTTGCGGAGCTCTTCAATGACTTTCCAAAACCCAGAGCTCTCCTTGGCCCTATCTACTCCTCTACTCTACTACCTCCCCACCCCACCATTTATATATGCATTGTATCTATGGAGCACTTTCTATATAGAAGACTCTGTGCCAACTGGGGGCACTAAAAGACAAGGCGCTGTCATTGCCTCCAAGCGGTTCACAGGCCACTGAAAAGATAGGAAGGAATTAATCGTAATTTAGTGTAAACCAGTATTGATGGAGATGGGCACCTTTGGGAAAACAAATGAAGAACAGCCAACCCATCCTGGGAGGATCAGAGAAGACTGAGGAGAAAGCTTGGTTCACCATCCATGTTCCATTCAGTATGAAATCACCTGCAGTAACCTGTGCTCAGCAGGCTTCGAAACCACTGACCTCTTTGTTATCTGTCGGGAGTGCCTCTCTTCTTCCTTGTTTTGAAGACTCCTGTGCCTACTCAAGACCTGGCTCAAGCCTCTCTTCTCAGAAACCTTTTCTGCTGTTCCAGGCACCAAGAATCATTCCTTTATGCTGCCACAAACCCTGAGGTCCTTGAGAACAGGAGCTAACCATGTCTTCCAATGCTAATAGAGAATCTGGCACATAGTAGGCATTCAATAAAATGTTTGCTAAAACTTAGCTAAACATGCTGTCTTTGGGAGCCAACAGTAACCTGAGACCCTAGTGGCTTTCTTTTCCTCTGATGTCTTGCCCTTACCAATCTTGACAGTTGCCAGCAAAAGCTCATATAGCAAGTGATTCCATGTGGAAGGTGAGCTTATATATCCAACTAGACTCTTTCCTTTATGAAAGAGGGAAGTTATGCTGTTATTCCAGTGATGCAGGAAATGCCTTTTGACTTTTCTATTTCATGCTTTCTTCAGCATTTAGACTCTAATTACAGCCCTCTAAATATATACACCTTTATTTTTGTCTATATTTTCAGTGGCAGTAAGTCTTCATCATTTAAAAGTAAATGTATTATTTGGAGCTCACCAAAATTCTTTGGATGCGAATTTGTTACATAATGAAGTAGAATAATAAAGTTTTTAGTGGGAAAAAAAGAGATATGGCTCTAAAGAAAGTTATTTTCTGTGACTTGCAAATTGGTTCTAAACATAGCTTCAAAAGGTGAGTTTCAAAAAATGCATCAAAGTTTGTCCTCAACACGGGAATTGGTGTAATTTATGCAATATTTTTAAGTTTACAACATTTGGAAGAACAGATAGGGCTCTTGTTTGAAATAGGAGGTGCTCTAAAGTTGGGGTAATTTTCAGTTGTTTTGAGTGTGTAAATTATCTCCCCTCCCACCACCCTGAAGTATTATAGGTTGATACATTATGGCTATGTTCCCAAACAAAGGCAAACGTTTATTTGTCTAAGCAGCAATGTAGTTGAACTATAAGTCAGTTAGCATTAGTTCGAGTTCTTGGAAGAGAATTTTCATTCATTTCACGGGGTCTAGAAAAGCCTTTTGTAATGCGTCAAGTTGCCTTTGGTATTTCTCTCAACTGCTTTCTGCTGACACCCACTCTATCCTTTAATGCCCAACTGCCAGGTCTCTAAAACCTTTCCACTGCCCTCTGGCTACAATGAACTCCGGCCTGTCCTATTCCTCAAGGGCTCACCATTTTCTTTTACTAACGCAAAACTACCAACTCACTGAAGTGTAAACTCCAGTAGGGCAGGCATTCTGGCCTGTTTTGTTTACTACTGTATCTCCAACATCTAGAACGATGCCCGGAACCTCTTAGACACTCAGTGTTGAATGAATGAATCAATCTTAAAATTTGTTAGTCTCAGCAAGTGTTAGGAGAAAAACAACCCATTGAACTAATTTACACTCATCTGTGAATGACCGGGAGTCCCTTATCTCTCCCTAAGGCATTTGCATACTTAAAGGGAAAGCTTGTGAATTCAAATTATTCTCACTGGGAAAACTTCAATAGTGAAGCAAATGGAGATGAAACTTGAGAGGCTAAAGGTAGTCGGGGGTGGGAGTTAGGGTTTAAGTAGGCCAGAGCTGCCTAGGAGTGTGCCCCTGAAGCTTTCTGCTTTTCAAGGCCCCTCAAGTGCTGCACCAGCACAGCCTCTGAAAGCTTAGAGACTTCTTCATCATGGCTGTCAGTACAGTGGCATTGAGGAGGGAGAATAAATCAGAGAGGGCTGCAGGGCTGTTAATTTCCACTTTGACCTTTGGATGTGCTATTTTACCACTTCCCTATGTTTCAAAGGGAAGTATCCTAACTTTCTAGTTAAATATTCAAGGGCACAGAGGGATCTCCTAATAGTCACTCAATATTATTTGTTGATTAAGGTTAACTAATATACTTTCACTATATGTAGATGTCATTTTGTTTTAGCTTGTAAATTGCCTTGAAATACATGCACATCTGACAGTGAGGTGGGGTATACAGTAAAAGATAAAAACTAATAATTCATTTTATGCCACTTTTATGTTCTCTAATATAGAAAGGTACCAGTGATTTCTTTGTAGACATTGTGTCCTCTCTTTAACCCACTCTCTCCTTCTCTTCTCCACCCCTCACCCCAGCCACACATCCCAAAGCATCCCCCATACGCTTTCACTGAGAGATAGAAACTAAATGGATATGTAAACCTAACCATAGAATTCTGGTTCTTGGTTTATGATATGGGGCTATAAAAAGGTAGAAGTTGATTTTAGTGTTTTCCAATATTTTAATGTCAGAATTTTCTGTAGTGTCAATCTTATCTCTGCTGTTTATCTGCAAAATCTCTTGAATGAATCATTTGCCTCTTTTAAAACATCACTCAAATTTATACTGAAAGAAAGCCAAAACCAGTGCATTTCAATAAAGGACAGTATAATGTAACAAATATTTAAAAAATTATTACTAATATTAGGAAAATAAATATCTTAGTAATTAAGTCTAGGATAATCAAACTTAGTTATTGAATATTTGTAGTAGTTATATAACAAAATAGCTTTGATTGCTCTTTTGTCTAAGTAGAAATATTGTAATTACTTAGTCTTAGCATGACAGGTGGTGAATGAAGGAAAACTACATTTTGCATAGTTTGTAATTTTCTCAGTTTATTCTGGAGTCCAATACTACCAAGTCGCTTTATTTTGTATCTAGTACAGGACTACCTTTGGTTGATATGTTTCTTCCTTGATTTAAAAGTAATTGTAATCTTTAACCTAATAAAATCATCTTAAAGTATACAATCGTTGATAGCTTAAAAGAATTATAATTGCTAGGTGTTTTGTACATAGAAGGTGCTTGACAAACATTTGCAGATCTGTCTCCTAAAAGGAAAATTAGTAGAAGAAAGATTTCTCCAGGTTTAGTATTCAATCTGTACCGGAGAAATAGAATAAGAGGCTTGGGTATAAAGGTTAGGACACCATATATAAAAGTGCCTTTTTTTTTTTTTTTTTTTTTTTGCCAAAGAATGATTAAAACGTTCTAGTCCTGACACGTTTAATAATGGGCACACAACCTATTTCTTTGTTTCATAACCACTGCGCTCTCTCTCTCCCTTTTTTGGCTTGGCAACAAATTCAACAAAATCAACGCCATCTAGTTAAACTTTTGATTTAGTAGTAGATCTGGCTGTCCTGTCAACGAGGAGGCAGGAAAAGCAATGTAGAAAGGCAGGATAAATGTATTTGAAATGGAATGCGTCCATTCTAAATAATTTCATGTGGGAAAATAATTTCAAGTTGAGGATAATTACAGAAGGGACATCCAAACCCCTCGAGCCGCGGCTGTTCGCGTAGCCTTGGAAACCCCTCGCGGTGGCCGGAGGACCGCTGCTGGCTGCGAGCCGCCGCTTCCTGCCCCGGGGCGGCGCACCCTGCCTCCTGGAAGGTGCCGCGCGGGGAAACGTGGCACCGTCTCCGGCCCGTGCCCGGGGCGCTGCCGAGCGGCGGCGGAGCGCTCGGAGGAGCCCTGCCA
>NW_011888826.1:6809386-6842429 GCF_000151845.1 Pteropus vampyrus
CACGCGGCGCTGGGGGCGTCCTGAGCCCAGCCCGTGCCGGCCGGGGGCGCGGAGTTGCGAGCCCGGGGCCGGGGGTTCCCGGGGCTCCCCGGCGGCTTCCAAGTGCGCGAGGAGGAGAAGAAAGGGAGCGGGGCCGGGGCGAGCGCGGGGAGGCGCGATGAGGAGGGGACCCCACCTTTCCGAGCTGGCCGGGCCAACGGCGGCGGCGGTGGCTGAATAATAGCGACTCTAACCCCCTGAAGCCAACTCTGCTTTCCCCATCCCCCGATCCCCCAGGGGGGGTCACCAGGTGGCCCCCGAGGTGACCCGGGTGCGCTCTGCCCCCGCAAAGATCCGCGGTACGGAGCGTGAACGGCGGAGGTGGCTGGAGGCCAAGCGGTCAGCGGGGAGAGGAAGGAGGGCGGCGGGGGACGCGTTGTTTGTTTGGTTCGCACCAGGGACTGGGCTCGCCGGGGGTGCGGGGGCGCAGGCACTCCGTGGGCTCCCGTGCGGGGCGTCCGCGTCCGCGTCCGCGCGGGGCCAGAGCAGCCCAGGGGCGGGGGGAGGGCGGCGGATCCCGGGCCGGGGTGGGGGCGGGAGGCTCCGGGGAAGGAGCCGCCGGCCCCGAGCAGCCATCATTACCGAGCCGCCTTTCTCCGGATGGCTCTGCCTCGAGGAGCCCCGCGCCGTGGGAGCGCACCCCAAACTCCCGGCCGGCCGCCCGCTTTGTGAGCGCCCCCGTAGCGCGGGCGGCGCGGGGAGTGCTCCTGCTATGGATCGGACGGTTTTCCCGGAGGTCACTTTTGGAGACTGTTCACGCCTCGATTTTAAACTAGTTTTTTCCCCCCCTCTTCTGAACAGACAATGGACAAAAGAAAAGTAGCAACCCACATGGAGAGTTTCCTTTCGAATTGCTAGAATTAGATACACTATCTAGCTCTCCACTTGCTAAGTATACTTTTTAGTTTACCATTGTATATTATGTAGCAATCCATTTAAATAACTTATCGTGAAATACGCTGATCTTCTGGGCTTGATTTCTGGGATGTATTAAATATTTTAATTTATTTTTCAAAGATTACGTGAAGGCCCTGATTTTTATTATTTAAAAATATTAATTTATGCTGTCTTTGCAATGGGCAGTACCTTTCAAAGCGGTTGAGTGTATTTCTCCCCAATTCTCTCAATAAGGGGAGGGGAAAGTACTCACTATACGTAATAATCAAATAGAAGAAAAACTTATTTCCTCACAGATCTAACCATTAAAAAAAAATCTTAGTGACTGTGATATTAGCAGCATGCAAACCTGATTTATCCTAGTTATAATTCCATTTAGATTGTAGTAATGTGTAAATACTTGGTCATTCTTATTTCAGAAATAACTTGAGCAGTGATTTTATGAAGTTGAATCCGTCTCCCAGCCCCCAGAGTACATCTGTCGCGGAGTGTTTTTGTCTTGCTGTTGCACAACAGAAGCCCTCCAGTCTTTACCCTAAAATGGCAGCTTTCATTTGACTGGGGCCCATTCATTGACAATGATAATAAAGAGGCTGAAAGCTAGATGCTTGGGGCACGGAGCACAACTCGATTTGCCTTTCTAGGTGATAATAAGTAGGAGACATTTTATGTCTTCCAGATTTGCTCAGGAAAAGTTTATTTTCCCTGGAAAAGAAAAAAAAAAAAACCCACACATACTGTAGAGAAAAGTTGCAAAGTAAACAACTTGGAAATGGAAAGGCGCTTGCAGCAAATTTTAGGAACTAAATTTTCTTATTTTTCCAAATAGTCGAAATATGACATTCCCCACTTTTGGTAACCTGATAAAGGAACATAATGGATCTTTGTAAGGCTTTAACAGGTGAATTTCCTTACCAGGACACTCAAAGATTGTTTTCCAGCACTCTGGACTATATCATTTATTTCTCGATATTTTCTATTTTTTTTTCTCTCTCTGTGCAAGCTAGTAAGTTGAAGCTTGATGAATTCTCTTCCAGGTTTTTCAAGAATCAAATGAGTTTCTAGATAAGAAGTGAGTAATAATAAAAATGGCATGTGAATTCCAAACTCTAGTTACATAGGTATACTCAATGGATTTATTTCTAAATTAATTTTAAAAATTACTCTTCTGTGTCTGAACACAAATCAGGGCAGAGGAATGAATTAGGGTGTTTATAGGTAATGGTTGTGGTGGTTAAAACTCAAATATTATTTTTCTCTTTCGAGGAAAAATTACACATTTTCAAGATGAAAATATAGAAGTCAAGTTTAAAATAATGTCTATAGTAACTTACTTTTAAAATAGTACTTTCATAGACTCACCTGTACTTGATCTGGTTTTTAATCAGTTCGATTTATAGGACCAATTCCAGAACTTTTTACATGAAAGTGTTACTTTTATTGAGTTAAAATGAATACGTGAGTATTTTTACATACCATATCAAAGAAATGTTATAACTTTTTCTTCATACAGACCCAGTCAGTAATGTAATATTTACAGTATAGTTTTTAAGCAGTTAGGTCACAAGGAAAAGAATATTTTCCTCTGTGAGAGAACACAATCCGAGAGCTCCTGTGTTCAGGCCGTGTAATGCATAAGAACCAGTCTATGTGCCAAGGTTAGAGTTTTTATTTTAAACTTAAGCTTACCTCACTTTATTCCCTGTGCTTAAGAAAGGTTGCTTGCCATGTAGTCACATCTGTTTAGTTACTTTTGATCCAGCAACTGTTGGCAAGCTTTCAGCGTGTAAGCCTACAATGGAGAGGCAGCGCTCCCCTCAGAGAGTTTCCCGTCCAGTAGGACTGAGCATCCTGCAGGTAGCACACGGTTAATTTAAGATTAACTTTGCAGGTGGTAGTTAGTTACCTTTTATCCTTTATTATCCATATATGGCCTTTTGGGTTTGATTGCAGACACCATGGTCATCTTATAAACATCTATAAATAAGGCATTGCAAGAATCAAAATGCTTAGTCAGGGCTGAGCAAAGAGTGTGACTACAAAATGGCCCTTAAAACTTTAGCTTTGTAATGAAGTGATTCACTTCCAGCATTGAAATGCTTTCTAGATGTAAACAAATAAGCATTAAAATAGATATGGGTCACATAATTAAATTCACTAAAAAAGATGGAGAATTTTGAGTGATCTTGAGGTGATATCAGGAACTTATTGGCCCTGTGTGACTCTGTCTTGTTCATACACATGGGCACATTGGTATATCTTTTAAAAGCTATTCTTTTTATGTCATTAGAAATTCAGATTTTGGTGTTATATTTTATCAGGTTTCTAAAGCCATTATAGCTTTATTAGTTTGGGAGATAAAAATTCCTTTTATCTGTAGAAAATTTTATTATTTTTGTCTTAGTTTTCAAAAAAGAAATGACATTCAAAGATGATGATGTTAAAATATAAGAGAAATTAGAAGTAAATAATCACTTATTTTTTCTCCAAATATATGAAGATGTAATGACTTATTTTAATTTGGGTGTTACCTAGGTCAGGTTGCAATTATGGCAGAAGTCCATAGCTGATTATGGTGGTAGTTAAGAGCTGGGAAGGTAATTAAAAACATCACTACTGCTCTTTTATTATTTTACTTTTATCAACATTAAAAATCTTAAATGAAATCATATCTGTATGACAAAAATAATAAATAAGAGTAGGAAATCATAATGATATTAAGTAGAAATTTATCTTATAATCATTAGTGAATCTTTGGATATTTAGAGCATGAAGACCTTAGAGAGCTAGTCTAACTTTCTCATTTTACAGAGTAAGAAACTAAAGCCCAGAGAGATTAATTAAATGAGTTGCCTCTGGCTGGCCACCTAGTTATTGCAGAGGTGTCTTGGTCACAGCTGTCTTCCTGGTGCCTAGCTTGGTGTTGGGCAGGTGGTGGGCTTGTCTTTGAAGGATGTCTGAGCTGGCTTTAGCTCTCTCCCTCATGTTCTGACTCAAAAGTATCTTTTGGGTTAAAAATCCTACAGCATGTGCTAACATAGCTATTAAGGGTGTTCTTAAGCTAACAATAATTTGCCTCTACTGTTTAATGGTTTGGAGGTTTTTTTGGGGGGGGGGGTGATACTATGATTATCCATCTAGAAAAATGCAGAGATAATTATTCCAAGATTTGATTACTGTTTTCATTTTAGAAGCATGTATTCATTACCATAACTACATTCCTGTACCTTTTAACTAATATTATGTGACTGCAAACATGATTGTTTTCTCAGTGAAGTATTTTTGGAGGGTTCTGCATTGTTTTTGCTTTGAAAATTAAAGACTATCTTTTTAAAAAGAAAAAAATGCACAATAGTTAATGAAGAAGCAGAACTTGGTAGTGAAGAGCTGATTGGTTCTTGGGCTTGTTTGCTTAGGCCAGTGTGGAATCAGAGACACTTTCTTTAGTGGCCCTCTTAGCCTTGCACTGTTGCTATAGGTGTCAGGCTTGGCTCTAGTGGCAGGTGACTCTGGACTGTGATCCATTTTCCTGTTCCATCTGTTTTCTTGTTTATCAATTTAAATTTTTATTGGGTACCTGTCTCCTGAAAGGTGCTAGGCATTATAATTTGGGAATACAGCGGTACCATGAAAAGACATGGCAGGCCCATACAAAAAGTAAATAGAGCAACTGCAGTATCATAGGTGCTATGCAGCAGACACCAGGAGTGAGAGTGACGTGGGGATTCAACCAACTGTGTAGGGCACTGCCTCTTAGGAAGTGGCTTTTGCACTGTCATTTAAATGATGGTAGGAGAAGGGCACAGCAGTAGCCAACCTGGAGGGAAGCAGTGTGTTTGAGGTCTACAGAGAGCGGCTAGATGAGACTCAAGAGGCAGGTGGAGGCCAGCTTGGGCAGGGCTTACAGAATAGGAATTTGGGATATTTTAAAAAGCAGCAAAGCCACTGATGAGTGTTAAGCAGAGCTTGACATGAGTAGACTTGTGTTTTGAAGATTGAACTGGTAGGTGGGGCAGAGGAAGGAGAATAGGTGGGAACAGTATCCTGCCTGCTATTGTTGTGGTCCATGAGATGGGGAAATAATGATTTGGACTAGATTGGTGGCTATGGGGATAGGGAAAAATTGACAGATTTGAGAAATATGTAGGGGGTTCAATGAGTAGGATTTGAGCATTGATTTGTTCTCAGGAGAGGAAGGCGTCAGGGAACGTAGGTTTGAAGTGTGTTCCTTGCTTGACTCGCTGACTGGTGATGCTGTCTATTCATGGAGGCAGGGAGCTCCTGAGGAGGACCAGATTTGAGGAGGAAGTTTATGAATTCTTGTAGCATTTGGCTGGTGTAGCCAATAGAGGACCCCGATGCCACTGTCGCAGCCTTTTTTCCATTGCTAGTAGCATTCCAAAACTTTCCAAACTAATTTTCTCACTTCCCTCAAAAGATGTTGGTGTATGGTGAACCCACCAAGGATTTCTGGTGGGGGTGGTCATTGAAATGGGAGAGGGGAGGGAACCTTTGTTACTTGTCTAATGTGTGACACTTTGTTCCTTACTTGCCTTATATGTAGCACGTTGCTTGTTACTTGCTTACTATGTAGCACTTTGTGTGAGTTGGCTCATGATAGAATCCTATGGTAAGCATACTGCCACATTTTGTTCTTTTATATCTCCACATTCTGGAAGCCGCTTTCTGTAGCTAGTTATGTATTGGGACAAGGTCCTTGGGTTCCCAACAGATAGCTGGTGGGTCCCACTGTGCTCTCATTGGAGGGAGTTAGTTGTATTTTAGGAGCTGGTTGCAGTGTGATATATATGATTGTATATAGAAATGGATACATTACTTAAATATTTGTGGAGAAAAATACTATCTTCGGTTAGAATACTTATCTGACTTTCAGTGGAGTATATGTAAACTTTTATATATAAATTATCTTAAAAGTCTCTGTTAACTTATTACAAAAGGGATTATATAACATGATTGGTAGTAAATGGGAGGCACGGGTAAATCTTCTAAGTGGCTGACTTTAATGTTCTGTGAGATATATTATGAAAACCCCGAATGTTTATCCTGAAACAATATTTTGAGGAGGCGTTTGTATTTTTGTTTTTGCCAGTTTATATAGGTAACAGTATCATCTCTTTATTTTCGTTGTAGATTAGACTTTGATTTTGGTGTGCCTAACCTCTTCCTGGGACTCATTGTCTTTGGTTAGGGGTCTACATCAAAGGTACTTTTATTGACATAGTTTCTTATAGGCCGTTCTGGAGGCCAGTGTGATTTGGTCAAGTCCACCAGGGCTCATCCTGTCTCCTTCAGGGTAGGAAAGATTGTGTGGCTTTACAGATTAATTTAGGGACTCATATTGGTTGTAGGGATATGCTTCATCTGCGGGTTTATTTCACTTCTAGTGATTTTGAGGGATTATTTGGATAAATTTAAAATTCAGGGATAGTAACGTTCTCATGTGGTGGAATAGTAGAAAAGCTTTGTGTGTTGACTTAGCTTCAGATGGGCTTGTGCCAACCACTCCATGGCAATTTACTTTTAATACTATTTCAACTTTCTAGCTTTACAATTTTCAAAAATCTTTAAAAATGTATTCTTTGGTATAGCGTCATCAACAGCGTATTATGGTTTAAGAAATCATTGTCTTCTCAGAGGTTTAAATACTAAATGGAAAGCTGTATGCAGGTTCCTGTGATGTGGGTTTTAGTGGAAGAATAAAGAGGATGTTTATTTGGGGCTCACTATCCCCACCCCCACCCTTCATCAGTGGCCCACAAGGCCGTAGATTTGCGTTTTCCTCCATGTGTTTCATCAGCATGGGTTCAGGCAAAGAGCCACTGAGCAGGGGAGGCACTGGGCCTGGGTTGCCACACCAAGCCTTTGTGTGGGGAAGGGCAGGGAATTAGACACGTGTGTTAGTTTTGACATGTCACTTACTCTCTCTGTGATCCTCCACTTAAAAGCCAGAGGTTTCTACATCATATTTGCATTATATCTGAGGAAGGGTATGTGGTACTTCAGTAATTCATTTTTCCTCTAGTTCTGTGGAAGTTGGGGGACTACTTTAACCAATTAAATAGTCTGTTTCCTTTATTTTTCTGAAAGAAACCATAAATATTTTGGAATCTGTTCTGTTGATACCTGAAACATGATTAGCAAATGTACATGTTATTTTAAGACACCTAAAAACTATCATCTTTAACATGCTGTAAAACAGGCAAATAGTGAGAGTCCCTTGTAGAATTATACACATGCCTTTAGTTTCCAAGGCAGTGCTCGCCATTGCAGTAAGTGAGTAATAAAATCAATTTGAACACAGCTGTACAATAAAAAATAGGCCTTAGTTGGTGATATGTTTTTAAAGTATATGTGTCTAGAAATTACTTATGGATGGGACTAACAGTATATTGAAACCGTTAAGGCTAGATCTTCAAGGTGAACTTAAAAAAAAAGTCTGTTGCAGTATTTTATATTCTTGTATACTTGACCTTGTTTGTGCTTGAAATTTTGCTTTGGCCAATTGTAGATGTATTGATCTTGTCAGAAAAATCATGCAGACTCATCTTGAGAATTAGAAAAAAAAAAACTTGATTAAATAAAAAAAAATCTAGCTTAAATTAAACTTAATTTTCTCTATTAGGTGTGTATTGAGGACAATCAACTAAAATTGTGCAGAAATAACACATTAAAAATAACAGTAATAACTGTAATGACTAACAATTATTGAGCATTTCCAGCGAGATGGGCATTATGCAGAGTGTTTTAATGGATTGTTTCAGTTACTTATCAGAACAACTTCAGGAAATAGAATTATTATTCCCGGTTTACATATGAGGAGACTCGGGCTGAGAGGTTAAATTGCCCGGGGCTGTACAACTCTAGCAAGCAGTGGAGGAAGAATTCGAATCCAGATTGGCCGTTCTCCAGAATCTGTATGTGTCATCATCATGCCACCTTGCTGCCTAGACCATCTCGAGGCTTGCATTATTGCTGTCTTAATAGGCAAAGATCCATTAGAAATACCAGCAGCAACACCGTGTAATTCTGCGTCATATCCTATTGCTATATCTTATCAGTCTGGTTATTTCCGTCTACTCTTCTGCTTGTGCCCACTGTATTTGTGGGGACATATATTTTGGGATGTTTTGGTACTTAAGATGACCTGGTACTGTGCCTGTCACCCTTCATTACTTTCTTCTCTGATGGAGATGAGGAGAACAATTGTTCTTGTGGAGATTTTATTCTGTGGTGGCTGAGAACTTGGGCTGTGACTTCAGATAGATCAGGAAGTAAATCGTAAAAATGGAAATAATGTCATCAACTCTCTCGAATGGTGGGAGCTGAAGTGAGGTACCCCACACAAAGCACTGGTACAGCATCTGGTGTATTTGTTGAGTAGTTATTGTTAGCTCACTCTTAATCATTGAACTTATGAAACCATGTATTTTTAATTTTAAAAGATTCTATAATCCTAGGTTATGACTAGAAGAGAACAAGTGGCCTGCAATAGTGATGGACTATATGAGTTTCATTTTCCCCAAGAGTAAACATCAAAGTGAATATCCATACGTGTCTTTGTTCAGGTGTATAACTAAAAGTTATTTACCTAATCCTCTCTTTGGTTCCACAGTGGTGATTCAGATATCCCAGGTACTGAAAATGACAAATTTGTGGGAGCATTTCTTCTTTTCTAGCCATGAAGGTGCTCATCTGCTAACTGAATTATGATCGTCTGGCTAGTGAATTAGTTAGTCATTCTTTCTTTTCCCCAAACCTGCAGTTCTCTAGAAATGGTGGATGATGTTATCCCAGACGATCAGTGGTGGGGCATATTTAACCAGCTCTGGAATATTGGAACTTTTCAGTATAGACCAGAGGGGTTCAGGTGTTCTCAAAATCTGTAACCCTAGGTCCTCAAATCTCTGAACATTTGATTCAGTCTTTTCCTGCCAAATTTTGTTTATTGCAAGGAAGAGAGAAAATGGAATCTAAAATGAGAGTAGCTTTGGGGCCAGAGTCTGGGATATGAGTAGAAACTAGAAAATGAGAAGGCTCCCTTCCTCTGGAAAGGTAAGAGTTTAAGTAGCTTCCTTGGAATTCTCCTGCTATCCAGATTGGCATGAAAATGAAAGAGATGGAGTGTAGATAACTTTCATTTCATTTTCACTTAAAAATGACTCTAAGGGAAAAATAATATGGGGGCAACGTGGAAACAGTTGATAAATGTGGATATGTGGAAGTTCCTGTACTATATTCTTCCATCTTTGCTACAAGTTTGAAACATTGTATCAAAATCAAAAGTTTCTTGAATAACAGTGACTCTAGGACTTGATCGCAATAGCTAATACTTTTGGAGCATGGACTTTATGTGAGTTTGCGTTTTGCTGCAACTGTTTACATAACTGTTTTTACTAAATAACCGAGGTAGGATTAATCAAAACGCTGGGGTAGGAACAATAATTGCCATTTCATAGATGAGGAAATGGAGTTTTAGCAATTGTTTAATAAATTTGCCCAAGATCACAGCTATTAATGGCGGAGTTGGGTTTCAAATCAGGATAGGCTCATTTAATAACCTGTAGTGTTAACCTATCTGCAGAAATTGATTTGGATGGTTCCATCAAAATGACTAGGTCTTAGAGGAGTAGGGAGAATTTATACCACAATCTTACACACCTGTGCTTTTGAGAGCTGACTCCTAGAGAGAAACTGAGAGGCTCAAAGGTGTGTATTAGAGAATTATAGTCAGAGAGGCTTCTTTTCCTTATCAATTGCAAACACTTTCAACCTAAGACACATGCTCGTTGCAAGACTTACTAGTGTGTTCCAGCCTGTTTTCGTTTATCAGTTTAAGGTGTAGCCAACATTAAAGTATTCAGCTTGCTACAGAATTGGCTTTCTTCAGGGTTTCTTTCCAGTGTTTATTCAAGGTGTATTAATTTACTTAGCATCTTTTTCTCAATACACAGGACTTGAATTGCCTAGGAAAGAATCCAGGGTGCTACTTAAGCTCCCAGTTGTAGCCTTGTTCTTCATCGATACATTTAGGATGAAGATGCAGCTTCATGCAAATAGTTCTGCTAACACACAAGACAACAGGTCATCTTCTGCAGCCATACACTGCTTGCTTTAAGTAGGTGTAAAATTCATATATATAAATCAGTAGACTTATAGGTAATGGGACGTGTGTTTCTTTTCCAGGAGGTTAAAAAACAAAGATAAAATCCCCAATCCAAATACTACTTTGCCTCATAGAAATATTTTATGGTGATATATTTCTAGATTTTGTACAGGTTTATAGTTATTTTTTTCCTTCACAATTGAATAAGCTGTCAACTGGCTTGAGTACAGTGAGCTTCTAGCTAAAATTTAAGTTTTGCTATTTTTGGTGCACTTAAAATTTTAATTTTCGTTTTGATTGTGTTATGTTGCAGAGCCAGATTTATCACCAGATTTAGCATTTTAGATTTTCCATTTTCCTTGTCATTAAAAAACAAAACTGAAAATCTCGGTTGGTGTTTGAAACAAACTTCGTGTATAAGGAGCGGCGTGGCTAGTAAGGCTGCTAAGAGCTGTTCCATTTTGCTGCTAGACTTTGCCAGGATAAGGAAAACTCTGTTGTATATGCTGTCAAATACTTTTGTGAGGACACGGTATAATAACATAGGCAATTTTCGCACACAGTTGGTGACCTTGCTGTAACTGAATTTGCTGGCTGGCGGGCAGTGCTGCCATGCTGTAGGTGGAAAACGTGTTGTCGTGTTTCACCATCTTGTTTTGGGCACAAAAGGCAACGTCCTGTCTGAGGGTCCTCACAGAAGCCCAGGCATCGGCTTGCAGAGTGGTCGACACTGAGGCCTGTCATTCTCTGCACTCAGGCTTTACAGAACTTAGGAAAATCCCCGCATTATTGGCATTGTCCTTTATGGATCATTGCCACAGTAACAACAATAATAGTAACAATATCTTCATTTGGCAAACATGAAAATGACTCTTTATTGCATTTCTTTTCTCTAAAAACATGACTACTTGGGTCAGCTATTATCTCTAGTAAGCAGTCTGATTTGTTTCAGCTACAGCACTAGGCTTTTGATTCAAAGCATTGCAACATTAATTCATATCCTTATAAAATTTCCTTGTGAATCTCTTACTCTTCCAATATTCTCTTTTGTGAAAAGAACCCCAGTGTCCCCTCTTCTCACCATTTTGAGGCAGTTGTATAGAAAATGCTGTCCATCATTTCTGAGCGTGGCCTTCTGCCTTGATCTTGCTCCTGCAGCTTTTCAACAATGTTCTTATCTCTGCCTCCCTTCCCCATCGCAAGGATTCAGAAGGTACAAGGTCATTTTGCAGATATAATGCATCCATTGGTTTTTAGAAAGAGTAGAATGGTGAGCTGGACTGAGGTAGCTTTTTCATCTGTTTTCTCCAAGGGACCTGAAAAATGGGTCTGTTTAGATGATTTTGAGGATCTTACGTAGTTTAAAAAGTTCATCTGATGAAACAAGAATGATAAAATAGGTATTTATTGGCCTTTAGAATCACAGTCACTTGGGTACTTGTTAAAAATGCAGATTCCTCAACCCCACACCAGTTTTATTGAATCAAAATTTCTATGGGCTGTCTAGAATCTAAGTTTTTATCTAGGTACTTCAGGTACTGTCTAGAATCTAAGTTTTTATCTAGGTACTTCAGAATCTAAGTTTTTATCTAGGTACTTCTAAAGTTTAAAAAGCCATACTTTTAAACCAATATGTTAGATGATGAACATAATGTGGAAATATGAAATATTTTAGAAAAATGGTAAGTCATATTCTTAGAATATTTGTGGGGGGGAGGTTGCAAGTAATGTTATTCTCTTAATATACCCGGATGAATGTAGCTGCTCTTTAGCATACCAATGACTATAAATGGTAAAAGGTAGAGAAATGGTCAGGAGTTTGAGAGCATAGTGCACTTTAAAGGTGGTGGTAAAAGGGATAGAGAATAGCATGTTTTGTATTTATTTTTTAAATTTCATTTTCATTTCTGCCATGGAATAATTAATAACCTGTTTTGTGTGTAGTTCCAGTTTACATGGTATGAGAAGTAAATAGATTTAATATGTGATGGTAACTATTTTGGGGCAACCCATTTCAAGCCGGTATTATTTCCAAGGACATGCAATAAATTTAAAAAGAGTCATCTCAGAGGTAATTTGGTGAGCAGGTTACTGCCATCTTTGAGGACTTAGTAATATAATTCTAAGAAAGAGACAGGATGCTCAGGTGGAAGGTAAAACAAAGCACAGACATGGAGCTCTTTCCTGAGCTCTCCTCCCTTCCTTTCTGATTTATTCCTCACTAACCACCCCATCTTCTTGACACTCGTCTCCTTGGACCTTGGCACAGAGGTGCCGTCAGGGTCCTGGGCCTTCCCATGCTTTCTCAGTTTGTCATTCCTCTTCTTCCTACACTTTAAATACATCATGTACTCAGGGTTTTGGCCTTAGCCTCGTCTAGGGTCTAGTTCAGGCCCACACCTTCGGTTCCTGTTTCCATGTGGTTAACCCTAAATCTGTATTTTTATTTCTGGTGTCTCCCTCATTGTCATTGTTATTTGCACTGGAAGAAGGCAGGGCAGTGACCAGTGTCTGGGGGAACTCCCTGACCCCTCCCCCCCCAGCCGGTATCTCACCACCCTGACTTTGAGTTTAGAAGGTGCCAAGCACCTGCCCCTCAGCCCTCCTCTGGGGCGTGGCTGCCTACAGAGAGGGGGCCTCTCTCCAGCTCTGCTCCTTGCGGGGCAGGGCTTGTGGGGTGGCCTCCATGGGAGAGGCCTCCACTGCAGCTCAGTGTTGAGGCTCTGTCTCAGGCAGTGTGAGGTTGCCCTGAGCCTGAGGCCTGGTTCTCTCCTTGGCCTCCTCAGTGACAGGTACCAATCCCTTCTTTGCCATCTTCCAGCTGGTTCCAAATGTGGGTGGAAGAAGAGTAGGCGAGAGTTAGTCTGGCCTTCTCAAACTCCATCACCATGTTCCGGACATCTGACGAGAGCATTTTTTTCACAGTAGCATTGTTAAGCCAGTACTTAAGGTGCTCTGTGGGTTATAATGTTATAATTATAATATGGGCAATAATGTTCATATTATAATATTGTTTTGGAGAGAAAACTTAAACTAGCAACTGAAATCCTTTTCAGAGAGAATCACTTGCTGAGGTGAGCATGACCTAGGGAACTGTGCTGGAGTGGGTGATGTTAGCACTGAGGAACTATTTGGTGACACTCGAGTCGGAGCAGATGTTTGCCTTTCAAGCCTGTTATCATACAGCCAGCTTTTATGAATGGGGAAACCGGACCTATCCAGATTCATGTTAGAGTGAGTTTTTACATACAGGGCCATACCCAAGTCAGTTCTAGGGAGGACTTTAATGAATGCAAAGACATGGCCAGTAATGACAAGGAAAAATTTCAGTAATGTTTTTGGATTTACATTTCTGAAGAGTAAATAGCAATTTTTGTGTCTGAAGAGTAAATGGCAATTTTTGCATGAGGCTTGTAATAATAAAAATTTTTTTTGGTTTTTAGAGTTATGGTTGTGCCTGGTGAAAGTTGTTATTTTATTAACTCCTTTCAAAGATGGATAAGAATTATAAGTGTGCAGATCTTTAGAATATCATTTCTAACTTTTTGGTATGACTTTAATGCTGTGAAGGATTGCTTATGTAAAATTATAACCGTGTTAGGTTCTGTGAGCTATACTAAAAATTTTATCCATATCTATGAAGTCCAGGTTAACACACTTGTGACCATGTGGAACGGGATAGCACAGTGTGTAATTAAGCGCTAGGTGTGACGCTGTCAGTGTAGTAGCAACAGGGAGTGGCCAGTGCAAGGTTCGATAGTGGAGAAAAACATTGGAAGGTAGTATGACTCACACTCTTTTTGGATAGGTTGGAGGAACTGAGAAATAACATGAACAAAATCATGGAGATACTGTGAGCCAAGGATCCTGGCAGGAAATAGCCAGCCAGCCCAGAGCTTCGTGCAGGAGTCAGGGCAGAGACCTGTCCTTCCAGGGAGAGTGGAAGTTGGGGAAGAGGGACACAGCCATGGCCACACACCTGCTCCATCGTCCTCTCAGCCTCCAGGGGCAGCCGAGTGGGCTCTCTGGCTCAAGGAGCATCAGAGCTAGTCGGGAGGAGAGGGGCAGGCTTGGATAGACAGGGTGAGGATGGGCCATGGTGAAATCAGACAGAGGGAGATCCGGACTTAACGTTTCATGTTGGAAATGGAGTTGAAAGGTTAGTTTGGCAACACGTGATGGATTACAGATGAAGAGGGACTAGAGGCAAAATGTCAGATGCTGTTGAAATAGCCCAGCCAGTAGGCGGTGGAGCTCTCACTGTAGCAGGAAAGTGAAGAGGGAGGAAGAGACTGCGGTAGGGTGGGGCGAGCAGCTGTCCGTCCAGGAGGGCCCGGCATGGAGCAGGGAATGGCTTCAGAAAGAACTTCGGTTTGATATTTTGAACTTAGATTAGATCTAAAAATAGAACACATTTGAGGAGGGTAAGATGTACGAAAAGATTTTAAAAGTCACTTTGAAAAGGTTCCAAAATAAAGGTACTTCATGATGAGGTTGTATAACTTACAAGTCAAGAAATGGCAAAATATTAAACCAATTTTTAAAAAAATAAAAGTCAGACTCTTATAAAAATGATTTGGGAACTATTTTCACATGTACTTTGACTTTATTTGTATAAATGTCCTTACAACATGGGCACAGTCAGAATATTACAGAATTCTGAGAATATTAATTTTACTCTTTCAGAATCAAAACAGCACAATGGTAATTTGATTAGGAGTATGTAAGAAGGCCATGCAGATACAGTTACTGTAAATTGAAGTTGATCAGTTTATTCCAGTTCCACTTTTTTTGTCAATGCGTATGTTCCAACATTAGGAAGAACTGTCATGTTTTATACTTCAGCTACTCTAATGTGTGGGCATAGATCTATTTACAAGATACATCAACATATTCTATGAGAGAATGCAGTAGAGAAACAACTGCAGCCCAATAGAAAAGCAGTAAAAGTTATAGGTAATGTATAGAAAGAAAATTTAATTGCTAGTAAACACGAACATTTCCAAATTATGGAGTAATAAAAGAAATGCAAATGTAAATGAGATACTTTTTTCCCCCCTTATCAATTAGTGATGATTTAAAAAATATTATTGATTCTGCCAGAATATGGTGAGATCTGCATGCTCACTGCTATCTGAAATTCCATAAGTACAAACATTTTGGACAGAAATTAGGAAATACAAGTATGTATCAAGACCTTTATAAATGGCCATTCCAGTTTTATCAGTCATCCTAAGGAAAAACATGAAATCCACTCAACTATTATTATGAATAAGAAATCACATCATTTTTTTTCTGACAGTGAAAAATTGAGAATGGTTAAATTCATGTTATATTCATATGTTAGACTATCATGCAGGCATCACAAATCATGTATTTGGAAAACAAAGCTTAAAAAATGTACAGAACAATGTATTATCTATGGTCCCAATTTTATACAAATTAAATCATAAGCATAGAAAAAAACTATAGGAAAAATACATCAGTTTTAAAAATGAGTATTTTCAGGGATTGACAATTTCACTTAGTTTAAAGCTTTGATTCCAGAGTTAAACAGATCCAATCTGAATCCCTGGCCAACCACTTATTGGCTGTGTGATTTTGGGCAAGTGACTTACTAGCTCTATGACCACAGGCAAGTTTTTAAACTTACCTATGACGCGGTTTCTTTAGCCGTGAAAGGGAATGATAGCAGTGCTCATCTCCTAGGCTTATTTGGATTAATGTAGCAGCGCATCTAAAATATTCCGCACAGTGCTTGTTGCATTGTTAGCACTTCATAAATATTAGTCGTTTGGATTGCAGGTGTTTTTTATTTTAATCTTCATTATTATTATTTTTAATATTTTCTAAATTTTAAACTGAAAGGTACTTTTACAGTCAGGAAAAACAACAGTAACCACTCCAAAAAGTCATGAGGTACTTTATATGGAAGGAAGGACTTTGACAAATTTTCACTATTTTATGGTATATACAGGAATTTTTTTTTTAAAAAAAGCAGTTCTAATTAGGTGTATTTCTGAAACACTCCCAACTTTTGTCTTTTTAGGGTTTCTCTCCTTTCTAGATAACTTGGGAGTATTTGGCTTATTTTTTTCTCTCCCGAAGAAATTTTGTTCTGCAGCAAGTTGAATTTAAAAGACCCTCCCCCCTTTTTAAAAACATTTTCTGAAGTCAAAGAAAACAAGAATCATGTTTTTAAAATTTTCTGTAGATGAGATCTGAATTTGGTTAATATTAACTGCACATTTAGCACTCAAATTTCAGACATATTTAGTGTTAGCTTCTGTACATCTCACCTAATTGTTTAAATATGTGAGCATGATTTTGATATTTGGGAGGTGGAGGAGAAACCCCTTGAGGTTTTCGAGCTTGAGTTAAAAGGGCTTATTGTGTCTTGGAGTCAGCTGATGTAAGCTGGTAGGAAGACTGTAGCATCTGGAACTCTTTCCCCTTGGAATCGTGTCTTTCCCGTGGAAGAAACACATTTGGGCTGCATGCAGCCTGGAGAGACTTTCAGGCTGTATTTTCTTCACAGGAGGCTAACAGCTTTGCACTTATAATAAAATAGCTTCAAAGCTTTTGTCCGCTTGAAGTTATGTTACTTTTCATTTACCTCAAACATTCTTTAGTATATCTTCTATGGCAAACAGGAAGCTAAGAAGAGGAAAAACAGGGACAAATTGTTAACATTGTCCCTTAGATTAATTATGAATAAATGGGCTGATGGTAACATAAAACTCGAAAACCATAGAATCCAGAATATATGCAAGTACATTTTATTGTTGTAATTTGTCAAATCCAAAAGTAGATCCTATTTCTGATACATTGAAATGTGAATTAGAATTAATGAAATACAGGAATGAGTTAAAAAAAAAAAACCCGTAGTTTGCAGTCATTTGTGTTTTTAAATTTTGTTTACTGAACAAAAAGGAAAATCACCTGAATGCATCTGAAATTGGAACTTAAGCTTCTAATTTCTATCATAAAGATTTCACAGCCGTATGTTACTTTAATCACACCTGGTGCCACTTTTTGTATACCTTGCTCTGTAGGTCTTGAGTACAGCATAGATGGACTCATGAATCAGGTATTTCAACATGACTGTGCTTGGCTACTGGACCTAATGTAAGCAGACAGTGGGCGACTTTTTATAGTGTTACTCTGCCAGACTGCTGTCAACACATTGGGTACCATAAAGCAGTGTCACCAAGACTATTCCGCAAGAGCGATGCCAAAATCTATTAAAACTCACAGTAAAACAAGAAATGTACTGCTAAGCACTGAAAGCCTGACTTAACAAACAATCAAGTATTTGAGTTTTGATTCTGAGCTTAATGCTAGGCTCACGCCCACATTGTGCATATGCAAAAGTAGTAAAGCAGCGGTTCTTGTTTATAAGAAGTTTAAAGTCTAATTACTCAGTGCTGCAAAGCAAGGAAGGGTCCCCTTTAATTTTTTTGTATCTAGGATAATTTGAGAGGAATTTGCATCTGATAGTGTGAGGCCAGTAAGAATACTGGGTAAGTAGACCTCTCCAGACCCGAATATGGACCTATGATAATGATGTCAGAGATTCCTCCTCCTCTAAGAAAACAATTCAGATAAAATTATAGCAATTTAAAGATTCCTTAAGTGTATAGAGACCGGAAAGGTTAGCATGGCCTTAAGTTTTGAGCCCGAAGCTCTGGGGTCAGATGGCCTGGCTTTACAGCTTAGATTCAGCACATTACCTTTGAGACCTTGGGCAGGTTCTGTGCCTCAGTTTCCTTACTTATGAAACAGGGTTAATCATAGCACCTTCTTCAATGCCTGGTACATATCACTCATTCATTAAAATGAGTAGTATTAATATTGTTGTAGCTTGCTTTGTTAGTAAAGAGAATATGAAAGTGAGAGGAATAAAGATTTGAGAGCCTTGGTGTCTATTACTATGACTGGAGGTTTCAAATAAAGATGGTAGATAACGCCTTTCTTGGCATCATAGCCGCAACTTGTGAGCAATTAGTTATTAACATCTTTAAAAGAAAAAATTGAAAGTGTGATTGTGGCAACTACCTGTAGAACATTTTACTAGTAATATCTTGGTCAGGGTTTTCTGGATTTCCCCTTGTGTCATGTGGTTAAGTGAGGAGTGGTTTTAAGATGGCAGTGTGGATTTAGGTTATAACGAAGTGTTGTAATAAAGTCTCTTATAAGAAAGTCTCTGTTTTATCACAGATTTCTGTATCTTAAGGTGATATAATCAAATATTTTAATGCCCCCTCAAAAGTTACATGGCCATCAAGAAGAACTGAGATGATTTCAAAATGGCCAAATATTGGTACTGTTTTGTTTTTAGTCACCTCGAGTGAGCCAGGGCTATGTGTTAGTTCCTGTTTTATTACATTTTACTTTTTTTTTTTTTTTTTTTTAAAGCCTAGGATAGCTGGTTCTGCTGTAGCCAGCCCTGCATCTCTTCCATTGCTGTGGAATGCCCACCTCCTCTTTTTCCTTTCCCAAAGCCTTCTCTGTACTGTTGGATGGGGTGGGGGAAGGCATGGAAAACTCGAATGAGAAATAAGGAAAGACCTTAAAGAGCTTATAGTTGAATTCGCTTTCATCTCCTCTTCAACCTCACGCTCCACTGGCTTCTAGGATCATCCTTCACATTCTGTGCTCAGCCACTTCATGGGTTAGGTGAAGTAGGCTCTTTTTTTTCCTCTTGTTATTGTTTTATAACTAGAGATTCTTTATATGGAGGTATTTTAGATTCTAAACAGCCAAATTTCAAAAAGATCATTAGGAATAAAACTAAATCATAAATTGATATTTGGTGATTGCTTGCCCTAGTCTCTTTCCAGCCATATTGGCAGCTTTTCACCTTCACATATTGTGTCTAGGACATTTCTAGAAGCTTACCGTCTCACATTAACAGCCAATGGCCATTTCTCAGTAGGCAGATTCTTTCTGACAGGTTATAGACCTTTTCATTTGATGCTATGTTGAGACTGGGTATTGACCTGACAAAAACCAAGGTTCCTTGTGTATCTCAGCCCGAACTAGATGAAGACAACATTAAACCGAAAGGAATCACGACCACAGAATTAGATTACTGTATTTGGCCTACCACGATGAGATGCTGCCACATCAGGTGACTGAATAGCTGTAGAAACTTAAAAATATTGCCAGCTTCGATGCTGGCTAGGTGCCCATTTAAACCAGTCAAACGGTCTATAAATATGAAAGTTGTTAAATGCTAGATCTGCTGTTGATAACCATTGGAGGCAGTAGAAGCTAACAGTTAAGAGTGTGGGTTCTGGAGTTAGAACCTGGTTCTCATTTAGACTCCTTGCTGTACCATGTGACCTTGAGAAAGCTTCTTAAATTCTCCAGGCTCAGTTTCTGCTGTAGCCAGTGCCTGGCACTCACTCTAAGCGGATGACGGGGATGATAATGAGGAGGGCAATGGGGTTGAAGTTCCAGGAAGCCTGTCATTGCCTCAGAAGGCAGTACTTTCTAGAAATGGAGGGCTGGTTTCACAGATTAGAACAGTATGTTCATTTGAATTTTGAGCCGAGTGAGGTTTGTGAATAATGTATATTTGGGCTGGAAAGTAATTTGATGGAGAATGAGCACGCATATACACACAGACATAAACTTGAGGTAATTCAGAATGTCTTCTGTGATAGGAACAGATATGTAGCTGCAGTATAACCAAATTAGCAGACTTTCGGTGAAATAAAAGAAGTCACGATTAATACATTCTTATAAGCAGCAGCACTAGTTTAGTTCCTGGACAGCGTGTGTACAATGTCCATGAGGGAATACAGTCCTGAGTACTCTCTGCAGTACTCTGTAAATACAGCCACGGCAGAAAAGACCACAACTCAGCCGGTCTTTCGGTCTTTCTTCATCCGGAGAAAGTCTGGCATTCTGAGTACCTCTGTTCGAGGAGTGTCCCCTTTATTTCCGCAAATAAGTATAAGGTGAAGTAGGTTAATTTTCCTCCTCCTGTTTTCTGACATAGTTATACTTGGACATTTGCTTGGGAAGGGACGGGGTTTGCTAGGTATCGCGAAGAGGAGGATTCTTACCCAGTGATTGCACTGTGGCGGCCCCGGCTCCACATTTCCAGTCATTACAGCGTGGACTAGTTTATTGTGTCATAGTTCTTTCATGCAGCTGTCTGTCTATATATAATGAGAGTATTTTTTAATATGGTTCTTGGAACAGCTTTTTATCAGGT
The DNA here is from genome assembly GCF_000151845.1 of Pteropus vampyrus. Lineage (NCBI taxonomy): Eukaryota > Metazoa > Chordata > Mammalia > Chiroptera > Pteropodidae > Pteropus > Pteropus vampyrus. Next base: position 6,829,675 of record NW_011888826.1, read on the forward strand.
AATTATAATTTTTAAAGAGTGAATTTTATTTGGAAAGATGGGTTTGGGTGAGAACAAACCTGCTCAATCGAAAGGTATTTGGTTGAGCAGCAGCTCCTTGTGAACTTGTGAAATATTGTGCACCTTCCTTGGGATTTTTGAAAGCTGCTCCTCCACTCTGTTAGCAGGGAGACACCCAGCATCACTTGTGGATTTCTCTGTAGAGGAACTTTATCTTGCTGCAGAGTGGTTTTCTGCCTTTTATGCAAATCTGAGCCCCTGATGTGGGTTTCTGCACAGAATCAGTGGGGAGTGAAGACCTGTGCCTTCTTCCCTGCAGTGTTGGTTGTTGGAGGCAAGACAAAATAAAGAAGAACCTGGCTTTTCCACTCACTGGTTTTGTCATTTGGCGATTAATTGCTTTGATTTCATTTTTTATCATCTACAGAATATGGTCAGTACTTCAGGGATGAGTGTAAAGGTACGTGTGTGTGTGTGTGTGTGTGTGTGTGTGTGTGTGTGTAAAGCACCAAGCACAGTGCTTGGTCTGTAGAGCACTTACTACATTGGTTACTTTCCCCCTGCTTTGATACTTATTTTCTAAATGTGTGGGTATATAATCTGGAAAATACAGGATTTTCTTATTTCAAATATTATACTTTTTTAAAGAGGAGGTATCCCTGCTGATTTCTACATAGGTAAATATGGTGGTTGTATCCATATCACACCTCACCTCTTGTAGCTCTTATTTTGGTTTCCTTTTCAATTTATCTGCCCATTCCAACTTCACAGAACAACTGGAATCAATTTAGTTCCCTAAATAAAGCTTTTTATATTAGGACCTCCCAGGGACAGTCTTGTGAGAAGGTGGAGACTGGTTTTAGTTGTAAACTTAAAAACAAAATCTCATACCAGTGTTTTCCCTACCAAAGCTTCTTAGTTGCTGGAACGTGAAAGTGACAGGGAAATTACCTTATATTCTTAGACGCCTGTCACTGGAGTCTCGCGGTGAATCTCAGTTCCCTGAGTATGGCAGAGGAGTGTGGGGGACTAAAGGGAGGCGGGAACAGTTCGGGGCCGTTGTTGACGCCGTCGTCACAGTGCCTGTGCCTGTCTCCAGTTCTTTATTAAATGCCTTTGGCCGGTCAGATGTGGTTGTGCTGAAATGAAAGGGCCGGGGGAGAACGTGTTAGAATTTCATTGCTTCCTCTTCCTCTCTCATTGGTCAAGGTAGAGTTATGGGTAGGAAACAGCAGAAGAAAACAAAACAACAGAAGGCTATTTACGCTTTCATTTCCCCTCTTATATATAGTACTTAAATCTTAGAAGCCATTTTAGGATAAGTTCTTGAAATACTGTTTGTTTAAAACTGTCATTTGAAATTATAGTCTCTACCCCATTCTCCATCTCCTCAACCCCGCCCTCCCTCAAGAAAAAGATGAATTCCTGATGCTGCAGCAATGGCAAGTACTGCTACAGCTCTCATTCTGGTCATGTGCATAATACAATTAACATTACCTTCCCGTCTTTTGAGTGTGAACGGAATACTCTGTTATTCCACTCCACTTGGAAGGGCTTTCCCACCAACAGCCCTACCGTCCTGGTGGCATCGTGGACAACTTCAGATTTTAATCTCCCAAACTGCTCTCCTTCCCTGCCTTCGGCCAGTTATCGAGCCTGTTCTGTTGTTCTGCCTCATCTTCGAAGCACCTTATGACCCCAACCTCTTTTTGTATCTGACTTTATCTGCCAAATTAATCTTGATTTAAGTGTCTCAGCTCCTGGGTCTACAATGTAAAATTTTCACTACTTTTTCAAGACCCTCCACTCCCATCCTGCTTCTGTCCTATTTCGTTCTCTCCTCTCTGGCGTGGCTCAACTCCACGCCCACTCGTGTCATGCTCAGAATTGTGCCCAGAGAGGGCCTCTTCCCCCGACGCCCCCCACCCCCTTTTAACATACTAAACCCACTCACAGAAGAATTCCTCCCTTGTTTGAGTTTCCACAGTGCTCATGTGCTTGATCATGTATTTACTCTCACCCTCCCTAAAGTATTGGCTATAGAATTAGTTGTTTCATGTTTTTTTACTGATCCAAAAGAGTGATTATGACTATATGTGGGCCTGGGGCACCATGCTGAGTATTGGGGATTATAGAGGTGAACAAAAGGCTAGTGGGTTAGATGGTTATTAATCAAATAATCACATAGACATAAAAGTGCACTCTAACAATTGTTAAAAAAAAACAAAACAGTATGAGGTCCTATGGTGTGGGTACCAGGCATGTGGCTTAGATGTGGAAGGACTGGCCTACTTGGGGAAGGTGAGAGTGAGCTGGAGTCCTCCTGCCTGGAGAACTGGCGGCTGCACTGGGGAGAGCTTGATGTGTACCCCGAGAGCAATGGGGAGCAGTTTACCTGGTTGTGCCATGTGCATAGATTGGAAGGGGCCGGAGAAGGTGGGGGAAGGCGACTGTCTAGTCCAGTGAGAGTTAATAGTGATTCGGTCCAGAGTGGTGATTGTGGATATAGACAAGTGGATGCAGTTACATCAGTACAATTTGATGATAGATTTAATGTCAGGAGCCATAGGAGGAAGAAGGTATTCTGGGCGACTCCTGGGTTTCTGGCCAGGTGAGTGACCTATGTTCGTGAGGCCACCCCTAGCCCATAGGGTGCCTGAGCAAACTGATAAGAGGTACCCTTTCTCTAGGGCACATGGCTTGGCTAGCGGAGTATTGGTCGGATTTTTATTCCCATGTGCTTTGTTTTCCCCAGTCCTTGTGTAGTGAATGGACTGTACATCATACACTCGTGTGTAGCAGCCCCCTGGCCATTCACCACACCGCAGGGTCACTGGCTTTTTTCTCCCATTCCCTCCAAACAAGGTGAGATATGTCTACTTTTTTCTTTTTTAATAAAATGGCAGAGACTTAAAGTGTATGAAAGCACGTGGAAAGGAACCAATTGAGAGATAGATTATTATAGGACTGTATGGGAGAGCAAAGGATAATTGATGGAGTATGATTCTTGAGAAGGGATGGGCTCCGAAGAGAGAGGGAGAGCCTTAACGTGCAAGAGCATAGCCACTCTGTGGTAACAAGGCAGGAGGGATGGGCGGGTGCAGATGTCAGGGAGCATATTTAGCTGTGGAGAGCTTCTGTTTCCCGGCAGAGTAGGAAATGAAGTTACTTATTTATGCCTTTGACCTCCAACGAGTATAAATTCACTGAGGACAAAGAGGTATGTATGTATAAACATGCGTATTTGTTTCTTTCATAACACAAGGTTGATAGTCACTTAATTGCTGGGTTTCATTGGAAACTTGGACTCACTGAAAACTTAGACTTGTTACTTGGTGTTAAGTATTACCTCTGAAAGGTAACTCACTATTTTATCAAGTTTGCAAAAATATTAAATGCTGTAAACATGTGACATGCTACATTATTCCTAACTAATTCCAGCATGTTACCGATCTATTTTATAATAAGGTATCCATAAATAACCTCATAGAGTGAAAATGGCAGGATTCTTGCTAACGGTTTGAGGCCCACTCTTTGGGATTTAGATATAGTTAATGCAAAGATAATGATGACACATATAAAGAGAAAACAGGGAGAACATCAACATGGAATAGTGGTTCTTCAACACCTTTGCATTGCAACATCATGTAATAAAGGAAGCACATTTGTGCTATGTTTTATTGCTTACCAAGCACTTAAACACACACTGGACTATAATCCATATGGCATTTTACAGAAGAAAAAATTTGGCAAAGCCACATGCATGGATGAGACTTACTTGATTCCAGAGACCTCACCATGGGCATCCTGAAATGAAGAACATTTTTTTTTCAAGTGGACCCTAGCTATGCAGTTTGAAATATCACAGAGTATTTAATACAGACACTCAGACCTTTGTACACTATGGTGATTACGCTCATTTATTCTGATTGCTGTTGGAGTATAGTAAGTTTTCTGATTAATTTTTTATTTGTTTTCTAATTATGCCCATGCAAAATTATTTAAAATAGTTGAAGTTTGAATTTGGTTTAGGTAGTTGAGCCATTATGAATTGCTTAAGTTGGTAACATCCAGGAAGTAGTTGGGAGCAATTCAGTATGGCACATTTTAAGAGTATTTAATGTTTTTAAACACTTGGTAAAAGAGTGAGTTTCGCGATACCATGGGATTTTTTTTTTGTGCTTGACTAGAATTTCACATATAATTCAATAAAAATAATTTAAACAGTTTGCTAAAACAGCATCTGAACCGTGTAGGTGATGGGGAAACAAAGCGTGGTACTAGACTCCTTCTTATGGAACTGCATGTTATGGAACTTCTTAACAGAGGATCTAATTATTGACCAGTCGTAATGAAAAGGAAGAATTAGAGTTGTAACACATAAAACAGTAGAGAGTAACACATTTATCTTCAAATTATGAGAACAGAAGTATAGTAATTTAGCTATGATTTGGTGATTTAGGAAATTTTAAGCCTGTAAAGTAAAATATTTTGCCATTTACCCCAGAGGGGCACAGGCTGGGGCTCAATTTGGCCTGCAGCTGAACCCCTCTCAGGACTGTGCCGCTGGACACCTACTACACAAAGCCATGCTAATAAAACCAGGAGACTTAGGAGCTTTGCTTAGTACACAGAAACAGACACAGAATGGGAAGACAAAAGAGCAGAAGCCATATGAGAGAACAGAACAGAGATCCAGGAATAATGGAGTCAAGCAATCTAACAGATGCAGAGTTCAAAACACTGGTTATAAGGATGCTCAATGAACTTAGGGGAGGTATAGATGAATTCAGTGAGAACTTTAACAAAGAGAGAAAAAGCATAAAAATGGAAATTATAACAGGGAGCTAGTCAGAAATGAAGAACACATCGAGATGAGGAATATGTGAGAGGGAATAAACAGAGTGGGTAAAGAAGAGGATCGAACCACTGATATAGAAGATGGGGAAGCCGAGGACGCCCAATCAGAAGAGCAAGAAAAAAGAAGCCAAGACTATAATAATAATTTAAGGAGCCTATAGGACACAGAATGTAAAATAATCCATTTCATAGGGGTACCCGAAGGAAAACAAAAAGTCGAAGAGCCATTTGAAGAAATGATGATGGAAAACTTCCCTAACTTGGTGAAGGAAATAGACATACAACCCCAGGAAGCTCAGAGAGTCTCCTCCAAAAATGAACCCAAAGAGGCCCACACCAAGACACATTATAATTAAAATGCCAAAGGTTAAATACAAAGAGAGAATCTTAAAAGAAGCAAGAGAAAAGCAGTTACCTAGAAGGGAGCACCAATAAGACTGGCAGCTGATTTGTCAAAAGAAACTGTACAGGACAGAAGGGCTTGGCACAAAATAGTCACTGGGATGAAAACCCAGGATGTACAATCAAGAATACTTTAGCAAAACTATCATTTAGGTCGAAGGACAGATAAAGAGCTTCCCAGAGAAAAATAAGCTAAAGGAATTTATCAACACAAAGCCAGTATTATAGGAAATGTTGGAGGGACTTATTTAAGAAGAAAAAACATGTACCAAAAACAGGAATAAAGAATGGTAATAACTACATTCCTATCAACAAGTACTACAAATGGAAAAGAATTAAGTGCTTCAACCAAAAGGTAGAGTGGCTGAATGGACAAGAAAACAAGACCCCTACATGCTGCCTACAGGAGACTCACTTCAGTTTAAAAGACACACACAGACTAAAAGGAAGGGAATAATAAAAAGATATTGCCTAGATGGACCTAGAGGGTATTACGCTAAATGAAATAAGTCAGAGAAAGACAAATATCACGTTATTTCATGTACATATGGAGTCTAAACAAAATCAACAACAACAACAAAAATGGAAATAAACTCATAGATACAGAGGATATTTTGAGGGCTACTAGATGGGAGGGGGGTTGGGGGTACGGCCAAAAAGGGCAAAGGGATTAAAAAGTACAAATGGATAGTTACAAAATAGACAGGAGATATAAAGTGTAGCATAAGGAAAATGGTTAATGTTGTAATAAATATGTAAGGGGGAAGAGAGGGGGACTAGATTTAGTAGGATGATCATTATGTTATACAACTGGAACTAATATAGTACTGTATATTAGTACTATATATGTACTATATTAGTTACTTCTGTGTCTCTGCTCTTCCTTGCCCTGTTCGAGTACATTTTGTCCACTCAAACCCATCTTTATCTGTCTATCAATTATAATTGAAAAAAATAAAAAAACCCTCGTCGAATGGTACAATGTAAACACAAGCAACTAATTGTCTTATATTTTGATAAAGCCGTGGAAAAAAAGACAAAAAAAAACCAAACAGTTAAAAACATATTTTGACATTTAAAAAAGTCAACATGCTGAAAGTTTTCATATATGAGCAAAAGGAAGTTCTTTTACATTATTTGCTAATCTACCAAGACCTTTAATAATATTTATTAATAATTGGATTCTGCATAGGAGTCCTTTATTTGTGACATAAAATTTGGTAGATGTTAATAAAAAACCTTTTGATGCTGTCTAGTATAGACAGACTTAGAATTTGTTTATTCCTGCATCCACAGAGGCTGAAAAATGCAAATATTGACAAAACTAGATTTATTGATAAGTGATTTCAATTAAAATGTTGTCAGTCTGTGCATCTGGGAGTCCTCCTTCACTGACAGCTCTTTCTCTGGAAAGTAATTTGACTGCTCTGCTCCTTCCCCTATCCCAGCGAAACCTTCTAGTCTCGATAAATGTGAAGGCTGTAATTTACTGTCGTACCCATACCTTTGTTCCTCATGAAATGCTGTGACTTAGATATATCTTTTAATGATTGGAGTCATGAAAAGAGTTTACAAGTTACCCTTCTATAAGAGTTTACTTTGAGGGATTTTCATCGAAATTATGAAGAATTGATTATCCGAATTGGGTAGCTATTGATAAATAACTCACCCAGCACTTATTGACAGCCTGCTAGCTATGGCAAAGCCAGGTACATGCACATTCACAGATGAATCCACCTCTAAGCGTATAGTCTATCAAAGCATTAACACCTTACACGTTTATAGTATTTGGCCAGTAAAGTTTGGGGAGAATTCCTGGAAGAATTGCTTTTGTGCAGGATTTAGAGAATGGTCGATAACTGGAGAGTTTGGTGACGGAATGGGAAGGAGGAGAAATGCATGAGGAAAGCAACAAAGTTTTGTATTTAGGAAATAGGAAGAATTTGGTCTAGATTAAGCAGTAGATGTGAAGATTAGCTTAAGGAGGCCTTTTTGAATGAGACTGAGTTTATTTCATAGTCACATGGAACCCTCAAAGGCTTTTATGCTGTGATGGAGGACATCAGACCTGTGCTGTATTTGATGTTCAGAATCACAGCTGGCTTTCTCCCCGCCGTTCTCCAAGAATACTGTCTCTATTTTATCTTTGACTTTCTCTTTCCTTGCAGTCCTCCAAATTTACAATGTTGTTTAAGTTTGTGGATTTTTAGATTCTATCTCTCCGAAATGGCCTCTCAGACCCTGCCCACATTTCCATGTCCACTGGCCTTCTCTGCTGGGCTGTTGGAAAGACTTGCGTGAACTCTCGGCCTGACGTGTTCCAGAAGTTTCTTTAATGCCCACATCTCATTTCACTCTTCTGCACACTCATCTTTCTGTTTCTTCCTTGAAAACCAAATTGACTGCTTCCATCTGGCACTTGGGTCTTCCATTCTTAATGCCAACCTAACTTTCTAAGCATAGTATCTACTTTTCTTTAAGTATATCCTGTAATCAGGCTTAACTGAGTTACTCATGGTCGCTGAACACACAGCAATTTCCATCTTCTGTGTCTCTGCTCTTCCTTGCCCTGTTCAAGTACATTTCGTCCACTCATACCCATCTTTATCTGTCTATCAAAATCCTGCTTGTCTTCAGATTCTGTTTCAAATGCCACCTCTTCGGTAAAGCCATTTCTAATTCTTTTCAACTGAATGCAACTTATATGTCTTTTTTTCTAGTTATGTGGGGCATATGTCTCTTTGTAGACTATTCAGTCGGTAAACATGCGAGTGAGGTGCGAAGGGGAATGTGGCAGTGTCTTGCTCTCCTGTCTCTCCACTTGCCCCTGTGGCGTCTTTCTGGGCTGAGTCATCACTCTGTCCTTGGTGCTCTGTGTCTGCAGAATACTTCTGCAGAATTTCTTTACATTCTTTTCTTCTTTCATGTTAAAGGTAGTCTAGGGCTATTTTAATATTTTTATTAGTATTTTTCTGATTATGCATATTAAGGGTTAAGGTCTGATTTACAAAATAGATATATTGTACATTCTGTAGTAAGTAACCAAGGTGCTTTTGTATAGCTTATATTATTTTGATTAACTCGAGAAAATGATGGATTCTCCTATAGGAGAGACTCCTTTGTATGCTTGACTAGAACTTAACATAAAGTTAGAGGAAGGCGGGGTGGAGTGGGGTGGTGGTAACTAATGTATAAAAATCACAGAAGCTTATTAATTTTATTCTTGTATCCTCATAGCAGCCAGCAAACAGCCTGTAGGTTTACAAGTTTTGGTTTAATTGGAAATTAAATAAATACTCTTAGGTAAAAGTTATTTTTCGTAACTATATTATTATACTACTAAATCACATTGTCATTGTTACTTCTTTGCTTTTCTGACTGAATTCATCAAGAATTTCTTGTTTATTTTTTTATGCCTAGGACCTAGCACAGTCTCTCTCACATCTTACACATATTTACATTTTTAAATAAAAATCAAAATTGAATTTAAGGGAACTTTAGTTGAATTCTTACTTCTAATAGCCATGGTAATAGAAATTGACATTTAAAGATAGTGATTCTATTGTAGAGGAGTTTAAAAAAGTATTTGTATAAATTCGAGCATTTTAAATTTCTTATTAGTAGTGGGGGTGTGTGAGACTGGAGATTCACACTGTAGGTTGGTAGGAGTAGTTTTGGAGATTCTTTTAAATCTCAGGTTTTAATTCCCATAGTGATGTTGTTTATGATAGTTTTTGAAATGATTACAAAAATTCACTTTTAGTGTTTGAGAAAGAACTCTTCAAATACCAGTTTCATCTTTACATCTTATTTAGATGAAAAGTTCTTATTTGTTCATAAAAGGGGGAGAAAGGTGGGCGAGATCCTTAAAAGCTATTTTAGATATCAAAATACATCTTAATTCATTATAATTCTTGTGTAGATATTTTAATTTTTAAAATTTGTTTTCATTTTACTAATGATGTTATTAGTCCCAGTGGCAGTATTTTCGGTAATGGAGAACAGCACTCATCCTTGAAGTACTAACGTGGTAGAGGACAGGTGCCGTGAATGCCGTGTGTATAGTCAAGTAATGCGTCAGTTGCACTCAAAATACACTATTTGGCTCTATCTGCCTCGTGAAAAAATGACATCTTTCTTCTTTAGTACCAATGGGCACTAAAGTTGGTAAATTAGCACCCTAACATACGATCAAATTTGTCAAGTTTAAAATCAAGTTCTGATCAAGGTTCAAAAACTCAGTGTCTTTTTTTGTTGTTGACAATATATAGTTCTGTTTTTGTCTGCTCTCTACTCATCTTGGCATTGTTTTAGGAATCATATAATGCCATACCTGAATCCTTAGTCTTAAGGTATTTTAAATGTGAATATTATGCCATGGGCGATTAGCCTGGAACTTTTAGGATTTAAAATGGTGCATTTTTCTAACAATAGAATGAAATGTATATAGTCGTTGCCCCTTATTTGCTATTTTGCTTTTTACAGTTTCATTGCCTGTAGTCAGTTGTGGTCCAAAATGTGAAATGGAAAATTTCAGAAATAAACCATAAGTTTTAAATCACAAGCCATTCTGAGTGTCCTGATGAGGTCTCGCGCTGTCCTGCCCAGGACGTAAGTCATCCATCTGTCCTCTGTCTCCATGCTGTCCACCACGCTCCCTGCCCTGTGGTCGCTTAGCAGTGGAACTGTGAAAAGGCCATTACTGTTTAGCTTTATAGGAAGGTGTAAAAATTGTCTACTCTTTAGTAAAAATCATTAAGGATTTTTACTAATAAACTTATGTACTGTCCCACATCACAATTTTAAAGGAAAAAAATAGTAACTCCTGGGGAAAGAATCTCTGAGGCCTGCTGAATTCCATTTCCACGTGGGCGAGATGAGACGGTTATAATGGAGTCCAAAGCAGTTTCAAGGCAAAGTGTGGCAGCCTCATCAGATACAGCTTTGCGGCCTAGTGACTTATAATGAGGGTGGCATGTAATTAGAAATTGTCCCTGTCTTTTCTGAGTACTGGTGAAAACCATGGCTCAGAGGTTAATTCAAATAATAATTAATATTGGTCTCTGTCAGTACAGGGTAGTAATGAAATCTTTCGTTATTTGATGACTTTGACTTTAAATGTCGAGTGGGGAGTGGGAACGGTGTTAGTCCTCACAGTAGTCTTGGGGAAGCTCCCATAACTGAACACAACACGGCAAAGTACGCTGTTGGGAAGGTGTGGAGCACAAAATTTCATTGTAGCCTGTAATTGCCTACCAAGAAGCTGTAGCATGACATAGAGATATCAGTGTTATTTTATTTTCTAAAGTGACAATTATTTAGAGTGAGACATTAGGAAGGCACTTGTAATCCATCTGCCATTGTGGACTGAGGAAGCTTTCCTCCTCCTGTCCTGCTGTATGTAGTGTATGCAGAAAGCAGCGTCAGATGCCCCTCTGAATCCTAACAGATCACACATGCACGTCAATCCAAAGAGACAAACACCAAATGGCTGGTTGACTAAGAACCTCGAATGTTCTTTTTCACCCGTGAAAGTCAGTGATTCTATAAGTCGGTGCAGCACATTTTTCATATATGGAGTTGGGAGTTACAAATGAGGTTGAAGGTAAAAACTTGATATAAGAAGGTCATTTAGAAATGCATAAATACCTGTTAAAACAAGTCAACTGTAGCTTTACTAAGACACTGGTGCCAAGTAGAATTCTTTGACTAAAATAATTTTGGTGCAAGGAAGATGTTTAGGCAGAATGGTTTTTTTAAAAAATAGATGCTTCTTTGAGTGACTTGCTCCAAAGTCACAATTGTCTTCCTTGAAACATTTGTTGAAGAATTATTATAGCTTAATCTCTCAGGGTTATGCTTGGTATCATTCTAAGCAGCAGCTTTTATAGAGAAAAGTAACAGAATAGAAGACAACTCTATATGAGGTAGAGCCTTCCCCGCACACTAAAGTAGACAGAACAGAGGAGGCGGCCATCGAGGACCTGCCCCCGGGTGTTAACTCATACCCAGTCTCAATGAATTTACACACTTGCCAGCTTCTACTATGTTCTGTATTATTTAGAAGCAAGTCTCAGCATATTATTTTATTTTAAAATATTTCAATATGTATCACTAAAAGGAAAGAATTCTTTTCAAATTAAATTGTTGTAGAAGCTTCTGTGAACATTTTAAAGATGTTCTTTTTTTTATATATAAAGGGAGTGCTATATTTGAGGAGCGATTTGTAAGCATGTTTTCTTCTCTAGAATATAGTATGTGATAAGTAGTTGTTGGACTGTTAGGACCAGTAGGTTTAATTTTATTTCAGAAGCAGTCACAATCCCGAAATGGGAATGACAGGATCAGAACTTTGTTTTATTTACAAAGGCAATGTTCCCCGTAGGTGGTTGACGTGAAGACCGTTTTGCAGCCAGAGGCTGGGGGAGTGGGGGGTGGGAGGGGGCAGTTGATGAGAAGCTCATCTGGAGCTGTTGCTTATGGGGCAAACCAGAAGTGAATCTTGAAGAAATAAAAAAAGCATCACATTGCAATCAAAGTCACTTTCCCCCCCAAAAGCCTGACTTGTCATTTCTTTGCTTAATACCTTCTGTCAGCTTCACACTGCCCTGTCCACCTACCTTCTCCCACCTGGCTGGCTCCTGCCCCTCCTTCGCCTCTGGTCATTGCACAGGGAGACCCGCCCTGGCTGTAGCCCTCATTAGGCCCTGGGCTCAGCAGCCTATTCTGTTCTCATAGCCCTCACCCCACCCGTAATCGCATGTTCCATGACTGCCTGCAGGATGAGGGGCTCTCAGAGCCTAGAATGGACTCAGTTTTCAGCTCTCATCAGAGATGTGCCTAGTGAATGGAAGAACTGAACAGGCTGGTCAGGGTGTTGGGGAGGCATTGGGGGAGCAAGTGGCACAATGGGGAGGGAAAAGGAGGGAAATTCTGCTGACAGCGACAAAAGAGAGAAATAGTCCATCTGAAATATTTATTTTTTGAGTTTACGGGATAGCTAAGTGCATGTCTCTTGTGATCGGTGAGAAATGTGGCTGGAGAAAGACATTTGAGTTTTACAGGTGATGTTAAGAAGCAGCAACATTCACACGATCTGCCTCCTGAAAGAGATCAGGGTGCATAGCCGACAATGCGGGGCTAAACTTTGGAGCGCAGTTTCGATTAACAGGGATGGATGAACCATTGCTGGTTGTTCATCTAGTTGTTGTATATGTCCCTTAAAGAATCAGACCTCAGCTGACGGAGGGAACCTGTCAGCATACAGATGCTCCCACGATATCCAGTTTCTGTTTGGTAAAGAGAGCTTTCTGACCGCGGGCTGTAGACGAATTCGCATTTGGAATCTCTGGTGCAAGGGGGCCTTTGAAACCCCCTAGGACAAGGCGTCTCCATTTTCTGTATGTGGTAAAACTCTGCCTTAAAGAAAACTAAATGAAGAGCTAAAGGACAGCCATGGCTTAATGGAAAAAACCCTAAACTTGGGAAGGATA
>NW_011888826.1:6842929-6871490 GCF_000151845.1 Pteropus vampyrus
GAACCTGATTAGCAAATTAGATGTTCCCTCCTGTTAAGGTTTAGAGTAAGCCTTATTTTTGGCCAGAGTGGTACGTGGGCGACAGTGCAACTTTCCTCAGGGCGTCACATTGGGTATATGACTTGTCTTTGTCCTGTTTCCTGGTGATGTTTAGTGTGATCATTTGGTGAAGGTGATACATTCTGTCCTGGAAAGGAAATTATTAGAATTCCATTCATAACCTTAGTTCATAGTCAATTTAGAATGAAGGCGATTTGCCTGCTTGAAAAGGGAAGTATGTTATTGTGTTTTCATTTAGTTACTTTATGCTGGTTATTATGTAAACACTGGTTAGTTCTTAGACTTGGCAGTAGCTTTGTAGAACTTTTCTAATGGCTCAAAATTATTTCACATTTGTTATTTCATTATATGTTTTCTTTATCGAGAGAGAGTTGCCGTGGCCTCGGTGTAGACGGCCGTGGCCGTCACACAGTCAGTAGCCCCAGCTTCTTCACTTGTGCTTTCCTCTGGGTCACGTGGTTGTGTAGCTAGACTCTAGCTCTGCAGGGTAGGGGTGGGCAATATGAGTTGAAAAGTGTAAATTAACTAGCTGTAAAAGTTGATCGATTTTAAGTTGGATCATATGTTCATGTATAGATAGCACGCTGCATTCTGGGCCAGCACTTGAGTCAGGCACACTCTTTGGATCTGGCAAAGAGTTTGTCACTGTAGGGTAGGGAGCTTTGGAGGTGCGGACTTCCTTTTTGATTCAAATAAGTCTGAATTATGATTTTAGATGAGTGGACTGAAAATAGTTTTTAAACTTCTGAAGCAGGAATATGGGAAATTTGGACATCTTTCATTTCGAATTGCCACAATTTTAAGAAATTTAGGTAGATATTTGGTCATAAAATATTTGGAATGTGTGTGGGGTCTAAAAGATTCATAAACTTTGTTCTCCAAAATTCCCTCAAAAGTGAAATATATATCACCCTCAGACTGACATATTCTTGCATTATTCGTATTGATCACATATGCTAGCTTTAGATTGTCTTGTTGATGAATTATTACTTGATCAACTCTTTGTACTAGGCACACAGGGCACGGGGGCCTGCCCTCGGGGAGCTCCCGGCAGACCCTTGTCACAACGTGCAGGGTGTGGATGCAGCTCCAGTGAGTGCTGTGAAGGGGAGCGGAGAACACAGTCTGAGAGCAGACAACGGGCGTCCTCTTCCCCACGGTGGTTCTCGCTCACCTATGTGGAAATCGGGGCTTAGCGAGAGTTAGTAACCAAGCCAGAGCTACCAGCTGGCCAAACTTGGATGGAAGCGAAATCAGTTTAACATGAGAAAAAAAATTGTAATAAATTATTTTTCTCACATCTGGCTGATTGCAAGTACGCTTATTCCAAAATACACCATAAAACATGTATAAAGTAGAAAGTGGAAGCCCACAACCCCAATAAACTCCAGAACGTTAATTATTCCTCTAGGCTTTCTAGGGGGGGAAAGGTTTTCACAGTGTGGACACATTATACATGTGTAACTCTCATTTTTATAAATACCGTGGCTGATCTTTTTATGTCTTTTCAAATAGCTGAAACAATGACATCGTATTCCAAGTCACTTCATTTATTCATCACATCTGCCTTTAGTGGGCATTTAAGTCATTTCTAGTGTTTTACTATTGCAAACAGCGCTGCCGTAAAGATTAGTCCTTTACATACATCTCTGTGCACCTTAGGATGTGTTCCTAGAAGGGGGGTGTCCTGGGGTCACAGCTGTGTTCACTTTCTACGTGCTGTTTGTTCCTGGATTGTCCTGAAAGGCCGTAGCAGTCCACAGTCCTTTCAGTGATATGAGAGGCACATATTTTTTTCTTCTCCTTTGCCTGTTTGATAGGTGCGCTTCCTTCATTATCAGAGAAGTTGAGTATCTTTCCATATGTTTTGGTCTTTTGTTTTTCCTTAACACCTGTCCTCTTCCCCACTGTGCCGCTCAGCCTCTAGTGCCTGGAATTGCTCCCTGTGCTTGCAGGTGCTTTTCTCTCCCTTCTAGTAGAGAGCGGAGGTTAAGACCGCTGGCCCTGCAGGCAGTGTTGAGGATGATCCCCACTGCTGTGGCTTGTCAGCAGTGGCTCCTTGGCAGGCTGCTTAACCTAGGATTTCTTCATTTCCATTCCTGTAATGGGGGTAACAAGGATTAAATGAACAAGGGCATCAGAAGCCTTAGCACAGGGTCTGGCACATGGATAAATGCTCAGTAAATTTTTGCGATCCTCCAATGCAAATGACTTTCCTTCCCTCAGCTGCTTTGAGTCCTCGTCAGTGCTGCTTTTCCAAGGGAACTCCTTTTTCTTTGTCCCTTCATGTCACGGGTTCTGCAGGTGAGGACCTGGACCAGCAGCATCAGCCTTGGCATGGTGCTTGAACATTTTCTTTCTGAAGTTGGTTAGGGACTGAATTGTGTCTCCCCAAATTCACATGGTGAATGAAGCCCAATCCCAGTGTGACCATATTTGGAGATAGGGCTTTTATGAAGTCGTATGAGTCAAATGAAGTCGTATGGGTGGGCCCTTAATCTGACAGGATGGCCTTATAAAAAGAAAAGAAAGATATTTCCTCTCGGAGAGGTGCTGTGGGTACACAATGAGGTGGTGGCCATGTACCAGCCAAGAGAAGAGGCCTCAGAATGAAACCTACCTTGTCAGTTCTTTGATCTGGGACTTCTATCCTCCAGAACTGTGAGAAATAAATTTCTGTTGTTCGAGCCACCCAGTCTGTGGCATTCTGTTTGGGCAGCCCGAGCTGACTAAGACAGTAGTTCTGGCCGCTGGGTGCCTGCCTGAGGCATTGCTGTTTCTAGGTCATTGTTTCATACGATAAAATAACCTGGAGGGCTTGATAAAACACAGGTTTCTGGGGGCTCACCTCAAGAATTTGAAATTTGGTAGGTCTGGGTTGGCATGAGAAGTCACATTTCTAAAAGCTCCGCAGTGGTGTTGATGCAGGACCTGACCTGGAGAACCAGTGTTGACGTGTGTGGAAGAGGAGGAGGTTCCAGACAGGAGCCCGGAGACCTGGGGAAGGGCACTGGTTCTTCCACCCGACTGCGGAAGTCTTGTAAACTCTCAGAGACTGAGCTTCACCATTCGTAGAATGGGGATAGTATTTATGCTCCTTGTCCTATAGGGTTCCTGAAGCTAAGACACATAAAAGCTTTGCGTCCTTCTCTGATCGTCATACCGTGTGGTGCGGCAGGGGCCGCTGCATTCTTGTAAAAAGAGAGGAATAAATGGGTGAATGCCAGAGTACTTCAATAGTAAACTACAAAGCAAATTGTTCTCTTTCTTTTCTTTAATGGACACCGCCTCGTCATTTGATTTGCTGGCTGCTGGAACTTCACTTCTCTTTCTACATTTCCTACCCTAACTTCTCTTGAAAGCCAGACATCTTAGCCAAGCAGCCTTTGCTAGAAAGGCTGCGGCCCCTTACTCTGGCTCTCCTTTTTGTAAGGGAGATGTGTGGCTTTTTGGCAGTTCTGGCAGTGGACATCGATGAGTTTCTAGTTCTCCGTGGGTAAGACTTGTGGCCATACTTTTCACATCCACAGTATCATGTTTGAAAGTTCTTTTTTTTTTTTGGTTTTGTTTTTTGTTCTGCCAAGTTTAAAATATTTTCTGATTCTAAAAGTTTTAAGTACATCCGTTATTACAAGTACATTGCATTTTCAGCGATATTTTTTTCCAGTAATAAGGAGGCTAATCATTCAGAGCTCTGGTTCTCAAAGTTTTTGATTTCAGGGCCACTTCATACTCTTACTGAGAACTCCAAAGAGCTTTTTTTTTTTTTAAATGTGTATTATAGTTATTGATATTTACTATATTAGAAGTTAAAATTGTTTTAAAATTTTGTTATTTAAAAATAACATTAAACTTATTACATGTTAATATAAACATAATTTTAATGAAAAAAACAGTTAATTTCCAAAACAAAAGTTTAGTGAGAATGAAACATACATTACTTTGTGTTTGTAAATCCCTTTAATGCCTGGCTCAGAGAATATAGTTAAATTCTGATAGCTGCTTCTGCATTCCATCTGTTGTAATATGTTGTTTTGTTTGAAGAATATGAAGAAAACCTGGCATGCAGATTTGTAATTGAAAAGGGAGGAATATTTGAATAACCTTTTCAGATAATTCAATGTTACATTAAAACTATAAAAAGTGGTTTCTTAAAGCTTAGTTGCAGTGTGGAATCTGAAATCATATCAGTGAAATTTTTGTACTTGGTTTTATTAAAATTCATTGGTGTATCTTGCACTTTGAATGGATCTTTTATCTATGTGTGGTTTTGTAGGTAATTTGGAAAATATTGGTTCAGTGAGTTACATAAATCTTTCAAATGTTGACACATTTAATTATACAATACTTTTAGAAACCACATTTGTTAATATCCCTACCTAATAATCAGAAGAGTCTTTAAGTATTGGGAAGCTGGCAAATTCAAGATGGTGGATACAGATTTTCTGAAATTCTGATTTTGCTCGAAAGCTCAAATTTTATCACTAACAACAAAACTGTCAGTTGTTTTCCTTGAAGTGACAGACTTATTTTGTTCATTTTTGAGAAAATCCTGCCAAATGCTCAAGTCTGAATAACCATAGTTTGTCAGTGTTTTTTTTTTGTTTGCTTGAAAAAAGCTTGCAACTCAGTTGCACAACCTGTTTCTCCGTCTACCTTGCATTGAATGGTTTATGACATTAGCCGCCATCTAGAATGATGCAGGCATATGGAAATGATGGTATAGAGGGCAGGTATTCTTGTGCATACAAGGGCTGCTCAGAGATATTTTGAGGAAGAAGCCACTCTGGCGATGAAAAGAAAAACATTCTCATAACATAGTTGAGTTGAAACACCAGAAATTATGCAAATGAATGTTGTTTCCTTCAGTGTGGTGACCTTGGAGACAGGACACCGCATTTAGTGATAACACCAACCGTCATAACGTTTTTAGAATGCCGTCTTATTTGGAATTACTTCAAGTTATGACTTTAGCTTACTCCATAGATTTGTGTTTGGATGTACTGTTTTAAATTGCATTATCTCAATGTCTGTTAATGTTTTCCCAGTGATATAGAAATACAGGTGTCTTGTCTGAGAGGGTGCTTTTGCCTAACCGAGAACAAGGAGGACACATCCTTTGGCAGTGTAGGGCATTTATTACAGTAGTACCCAGCACTAGTCCTAGAGTCTGAGACCGGAGACCGAGTCTTAGCTTGCTCTCTGACTAGCTGGCTGACGTTGAACGAAGTATTTACCTTCTCACTGCTTCTCTGAAAGTTAAGTGATTGGATTAAGTCTTGAGTCTTAGTGCCCAGGTTCTGTGATTCTCACATTCTAGAGGCATGACAGCAGGAGTCCCCTTCATGATCTGGGAAGATGGCCCACGGGGGACTCGCCCTGCAGCCTTCCTGTCCTTTCCCGCCAGCCCTGCCTCTGCCCTAGCAAGGTAGCAGGCTTCCAGTGGGGGCGATTTTTGAAAGGACTTTTTGATTCTAATAGGGCAGAAAAGTTCCGAACTTGGTGTAACACCATTTGAGTTTTATAGTGTCAGCTCCTGTAGAGATATCCAGCATATTTGGCGGGTGAAACTGGGAGCAGGTAAGTGTAGGTGACTAGGTTAAGACTGGTGCAGAACGGGGGAGAACGGCTAACTTCACTCTCTGTCTGCCATGTGCAAGGCCTTCTGCCAACGGCCACTTGAGATGATGAAATGAAATCACTTCTAAGCAGCCTTTTGAGGGGGCGATGGAATACTTATTTTCATAGATGAGGAACTGAAGTCCAGGGAGCTGCTTTAATTTCCCTGAGATAGAGAGCGTTTGAGCCAGATCCATCTGCCTTCGCCAGCGGTGTTCCTTAATTTTCTAGATGCTGCTCTCTTTTATCTCCCTCCCTGGGCCCGATATTTCTTAGTCCATTTTTTTTTTTTCTCTCTATGACTATTTTAAGATTTTTCTAAAGGGAAGCATTAAAAAACAGTTGTCACAGTTGGACATCGTTAATCTTTGATGAGAGGGGGTGATTTTATAAATGAACTTTTAACATACATAAACTTCATGTTTGACAATGGTAAATAAAAGATAAAAATGAGAAAAGGAGCCCGATCCTGTCTGATCTCGGAAGCTAAGCAAGATCGGGCCTGGTTAGTGCTTTGAAGACCATCTAGGAAGACCAGGTGCTGTAGGCATAAAAACAAAACAAAACAAAATTAGGGATTGTAAGCTGACAAGGTCCTTGCAATCTGTGAGGTCAACCAAGGGTTGCCTTGCCTAAAAACAACAACAACAACAACAAAAAAAGCCAGTGTGAAGCCATAAACTTGTGTTGAACTGGGGCCTCCCCAGGCTGTTAGATACATCAGATTGAGGGCAGATCAGCTTTGAGACAAGTTCGGAAACAAACGACAAGATGTGCAAATACAACATTCAGGTGTTTCCAGTCCGCCTTTCCACGTCAAGATAGAAATGCAAATTTTTGTGGATTATTGAAAAGAACTCTTTTTAATCCCTTTAGCAAGCATATTCATGCACCTGCTTTATCCTAGCCACAGTGATAAGAGCTGGGGATGAAAGTGGAGGCATGGTCGTTTTTTCTGAGGTCTGTGACACTTTGTTTTCAGACTTCATTCTCCAGAACTGAGAGAGAATTTCTGTTTTAAGCTGCCCAGTTCGTGCAGTCCTAGGACACTAACACACTATACTGTTCTGCCATGGTTTATGTAATGCATCTTCACTATCTATTGATAAAATGATCTTCTGTTCCTTTCTTTAAAATCGCCTTTGTCTGTTAAAAAAAAAAAAAAAAAAGACAAGACCTCTAGGAACCCCCAGCCTGGATTGGTGACACAGGGCCCTGTCAGTGATGGCTGCAGTCTCCCAGCTCCTTGGGGTCTCTAGGGCGGGGACCTCTTGAGCTTGGATGCCGAAGTCCTGCAGACTGCAGAAGTGGTGCTCTTGGTTCCAGATAGGGCACTGTGCTGATGGTGGGTCATTGGAGAAGGAGGTGTTTTAAAGAAATGTGATCTCTTCTGAAAGTTTTTAAAATTGTGGAAGCTGAGGTCAAAGGTGGTTTGAAGATGAAATTTCTTGTGGTTTCTTGATGAGAGAGCTCTTCCATCTGCATAGTCAGGGGATCTGAGGAAAGGAGTGTACTGAGCTAGACCTGCCAGACTAATCATAGTGGAGAATGGAAATTTATATTTTTCATATTACTAAGTATATTTTTGATAGGAATTTGAAGCAGTTAAGCCATCCTCACAGCATCCCTGAAGATGACAGTTGACATTAACTTATTTTGTTATTGGAAAAGGAAATTAAAGAGGTCACATCTTGCTCAAGTTTGTTCAGCAAATAAGTGGCAAATGGAAAGAATATATTTAGCATCTGGTTCTTACTTCAGAGCTTTATAGGATGTCTTGTAGCAATACTCTGAACCCTTGAGTTGTTAATTTAATGGAAGAGTTGCAGTCAGCCAGGAGCTGATATCGTTGGTGACGAGGGGGAGATCGTCTGCTGCCAATCCTGTTTAGGAGTAGTGATAGCATTAGATTCCATTCTTCTGAGAAATTTCCAAGGTACACTGCTTGGCCTTTGGACCAGCACCCCAGACATTCAAGAAAGGACCTGGGAGGCGTCAGAGGCCTTTTTTATAGAGGGGGTGCCTGCAGGTGTTCCACTACCCTGACTTCCCTTTCTATAGGTGGACTGAAGTAGAGGCTGAAGCGGAGGGGAATTCTATGATGCATTACGAGTGAGTGCATTCTGAGGAATGATGGATGGTTTCATAATCTTACTGTGTGTACTTGCTATTAATTTACCTTTAGGGAGGAACAGCTACTTTAGAATTATTAGCAGTAATTTTACATTTAAAACAAGCTTCACTGCATATTTACATAATATACATGTGTTCGATTTGTGTAATCAGCTTTCATCAATTGTCTGTGTTTCTTGACATTTAGATTACTTTTCTACCACTAGAAGTGTGGATTTCAGAAGAGGACAGCTATATTTTGCCTATTTCTAATTCTGGAGCTACTTAGGTTAGTGTCTTAGAGTGGAAGGTCTTCACCACTTTGTTCAGACACCGTTCCAGCTCTCAACTTCCCCACTGTACAGTTGAGAAACCAAGAACCAGAGATACACAGCCTGGTTGACATATTTTGTGTATTTAAATTTCTCATGTAAAGGAGAAAGTGCTTACTCATCTGCATTTTGTCCTAATTATGTGCCAGGTACTGTATTAAGTGCTTTATATATTCAATTTAGCCCTCATGAATTAGAGGTGGGTGATAGTATCTGTATTTTACAAATGAGAAGAGGAAGTTCTAGAATGGGATGTCATTTCAGAGTCGGTCTTAGAACTTAGTGGGTTCATAGTGCCTTCTGATTTTGCTACTTTGTTCTGTTGATTCTCAGGGTTTTGTGGTTCTATACAAATTTTAGGATTGTTTTTCCTATTTCTGTGAAAAATGCCACAGGAATTTTGATAAGGATTGTGTCGAATCTGTAGAGAACTGGGTGACGTGGACATTTTAACCATATTAATTCTTCTAATCTCTAAGCATGGAATATCTTTCCATTTATTTGTGTCTTCAGTTTCTTTTCAAAACTCACACCTCACGACCTGTGCCTCCCTCTGAATTCAGTGAGCCAGTTGAAGCCATTGCAGTGAAACCACACTCACTTCTTGCTTATTTCTTTGTATTTGGACATATCCTTCTGCTTGTCCCAGTGGAGGAGGCAAGGTCTGCCCCTGTGCACTGGACCTTCTTGCTGTCTCCCCTCTCCAGAGACTCATGCCCTTAATTGTTCGCCTTCTTTCTTATGCCCTTTCGAAGACCTCTCACACTCGATGCCTCCTCCTGTTAGTATTTATATATTTTATCTAACAAATGCTTTATAGTGCTTACTATGTGGCAGACACTTCTAAGTGCTGTACAAATATTAATGCATTTAATTCTCCTAATAACCCTACGAAATAAATACTATTATTACCCCTGTTTTATGTTGAGGCACAGAGAGATTAGGGAGCCTGCTCAGGATTGCATGACTTGTGTCTGGATCCAGGTCCATTTCTCTCATGCTGAGTGAAGATGCTAGTCCTTCATCAGTCTGCTTCCACTGTAGCCAGGCTTTCTCTTCGCCTTTCCAAGAGGTAGCAGCCATCTGTACTGTCTCTCTCCACCCATCGTCACCTGGTGCTTCTGCGTCCACTCCTTTATAGAAACTACACTTAGCTTTACTAATGTCCTGCTCGTGGGGTCTGATGGACTCGTCTTTATCTTCTTTCTCTTTAGCATTTGAACTTGGGTCACCTCCTCCTTAAAACTTTTATTTTTTTATTTTTTTTTATATTTTGGTGTTTGGCATTCTTCAGGATTCCGTTCTTATCCTTTTCTCTTGTCACTCTAAACGTATTCTTTGGGTGATCTCGCCTACTCCAAGACATTGCCTTCCTGCTGTTTGTCAGTAACTTGAACAGCCATGTCTTCAGCTCAGCTTTCTCTCTCGAGCTCGTTTATACTGTGTTGCTTAAGGGGTAGCTCCATGCGGGTCTTCTCTATACTTCTCCCCCATCCCATATAAACTCTGCTTCTGTCCCCCGTGTTTCACTGAGTGGTACTGTCATCTGCTCAGTTTCCCGAGCCAGAGTCCTGTCATCCTGGACTCTACTTCTTCCTCCAACACCCAGTCAGAAGCCAGGTCAGACGGTCGGGCAGTTCTGTTCTTTCCGTTTCCTCCTTCGCTGCACCGTCGTGTCTTACCCTACTTCCGGTAAGAGCCTTCAGACTGGTCCTGGCCCTAGCCTTGTACCACTTCCACCTTTCCCAGTCTCCGATTCACATTCTAGTAAGAGGTGTTCTTTCTAAAATACATATATTGCTAAACAGCATAGCTCAAAAACTTTTTGAGTGACTCCTCAATGAATTCAGAATGAATTTTCAAGCTCTTCGTGAGCTGGCCTCAAATTACACTATATTGAGGTATTTGTAGACAGCTGAGTGTATTCTGCTTCTCTAAGTCTCAGGAATGGGTTTTTCAGTCCTTTGTTGCTTCCTTCTTGCCCAGATCCTCTGCCTCTAATTTCCTACTAGTCCTTTAGGTCTCAGGTTAGACAGAGTCCTCCAAACCAGTGCTGTCTGTGAATTTTCTATCGTGATGAAAACGCGACTGAGCTTTGTGTTGCCTGTGTCCATTGTGGTAGCCACTAGCCACATATGGCTGTTGAGCACTTGAATATGGCCAGTGTGACAGAGGAACTGGGTTTAAAATTTTATGAAATTTTAATTAAATTTAATCGGGCCTTTGGGGCTAGCGGCTACTGTGTCGGACAGCGTAGGGACTGCTGGGAGGGGTGGCTGCGTGCGTCTCGATATTCTGTTATCTCCACCGAAGCATTTCCCCAAGCACAACAAAATAGCTGATAGTATTGGGGGGATCAGAGAAGACGCACAAAAACCAAACTCAAGAACTCAAAGCACATTTACATAAAGATGTAAGAATATTGTAAAGCAGAAAAATAATTTTACAAAAAATGATTTTGATTTATCAAGAACCAGTTATTTTCAGCATATTCAAATGGTTCTTTTGTACTGGGTTTACATCTCGAAGTGCTTAAAATGAAGCTATGAATCAAAGGGGCTAGGTGAACTTAATAATCAAAATTTACTTCAATTTATTCGTGGATGCCAGATAACATTGTGGTTTTTCATGATACTTGATATTGGATTGTTAGCAAATATCAGTGAAACTTAAAATAGGTGAGAAAGCAGTGTGTAGAAGTCTTTATGAGAAAAGACCTTCAACTATAATAAGCAATAAGTAACATTTACGCATTTCTTTCTGGGGCACACCAGCCTATAGGTAGAGTATGAAGTGGGGAGAAGAGATTGCTGGGTTCTTGGACCTTCTGGTGGGAAGCACCCCAGGCCCCATTGCTCTGGGAGGTTTTCTCTGAAGGCTGAACCCGATAGTTAAACAATCAAGCTGTTGTAAAACTAGAAAATTGTCACCAGTATGTGGTTCTCCTTTTAAAAGGCAGTGTCAGTGGAGAGATGGAAGAGGCTTTAATTTCCTGCTCTAACCTAAGCCCCTGTCTTACCCTGTTTGGATAAAAATCTTAGGGAAGCAGTGCGAGTTACCGACTCTCCCATGTTTTTGTGGCTGGAGGAGGGAGCATTTAGTAATATGCTGAGATCTTATATAATGGCTAATACTGTAACCAGTTTTGAGGTGCTGTGTCTGGCATTGGATTACAAAGTGATATAAAATGCGGGGTCTTCCTCGGTGCAGTCACCTATCCAGGCACATCGGGCCTCTTTGTGAGATAATAGAGCAACATCTAAATGGTTCATGATAAAAGAAATAATGGAATAATGTCTCTACTTGCAAGTTCACCTTTCAACAGGACATTATTTATTCAGAGACAAACATGAAAAAATAAAAATAATTCTTTCAAAAGTAAAGAAACAAAATTTAAATTCACTCTACAAAAAAGTTATACATGATTCTGATAGTTTAAAAGCTACTAACTGCCAGGTTTGTATGCAGCCAATGAAAATTGCTTGGATACTGATGATCTAAACAATTTCAAGTACCAAATGGTATTGAAAAACGTTTACCTTTACCATGGCAAGAAAAAACTTTATTTCACCATTTTGGGATGGCGGAGTTTCAGTGCTAAAGAAACTTGCAGTTGAATGCGCAGACAAGTGACTAAACGAGAGTACAGAGGGCTTGTGTATTTTTTAAGTAGAAACTTGAGATACATGGTCTGTCAGGACAGGTTTTGCTCTTTCTAGGTATAAGATGCAGTGTCGGCAGTAATGGGGCACTTTGATTTACTTACTTCAGAACCTTTAAGGCTGTTTTAGAAACTTTGAGATGTGTTTGTCATAGCCATTGATCTTTAAAGGCACTAAACTCTCAGTAGCATAGTTAGAAACCTTTATTATATTCTTTCGATTTGTTCTATAGGAAAAATTGAATATTTTCAAATCATCTCTGAGAAATTGGTATGAAATAGAGAATTTGGTATGTTTAAAGATGTAATAGATATGGAGGTGGAAACTCGAGAGATGTGGGTAGGTGTAATATGAAGTGTAAGTACTATCACTGATGAAACTTAATTATTTAGATTTCCTTATCTGGATCATAATTTTATTAGCAACTAATGTATAGTCGTTAAACTCACTGGGTGGTTGCAGCAGTCCGAGGTCTTAGTAAACTCTGTATTTTAAAGTTTAGGTGCCTGGCTGTTTTCTGCATTCTTTGATTAAATCAAGCACAAAATTCAATTATAAGGCCTCATTGTTAGCCTTAAATTATCTTGGTCGTCTTAAATTATCTAGGTCATCCTCATTATGAAAACAAACGTCACAGTGGTAATAGTTCATTTTCTCACTTTGCCTTTTCCTCTGTTGCAGTCTCTTACTCGCTAACTTGAGGTGAACTTAATCTGTGATGGAAATAGACACAATGTAGAAATTTATAACTACCTAAGTAAGATCCTTTTTCAGACTGAAGTGTAAAGTTTGCTCACAAGTTAGAATGATATCCTGACATCAGGAATCTGGTGCACTCATGTAAAAAGTCATCAGAATTAGAATCGGCCAGTCGAGTGACATTTGGGGGAAATCGTGAAGTGGGGCGTCGCAGTCAGCTTTCGGTGACGTAGAACAGTGTGGCAGTGCAGTAAAATAATGAAAGACGCGCTTACAGCATGCATTGTAGTGATTTTGAAACAGATCTTGGTTATGAATTAATTTACTTAGAATAGTATAAAAGGTTTTTCATGAAATTAATTTTCCCTACAGTGCACAGCTCATTGGGGGCGGGGAGCTCAGAAGATGTCTGAGTAATGAAGAGAGGGTTGAGCTTTGCTGTGGGTTCAGGAAAATATAAAGTTACACATATAGAGTTTATGGATAATACTTTTGTTTTTTTTATCATATTCTTACATAATGAAGACATTTGATTTGGCTAAAAGATAAAACAGGCTTACTTCGCTATATGAAATTAATAGTTTTCATTATCAATAGTTATTTTATTATTAGTTTTTGATAATAGTTTTGATTATGGTAGCACCGTAGAACTTAAAGTTATAAGTGTAGGTATAGGAAAAAAAGTTTCCCACTTTCTTATGTCAGAATGATTATGAAATAATACATGTAAAACTGTTTACCACGTGTTCTAGCCTTAATTTCATTTCCTTTGTCAAATGCAATTTATTTGCAATAGAAATTTAATACTGTAGTCACTGAATAAGTTACAGTTATTTTCGTCCATTTTTTTTTTCTGTAGACTTACCTTTTTGAGACTGTGCAGTTTTCCAAAATACTTTCTCTAACGCTCTTTCAAAGACCCCCTCAACCCTCCTTTACAGTTCTGTTTCACTTTTATCTTGCTTGCTTCCTGATGGAAATTTGAATTTTGATAATTCCTGTGTGTTTCCCTTTTTCCTGAAACAGGGCTCCTTAGGAAACTGTTAAAGGTTACTGCGTGACCTCTGCCCTTGGTGTCCTATGACACTTTGCCTGTCTCTGGCTCAGGTTTATTCATGATGGATAAGGCTCCCTTCTCATCACATGTGCTCTGCTCTAGCAGACAGAACAGATTATTTTCAGCTGTGGTGTTGCCAAAAGCTTTTTTTCTTTAAGGAAAAGAGTGTTGGTAGTGTGTACCAGAGAAGACTTTAACTATAGCCTTTCTCTCCCTGCATTTCAAACCAGACAGAATTGGGTACGGTTTTAAATTCTCCCTGGAATACGAAACAAGGTCTTCCTTTCGGCTTTCCAGAACCTTTTAAAATGCAAAAGAATGTCAGAAATTGCCGGATCTGTTGATCAGTGACGACTGTAGTAAGTGTACTAAAAGCACGGTTCCTGTTGGCCGTGCGCTGTTCTCCAGCCCCTCAGCAGGTTGCTCTTGCCTGCCTGGGCATCCTCCTGGGGTTTGGGGACAGCGTTCGAGGTATTTGTGATCGCCAGCCGTCCCCGGACAGAGGGTGGCCCTGGCAGCTCCTTCCTTCCCTCCTCTGTCCTACGCTCACTTTTTGTAGGTTTGACATCACCCAGATGGGTGTGTGTGTGTGCGCGCGTGCAGGGTCAGTAGCTTGAAATAGGTCTAGATCATGGGAAAATATGTTTTCAAATGGTGATTTTTTAAATTAGGCTAATTAACATATGGTGTCATTTGCCTTTATAGACTAGTCAAGTTTGGTTGGTTTAAACTGTCCTTGGATATTTTATGATATTAAGTAAGATATACCAGTGATCTTCAAATTTTGTAAAGTTTACATTACCCTTCTATTAGTTTGCACTGTAAACATCTTTGCTAAGTGGGTTGAAATACGTTTCTGAAATTTAATTTTTCCCTATCCCAAGTAAATTACACTAAAAAATTTTTATTTACTTATTTCTGGACTTATTTTCATTTGTTTTCTCCTTATCAATAAAAAAAATTAATTAGGATAGCAGTAAAATCATGTGGGATAGTTCCACACATCTTATATAAGTAAATGTTTTATTTACATATATATATATATTTATGCTATGTACAGATATTTATTTAAATCTTTATCCTCATCTCTCTTCTGCCATATAATGGTGAGTACCTTAAGTGTTATCACAATGCTCACTGGCCTGCTGCTGGGCCACCAAGTAGCGAATGGAAAGAAGCTCGCCCTGGACGTGTTTTCCTGGCGTCTGGTGGGTCAAGCAGGTCAGCTGTCTGCTGGCCATCTTCTCAGTGGGTTTAGTCTCTGAAAGAATTAATTTTGGGGAGTGATATTTCAGTGTTGAATTTCAAGGTATAAAGTTTGTTCTCTAAAGGACATTGGTTTCCAGGATTCTTATATTTAGTGGCACAACTTAACGTATAGGACAATATGTGCCTTTTGACTAATTTCAAAAAAAAAGTTAGTGGTAACCTTACACTTAGTATAAACTGTTGGCTGAGTGCTATTTCATTAGTTGCCTTGAAAGAAAACATATTAGCCCCACCACTCCCAAGTAGAAAAAAATCATCTTTATCTGAAGGGTACTCAGAATATTCAGACTCCCCAAAGTTATGTAGAAATAACTGAAAGATTTCTGCAAGAAACCTGTGAAATACTGTTATGTAACATAGCATTAGATATTAATGTCAACTGCATTTTTTTTGGTCTTGCAGAAATGATTGGCAAGGAGTTAGAGGTATCTTTAAAATTAAACCAATTTTAGATATCCACTCCTTGTAAACCATTACAGATTAAAACTTGTCGCTAAGGGTTATTCATAGTTCTTTGTATGAGGTCCATGTTGTTTGTCAGTCACAGATGCCAAGACTACTTTCCCTTAAAGGGAAGGTGGCATATCTTTGTGTTACTTGATTTGTAATTTTTTGGGATAAGTTATTTCTTGTTAATTATTTATTCTCACACTAATTGAGCAGTCAGAGCTGTAGCACAAGACGGACCCAGAGTGTGAGAGCGGAACTCCCAAACTCTCACACGTGCAGGAATCACCAGGGACCCTTGTTAATAAAACGCAGATTCTGGGGCAGGAGGTCTGGGGTGGGCCCAAGATTCCTCACCTCTCAGCTCCTGGGGGGTGCCAATGGTCTCAGGATCCCCTTCGAGTGGCTAGGCTCTGGTGTGCAGGGAGAGAGGCCCGTAAACGCAACAACCGTATGCTCGCTGTTGTAGTTCTTGCCCCTGGTGCAGTGGAAGTCCCAGGGAGGGCTTCAAAATCAGCCTGCAGGGGGGAGGGCTGAGGGTCAGGAAGCTTCCCTGGATGAGTGATAACAGAGGAATCGAGATAAAAAAGGCCAGACTGCACAATGAGGGGGTAAGGAGGCAGGTGCGGAGACGAGGAAGGTGTGAGGAAGCGAACGGATCGCTGTCGGTCACTTCCAGTGGTTTGGCAGACCTAGCCTGGGTGTTTGCGAGTTTTTGGGGGAGGAGGGCAGAGGGAAGGGAGTTTGGAGATCTGATTACAAAGTGCCTTCCACCATGCTAGAGCATTTGGACTTGATCCTGAAAGCTATGGCAACTCCTTTAAGGATATTAATCCGAGAGAGACATGGTGGATTTTGTGTTTTAGAAGATCTTTCAGTCAGCTGTGTGAATGTACTGAGACCAGACTTGGGCGAACCGGTCAGCCTTTAATGTTTTGTCTTCACTAAACCATGAAGGCCTGACTTCATCAGAGATGGTAGGAATCAAGAGGAGGCGGTAGACCTGTGAGATATTTGGGAGGCAGAATTAGCGTTAGTGGATGGGTTGAATATGCGGGATATCTGAGGGATATTAATCAGAACAGCAAGGTGCACAGCACATGTCTGTTTTGTTCAACGCTGTATATTCAGTGGCTGCTAAATGCTTCATACAAAGCATTCAATAAATGTTTTTAAATGAATGAATGATGGGAAGGATTGAGGGTTATTTTTCATCCTTTAGCTGGGTTGCAGGGGTGGATGGAAATTCTATTAACTGCCATAGGGAATGCTGATGGAAAGCATAGAATTAATTTGTACATCACCAATTCCAAACATGGTTTTCCATATCTATCTATCTATCTATCTATCTATCTATCTATCTATCTATCTATCTATCTTCAGTTACTATCAGCAAAATTGGAGGTCACCTAATGGTACAAATGGAAGCTAACTATAAATGTGATTCTTATTCCTTTGTGTGTGTGTTTGTTTTTTTCCTATGGTGCTTGGACTAACACAGTGCTTCTAAAGGACTTCACGTCTTTTTTGTTCTTTCTACATCTTTTTCTTCCAATAAAATAGTAAATGAAAATGCACAAAGCCACTAAGAAAAATAGTGGCCTTACTATAGCTATGTAAATTTTTAGTTGAAAAAACTAAGCTTGCAAATACTTTATTAAAAGGGCATTGGTATATGGCAATTATAAGCGAAAAGGATTTTGAATTTCATTATTCTTAAGTACCTGAATTTTTGTATAGTTCAGAGTCATTCATAACATAATAAAATTATTTATTAAGAAATAAAGAGAGGTTTTAAGATCTTGCTCCCTGGCATATGTCAATATATGGAAAGATTACTATGAATTTCATCACAGGGGTAGGTATAGAACTTTGAAAGAATACCAGTCTCTGAGCAGGAGAAAACATTTTTCATCGAAGAGAATTGCTACTATACAATATGGTCTTTGTCTCAAAATATTAACTCTGAGAAACAAATTTATGGCAGAATATCCACAGAATTTTCTGCAGTGATGGAAATGTCCCATATAGGCACAGTTGCCCCCAGTCACATGTGGCTGTTGAGCACGTGGAATGTGGATCATGCAATTGAGCAACTGAATTTTAAATTTTATTTAGTTTTAATTAATTTAAATAGCAACACGTGCCTAGTGGCTGCTGTGTGGGATAGCACAGCACATAGCAAATTGGCACCGCCAAAGCATACCAAAGAGGAAGAAAGTGTGGTCTCGTTTGGAGGCACAGGGCATCATGTGGTCCAGGAGGCAGATCTGGAACTGACTTGTGGTGTGCTGGTGTTGGTAACTTGGAGGCATTCCTTCATTCTTTATCTGGGTCATTGTCCCTTGGATCGATGCCTTCTCCCATGGCAACCATTGGTCTGGCTGGATTTTCCTTTTCTTTCCCAAGCGGCTGTTGGGGGTCATTGGTGGGGATCATTGTCCACAGGCCTCGTGATCTGGCTGAAAGATCTTTCACTTTGAGTAGAAGCTCAGCAGCACTGAGCCCTTTATCTTCTGTGTGTTCATCTATTGGCTCACGGATCCTTCCCCCTCCTGATATGATTCATACTCTTGATGATCGAGAGATGTCCCCATGGCTTGTGCTGAAGATGGTGATGTGTATTTTTCCAGCTGCTAGACACTCCCTTGGAAATGCTGATACATGCTCTACCCAGTCCTAAACATCGTTGTCACAGGTGTGCCCTGTACCCCAGGTTCTTCTAAGGTGGAGGAGAAAAATGTAAAGAGAACAATTTCAAATCAAGCTATAGAACACAAATAGTCTTCAGCATGTGAAAGGCAGTTGTCCTCTTAACTTTACACTTGCTCACATGTTGGATGTTTATGAAAAAAGTCTCCTTTGAATGGCATTCTGCTTACACAGTTGCATAAAACGTGGTTGAGCTATGTAGGAAATGCTTTGCACATGACAGGGTTTTTGTATTCACCTACTTCCTTGCTAGCTTTCCAGGTAACTGTGACACCAAATTGAAACGTGGCTATGCACATGCCATCCCGCTCTGAGAAGGGCACAGAAGTTAAGCATTGTCTGTGTAAGTTTATTAATATATATATTTTTACACAACTTATTTCTTTCGTGTTGGTTTGATGTGCACCCTTTGCTTTCATCCCCCATTTTCTATGTGCTATTTACTTGTTTTTTCAGATCTGCCTATTTTTTATTCTGCTTATGTCCAGTGAAATAAACCAGTAGCTTCAATGTGGTGCTAATATGTGCTTGCTTCCTAAAAGTTATAGATAGTATAAATAAAAATTGTTTGAAAGGAAACTCTCTTCTGTTTGCTGGTCTCAGTAATTGTTTTAGTGACTTATCTCTGAGTAAAAGGGACCCAGGTTGGGCCTTTAATATTTTGCCTTTCCTAATAAACTGCCATCTCATCTATCCAGTTCTCTTTCATCTTTGGAAATTATTCACCATTAAAATATTTTGTAGAAGATGTTTACTCCTCGCAGCCTGTAAAAGGGCTTTTTTTTTTTCATTTGTTAAATGAAGGGGAGTTTGGAGTAGAAGGTCTCCAAAGTGCTTGCCAGCTCTAAAATGTTCATAGTTGGTTTCACAGTGAGTCTCTGCAGTGTTGGCGATTCTGTTAGCTGAGCTGGCTCCTTGTGCCCACGCCGTATCCCCAAACACATGCCCCTTATACGCTTTGTTCTTATCTCAGAAAATACCTGTCAGTAGGGCACTGAGCTAAAACTTAAATTAGTGTCTTCATTATATGTATCTGTACTGTTTACTGTGTAACATTGCACATAGTTTAAACACTTGACATCACAAATTACCAAGAAATATATTGTAAAATGGTATCTTAATTTTTATAACATAACCTCCAAACCTTAATTCTTATTTTAGAGGTTCATCCCTTGCAGAGGACTGTAAGCTCCATGAGGACAAGAGGATGTTTTGTTAGCTTTTACTCAGTGTTGTATTTCCAGCAACTAGACCAGTGCAAGGATCATAGTAGGTCCTCAGTAAATACGTTTTGAATAAAAAATGTGATTTGAGATTTAACTTGATTTTTTTAAAATCCAAATCAAACATAAATACAACTCGAATGTTTATTTATTACCCAAGTGGTGGGAATTATTTGATAACTCTGAACACTTGCATTTCTGTTTTTTCTTTTTAATCATCTATAACCGTGCAGTTCAGTGTCATAGCCACTGCTTCCACGTGTACATTTTTGACTAGAAATGTGGTCAGTATGAATTGAGATATGCCGTAGGTATGAAATGCATACTGTTTCAGAGACTCAATATCAAAAAATGTTAACTATCTCCTTTATTTTTAAATATCAATTACATGTTGTAGTGATAACATTTTGCCTATATTGTGTTAAATAAAAATTATTTAAATGAATTTTGCTCTTTTTTGGGTTACTTTTTAAATATGACTACTAGAAAATTTAAAATTACATATATGGTTCTGATTTGACAGCTCATTGAACAGCGCTAATCTAGACAGAAATGTAGACATTAAAGGTAGAGAAGGGAGCGACCTTCACAAAGGAGTTTTAATGAATATCTTTGATAGAAACAAAATTATATGTTGCAGCTGTGACTTGGGAATGTGGGTATTCAAATGGTCTTGATCAAATTAAAAAAAAGACCAAAATAAATTAATTAGATTAGCTCAAATGAGAAATATAAAATCCAGCTACCAGATGGATTCCTAGCATAGTCGCCAGCCGAGTCGCGAGGTCAGAAAAGGGGCAGGAAGGCGGCGGTGGCTGTCTGAGCAAGTGCGGGCGGTCACTAATGACAGGCTAAAGCCAGAGTTGGAACGTCTCTTCCCGGAGCTCACCTGACTGTGGTCACAGTTGTGGTGGGCGACGTGTTTACTTGATGCCAGGTAATGCTGCTGTTTTTCATGCCACTGGGAGCTGGACTCTCAGTGGGAGGGAGTAGGGAACTGGAAGCCCAAGTATCAGGTAGGATCACTCTCAGGGAGTGTGCTGTTTTGTCCCTTCCCGTGCCTCTAGGCAGCTTTTTCCCCCTTCTGCTCAGCCTTCAGCTGATAGAAGGTAAGTGCCACCTCTGTCGCTGCTTCTCTAGGCTGGCAGTGGCTCTGGCACCAGGCTCTGTGGACCAGGTCATCCCTGTCTCTAGCCTCCTTTCCTCTGGAGCTGGCTGGAAACCCCATCCAGTCAGTAGCATTTTCTCCTGTGACACGTGGTACACCCTGGAGAATGAAGCCGTCATCCTATAAACCAAGGCCATCCAGGACGTATAAGTAGACATTACCTTCCTTAAGCTAATTCGAAAGGTTATTTTGGTAAGTGGTTAGTCTGCACGGCTGGTTTAAGCTATTATCAAGTCCATTCTAGTGTTTATTTCCTTGAAAGCTAGAATGAGCCTTGAATTAATGAAGACTGACTGCTTAGGCTCTTTAGGAGTAAATTCAATTTATAAATATTTGTTTTATTTGGCACTGGAGATTTCTACTTCTTTCTTTGGATTTAAAAGTAGTTATGAAGTAAAGCACTGTGTCTGTAAATAAAATGGCATTCGTGCTCATCTTATTCTCACCCATCTGACCTCTGTTTTTGGAGAAAGTAGATCAGAAAATTCATGGCAGTTAGTGGCAGAGTGAGGAGACCTTTGACTTTAGCTGACAGCTGTCACCTGCAAACTACAGACCTAGAGACCCTCTCAGGTGTTACGTCTGTAGTTCTGACAGCAAACAAGAATGTTGTTTACATTTTCTGTAAGCAGAATTCTCTCCTTGTTCGGAATGTGTTAGAATAGGGCAGGCAGAAACTGAGTTTTTATCTGTCTCATCGGTAAGTTCGCAGCGGTGTTGGGTGGCCCATCGTTCACCCCCAAGCTCACGGAGAAGCATGTCAGAATTTATGACTGAGCCTGTTTGTAACATCACTTTGGAAATTCTTCCACAAGACATTGTTATTTCAAGTTGAGCAGTATCACACAATGCTTAATGTGCTTATGAAAGAGGGAAAAAAATGAGTTAAATTCCAAAGATGTTTAAGATTTCAGACATTTTTCCTATGTGAATTAGTTCTTTATTAGGTTGTTGATTTAATTAGCATTCAACAAAAATACTTTCCTGTTTTGCTTGTTGAAACATTCTTTAAATCAGTTGTTTTAATAGGACACAAAATCCGTTAGGAACTATTTGAATAAAATACAGAACATTAGATAGTGTATAATGTGTGCCGTGAATACAGGGTGCTGAAGGATGTACCTGCTCACATTTCCCCTACCTGCTCATGTCCTGTCTTATCCCAAAGGAGGTTAAGACTAGAGTGAGGCCTGCATGGATATTTTGAACATTTTTTCGTTAAAATAATTTTCAATTTCGACCAGTTTTGGAGAAAGTTTTCTGTTTCTGTGATGAGAATAGTCATCGTCTAGAAAAGACCCATCTATCTAAAGCCTGTCTGAGTGGTCACATGGGCTCCTAGGCCATCACCAGAGCCTAGTGCCCACGGGTGAATAAAGAACCTGAGGCTGGACTTTCCTCTGTGGCACTGCTGACTGGGACCGCGGTGGGCCCGGAGCCATGAGCGAACTCAGGCCCCTTGGAGAGCGAAAGCTCGTTTCCTTGTTCTTTCTGAATCTTGTATATTCCTACCATTAAACATAATAAAATCATGAATTTATCGTATTCTTTGCAAACTTGCTTTCTAACATCATTATGGACGTTTTTTTTTTTTTCACTCGACACCCCTGTTGCTGTTACATAGTTGAATATGGACTGTAAAGATCTAATTTGTACGAAATGACTGATTTTGGTATTTGTATAATCCTTTAGTCGATTTAACTAAGTTGAGCTTTTCACAGCCCCTGGTGCCACGGCTGCTCATCTGATTACGCTGCTCAGGGGAATAGGTTGAGGGCGGGCCGTTGGTAACCAGAGCATTTCCAGGGCTTTGGTTCAGCAGATGGGCTGCTTGGCTATGTTCATGCATCTGCTCGCCTGCTGTGGCAGCTGCTGCTGCTCCATGTTGTGTTCTTTTGTTCTGTTCCATCCAAGAATGGAACGCTAGGAAGTGTAGTGAATGGATTAATTTAAGGTTAAGGTTAGTGTTTTGCTTGCTTTCTAAGTAACCGATCATAATAATGCTTCTGGGAGAAGCTAATGAGTTTCTCTTAAAGTGAACTAGATTTATAAAATACAGCTCAGCGAGGGGGCTAGATTAGTATTGTTGATGGAGACCAAATTCAAATGCATAAAATACTGGCAGTTTTTGTCATTTGTTCCTAATTCTTTGTTTTCTCCCTTCTTCCTCCCCACCCCCTACTCCCTTCTAGGACCTAGATCCAGACTTTGCCTGACACTGCAGGGTCCAAGCGAATTAGAGAAATGTGGAATGACATGAAGACGATTAGTTAAGGATTACAGGCTTTGAGGACGAGCACCTCAGTGAAGTGAAGCACAGACAAGCTCCTGAGCTGTAGTTTGGAGGAGCCGTGTGTTGGAAGAAGATGGCAGATCCAGGAATGATGAGTCTTTTTGGCGAGGATGGGAATATTTTCAGTGAAGGCCTCGAAGGCCTTGGAGAATGTGGCTACCCTGAAAATCCAGTGAACCCCATGGGTCAGCAAATGCCGATAGACCAAGGCTTTGCCTCTCTGCAGCCATCCCTTCACCATCCCTCCACTAATCAGAATCAAACGAAGTTGACGCATTTCGATCACTATAATCAGTACGAACAACAAAAGATGCATCTGATGGATCAGCCGAACAGGATGATGAGCAGCGCCCCTGGGAACGGACTCGCGTCTCCTCACTCGCAGTATCACACCCCTCCCGTTCCCCAGGTCCCGCATGGCGGCAGCGGCGGCGGCCAGATGGCAGTGTACCCTGGCATTCAGAATGAGAGGCACGGGCAGTCTTTTGTGGACAGTGGCTCCATGTGGGGCCCCCGGGCTGTCCAGGTGCCGGACCAGATCCGAGCCCCCTACCAGCAGCAGCAGCAGCCGCCAGCTCCGTCGGGGCCCCCGGCCCAGGGCCACCCTCAGCACATGCAGCAGATGGGCAGCTACATGGCACGTGGGGATTTTTCCATGCAGCAGCACGGTCAGCCACAGCAGCGGATGAGCCAGTTTTCCCAAGGTCAAGAGGGCCTCAATCAGGGAAATCCCTTCATTGCCACCTCAGGACCCGGCCACTTGTCCCACGTGCCCGCGCAGAGCCCCGGCATGGCACCTTCCCTGCGCCACTCGGTGCAGCAGTTCCGCCACCCCCCGACTGCTCTCCACGGAGAATCCGTTGCCCACAGTCCCAGATTCTCCCCTAATCCTCCTCAGCAAGGGGCTGTCAGGCCACAAACCCTTAACTTTAGTTCTCGGAGCCAGACAGTCCCCTCACCTACTATAAACAACTCAGGGCAGTATTCTCGATATCCTTACAGTAACCTAAATCAGGGATTAGTTAACAATACAGGGATGAATCAAAATTTAGGCCTTACAAATAATACTCCAATGAATCAGTCCGTACCCAGATACCCCAATGCTGTAGGATTCCCATCGAACAGTGGTCAAGGACTAATGCACCAGCAGCCCATCCACCCCAGTGGCTCAATTAACCAAATGAACACACAAACTATGCATCCTTCACAGCCTCAGGGAACTTACGCCTCTCCACCTCCCATGTCACCCATGAAAGCAATGAGTAACCCAGCGGGTACTCCTCCTCCGCAAGTCAGGCCCGGAAGTGCTGGGATACCAATGGAAGTTGGCAGTTACCCAAATATGCCCCACCCTCAGCCATCTCACCAGCCCCCTGGCGCCATGGGAATTGGACAGAGGAATATGGGCCCCAGAAACATGCAGCAGTCTCGTCCGTTTATGGGCATGTCCTCAGCATCAAGGGAGTTGGCCGGGCACATGAGACCAAATGGTTGTCCTGGTGTTGGCCTTGCAGATCCACAAGCAATCCAGGACCGGCTGCTACCTGGCCAGCAGCATCCTGGCCAGCAGCCGTCTTTTCAGCAGCTGCCAACCTGCCCTCCGATGCAGCCCCACCCGGGCTTGCACCACCAGTCTTCACCCCCACACCCGCATCACCAGCCTTGGGCACAGCTCCACCCATCACCCCAGAACACCCCGCAGAAAGTGCCTGTGCCTCAGGTAAGGGAGCTCCGATCCTGTCTGCCTGCCTTGTCGTGTAAAGTGGAACTCAGTGAACTTATCTAATAGACTTTTCCTTTACACTTCATGAGAAGCATTTTCATTATGAGATCCTTAATTTTTATCTTGTTAAACTGTCCCAGAATCCAATTTTTTACTATTACTCTCTCTATATACGCTCTTATTGGCTTGTGCATTTATTCACTTGTTCAGAAAGTCTTGAATCCTCTTGTTCTAGGAATCATGCCAGGCGCTGAGGACGTATAGCCGCGGTCCCCGCCTGCTCCGAGCTCAGCTGTCACTGCCGGCGCGGAGATGGGCATTAGGCTCCGAACGGTGCTTTTCCCTTTTCTTTTTTCTATTTCTATTTCTCTCTTCCTCTCTGTTTGAAAAATACTCAAAAACTGCAGTTTTATGTGTTTGTCATAGTCCCTCCCACCTCTTGTAGAAAATGATAATTTTTTTCCCCTTGGGAAGCTGCAAAATGTGTGTGTGTGTGTGTGTGTGTGTGTGTGTGTGTGTGTGTGTGTGTGTGCTTGTAATATTTGTTTTACCAACTGCTGAATGTTAATGTGAGCTTATATTGCAAACTGTAGAAAATCACAGTAAACAGTAGTCCACAGAAAGTGCTTGATTTCTAAGGGACTTGAGTTCGCAGCACTGAAATGAGAGTCTTCCTCTTCACAAGCTGGGAATTTTATTATCCTACAGAATTTATTAGCAAACAGATGTAAGTTTCAAGCATTAGTTTTCACAAAGACGTGTTCCCCTTATAAATGTTGGTGTTTTTGCCCTAGGTCTACGAAAAATAAATTAATCTCTATATGTACAGATTATTCTGAGTGCTGTTCGAAAATATGTATCGATCTTTCACTGAGACTGCGACTCTGAGTTTGGGTGGCAGAGCAGACGATTCTAGAGCTATAAGGCACAGTGTTCTTAATGAACTTATAATCAGTTTGCAGAAACACGGCCAATAGGCGAAAATATAAAGCTTGGTAAAAGACCAAGTGTGCTTATGTGACAAGTGTCCGGAGAGAGGAAGCACTTGTGGATAAGGGTACTTGGAATTTGGCTGGGACTTAGCCATAGAAAGTGCACCAAAGATACTGGGTTGGGGATGGTTGGTTAAAAGGAGCATGGAAGTCGGGCTTACTGCAGGGCAGGGCCGGGCCAGGTGGTAGAGGTCTTGTGTTCTGTTTTCAGGAATTTGGACCAGTTTTAAGGAATGGGGAGCCAGTAAAATCGATTAGACGACAGTCCACAGGATGGCTCATTGAAAAAGTCTGGTCCAGACCTGTAAGGACAGTTTGGACCAGGGATCAGGGTGTGAACAGAAGGGATTGAAGCACTGAGAAAGTAAAAGGCTTTGGTCAAGAAACAAAGCTATTTGGGGCATCCTGACCGGAGAGGCATTTGATCAGAAACTCAGAAGCTTCAGTTTTAGGGGGACTGGGGAAGTGGAAGTCAGGAAGGTCTCCTGAGGACCTCAGGACACAGGGCATGTAGGAGTTGTGGGGAAGCCGCCCTCAGAGGTCGGGCATACTCGGAGACTCTCAGGAGGAGCCCCGAGGTTAGTGGGAGCCACCTGGGCCACACCACCCAAACCCTCTCCTGCGAGAGCTGCTGCCTGTCTCCTCCGGGAGCCTAACCTGCCATGCAGGGGAGAAGGCTTCTGGCCAGTGTTCCCGAACATCGAACATCGGGAAGGGGTAGGTGAGAAAGGCTCCCCGACAGGACGCTGGGAGCAGAGGCCTCAGGGAAAACAAGGACAAGCGAGTAAACAGCGAAGATCACACCTAGCTAATTTGTTTTCCTTT
Organism: Pteropus vampyrus; assembly: GCF_000151845.1. NCBI lineage: Eukaryota > Metazoa > Chordata > Mammalia > Chiroptera > Pteropodidae > Pteropus > Pteropus vampyrus. Next base: position 6,869,123 of record NW_011888826.1, read on the forward strand.
ATCTCAACTTCAAGGCTAAGTGCCCCTCAGAACTGACCGAAAAGTGCTGTCTGCCCCTGATGCTCCTGACCTGGGCGGCTTCTAGGGCAGAAATGAATGCGACTTCCTTTCCAAGAATTATGCTTTTCTTGTTCCTTAGAAAGTTGCTCACTGAGTAGCACATCTGTTCAGAGCGGTGCTTCTCAGACTTTCCTCGTACCAGCATCTTCTCTCTTCACTGAGGGCAGGCACAGTTTGAGGGAGGCGCCCTGTGATTATAATCTGATTCCTGGGTGGGAACTGTTGGTCTTCTTCAGCTTTCCCTACTTTTTTTTTTTTTTTTAAGGCGAGGCAACCCTTGGTTGACCTTACATATTGCAAGGACCTTGTCAGCTTACAAGCCCTTATTTTTATTTATTTTATTGTATTTTATTTTATTTTATTTTATTTTTTTACACCTATAACACCTGGTCTTCCTAGGTGGTCTCCCATCCAAGTATTAACAGCTTTCCCTACTTTTAAGAGTATTTCAGAGGACGAATAAGAGTGTGGCATTTCGGTCACCGAACGCTGGAGGGATCCGTATGTGCTGTGCCATAGCTAAGCACCAGGGGGACACCACGTGTATTTGCCTTTTTTTCTAGCTCTAACTTCTTGAGTGCACCATGATAGACAAACTTGGAACTGGATAAGGGATGTAAACAAGTACATTTGAGATATTTTCATCATATAAGTTCTATTGCATTTCTTTATTTCGCTTATGGCTTAATTTTGCATCCTCTTCAGATTTTGAAGCACTCAGTTCTGAAAATAATACTGGGGAGGTATGAAGAAAGTCTTGGGAAGAGCACAGACTTTGAAGTCAGAAATGTGTTTGAATCTCAGCTCTACTACTTATCAGCGTGGTGGCCTTAGGCAACGTACTTAACCTCTCTGAATGTCAGATTCTTCATCAATAGGAGAAAACCAGTAACCATCCCAATGGCGTTGAGGTCAAGTGGGCTAATAAATTCCATGCCTGGTGCAATGTCCAAGCCATGGTGTATCCACACATGTTAATTCTCTAGGCTTAGTTTCTGATCTCCTGCAACGCAGGCCTTGCCTTTATGTCATTTCACATGTAAATACAATGTAAAATTACTTGGATTTTTAAGGAACAGGTTAAATATTATGAAAGATAGACTTAGTTATAAAATACTAAATTTGATTCGCGCAAATATCACTCCCCTTTTAGCCCGTGGCGCCAGGTGTGACGAAGTTAATGACATGGGTAATTCAAAATGGGATCACAGAATCCAAAACCTCTAGGTCTCCCTGTGAACAACTCACATTTTACTCTAGCAAATAAGTCTGTCCACTCTTGTTTCGCTTCAGGAATACTAAAATTATTTTGCATTTCAGATAACAGAACAGTGGTTCAAAACTGTGCTGCATAGAGGGAAACCACCACATCAGGTTGAAATATTGATGCGATCTGCTGAAGTATCGCATTCAGATAGGCTCGTTTATTTTACCTTGAGTTTTTCACTTTTTAAAAATACAAGTTAGTTTTTTAAATGTTTCATGGGTTCTGGACAGGTGTTTTTTTTAACTTTTGTAACACATTTAAGTATGTTTAAAGATAAATTTATATTGAAGAGTCAAAAAAGGATAATGTTAGAACAAAGCTTGGAGTTCATCGGAACATGATTAATGTTCGTTGCAGTGTGTGGACACACCGTGTAATGGAAACTCTAGCTGTCCGATCATTGATAAAATTTAAAGGAAAAGAAAAAACCGTAGCTTACATTTCTTTTCAATAGCTGATAAAGACAGTGGTTTCCAAACCATTTCATCTCAGACTCCTTTACACTCTTAAAAATTATCAGGGACTCCAAAGATCTTTTTTTAAATACGGGTCACATGTGTTGATATTTATTGTCTCAGAAATTTGAGGACAATTTGAAATATTTATTCATTGATCATTTAAAAGTCAGTTTATGTTAACATACATTTTTAAATGAAATATAACTATTTTCCAAAACAAAAAAAAAGAATGGCATTGTTTTACATTTTTTCAAATGTTGGATCCTAATCTGCTTCTGCATATAGCCTGCTTCCAATTCTTGAGCCTTAGGAAAAGTCCACTTACATTCGGAGAGGGTGGGCGTGAAAGGCAAATAACAACTCACGGTTAGAATGAAAATAGTTCTGACCCCAGAGCCCCTAGCCCCACTCAGGCCCCCGAGTAGAAGGGTAGAGGGCAGACTTTGGAGTCTGCAGCTTTTGAAGAGTAGCACCACCATCTAACTGATTACTGACCCCACGACCTTGGGCAGGTTACTTAACCTCAGGGCCTCAGTTGCATTATCTCTAAAATGAGGGTTGATGTGCCCTTTTGGTTAGAGGC
>NW_011888826.1:6873018-6874950 GCF_000151845.1 Pteropus vampyrus
GCTTACTGAGCACCTGCCTGCATTTGCCCTCAACGTAGCTAGTTTATCCCCGAGGTCAGAGTTTCAGTGGGTTAAAATAGAAAATACCCAGTGTAGAGTTAAAGCAAAAGAAAACCACTCCATCTGCCCTTTTACCCCATGGTTTGAAAGCATGAAATGAGCTGCATACTAAATGGTAGCCTTGCTTCTTAGTGGCTTTCATTTTGTAAGAGTATTGTTTTATGTGACTCTCAAAAATGTTGCGGGTAACAAGGAGTTAGTTTTTTCAGTTTACTTCCGAAGCCTGGATATTTTCCATCTCCTAAGCGTCTCAAATAGCCAGTGGATTTAAGTTTTGAGAAGCCACTTTTCAGTACTGCATTTCGATCTCGTATCTTTGTCACCTTCATTTAACTACATTTAAGAGGAGTTTACTGAGTGCCTGTTACGTGCCAAGCGCCAGGCTGGGGACAGAGCCTGGCGATGTGGCAGGCAGTGTGGAGGTAGAGGCCTCGCCGGGGTGGGTGAGGACTTCACTGTTTCGGTGTGATCTTCGAGCTGTCATTTCTTCGTGTGTCCACTGTGTCGTAGACCGCCGTCGTCCAGTTCAGATGTAATGGGAGTCGTAAATGCAAGCCACATGTGTTATTTTAAATTTTCTAGTAACCACATTAAAAAAAAAAAACAACAACGGTGAAATTAATTTTAATAGTATATTTAACCCAAAATAGTCAAGACATTATTCTAACACATAATCAGTAAAGAAATTACTAACGAGATGTTCCGCACGGGTACTTGCAGGCTGGTGTGCGTTTCGCATGCGGAGCCCGGCAGTTTGGTTGAGCGGCGTGTCAGGCGTCCGGCAGCCCCACGCGGCTGGGCTGCCATATTGAACAGCACAACGCTAGACTCTTTCCATAGCAGTTGCTTCAAATTCTTTTTGAAAACAAATCTGAATAGAAAGAAATTTATGCACATAAGTGAATTTAAAATTATTTAGTCTGATTATGACAGTCAATCTCTAAGACAGGTGGTAGCACCTTCATCGTAAGATTGGGAGTAGCATTTTTTAAGGTATCTACAATATAAATAGTGTTGGAGTGTGTGTGTGTGTGTGTGTGTGTGTGTGTGTGTGTTTTGTATCAGTATCAGTTCATGGAAAGATAGATAAGTGAAGTGAAATTCCATTTGTTTGGATTTCAAAGAATGCTATCTGAATGTTTTCTGTCCTGTAGGAGAAATAGTGAGGTTTTTTTTGAAAGGTACATGACGATCATTTTCAAGATTTTAGTTCCAAGTGGTTTTTGGATACTTTTAGTAGTAATGTGGTTGTTATCTCCCCCTTTTCCCTCTCTCTACATGCCCCCCAATAAACTCCAAATCTCTCTTTGCCTCTCTGTCACTAACGTTTGTTTCTTTATGAAATTGGTTCTCCAAGGACAAGGGAAAAAGCCTTCAGTTTTTACTGTTACACATGTGACCCCTCTTTTTTTTCCTTTCTGCTTTTTTGTCTCTGCTGCTGCTGCTTCATTTTATCTTTCAGAAAGGAGCAGTAGTTGGCTGGGGAAGGAGAATTGGGAAATGGGTCAGGGAGAAAGCACTGCTAGACCTAACTAGGAGAATTTACCGTAATCTTGACATCTAAATATTATTCTGCATTCTCTGTAGTTACAGTGTAAATCTACAGATAATCTCTAAGTAACCATGGAGAGATGGCTCTCATTCTTCCTTTGTTACTGAATATAGTTCTTTTATCAGTGAAGGAAGTCAGTAGCAAACTTGCGCTTTTGCCTTGCAAAACTTTAGTAGATGATGGTACGTTACCACGAGTAAGGTTTTGTATTTTTAATATAGGAGAACCTTCTAGGGCCTTGCGCTTGGGGTGCTGGTGGTAGAAAATTTAAAGGAAGTTGACAAAATGCCGAGGAATTAACATAATTTGAAATAGTCAAA
>NW_011888826.1:6875000-6887031 GCF_000151845.1 Pteropus vampyrus
AAACTCCAAATCTCTCTTTGCCTCTCTGTCACTAACGTTTGTTTCTTTATGAAATTGGTTCTCCAAGGACAAGGGAAAAAGCCTTCAGTTTTTACTGTTACACATGTGACCCCTCTTTTTTTTCCTTTCTGCTTTTTTGTCTCTGCTGCTGCTGCTTCATTTTATCTTTCAGAAAGGAGCAGTAGTTGGCTGGGGAAGGAGAATTGGGAAATGGGTCAGGGAGAAAGCACTGCTAGACCTAACTAGGAGAATTTACCTTAATCTTGACATCTAAATATTATTCTGCATTCTCTGTAGTTACAGTGTAAATCTACAGATAATCTCTAAGTAACCATGGAGAGATGGCTCTCATTCTTCCTTTGTTACTGAATATAGTTCTTTTATCAGTGAAGGAAGTCAGTAGCAAACTTGCGCTTTTGCCTTGCAAAACTTTAGTAGATGATGGTACGTTACCACGAGTAAGGTTTTGTATTTTTAATATAGGAGAACCTTCTAGGGCCTTGCGCTTGGGGTGCTGGTGGTAGAAAATTTAAAGGAAGTTGACAAAATGCCGAGGAATTAACATAATTTGAAATAGTCAAAAATCAACATAGGTACAGAGGCACTCAGCATCCAGGAGCTTGCTTTTCCCCCCAGTTTACAGTAGTTGATGAGAGTGATGGCCAGGTGATGTTGGAAGGTGTTTTCTTATGTGTTATTTGATTGAATCAAAATTGTCACCCAGGCAATTCTTTGAAGGAAACATGCCCTTTTTTTTTTTTTTTTTGAATTTTTATAAGAGTTTATTTGAGCCTAACTGATGACATATGCCTAGGAGCAAGATCTCAAATGCTCCCCACCTTGCCATGTTTTTGATGGTCATTAGTGAAGAGCATGATACTTCTGACCTGCTTTACAGTTCGTCCGCCTGCTCTTGTCTGCCTTCTGTGTTTACTGTAATTCTAAATAATTCCGTACCACAGAGTTCAGGAGAGTAGAAGCAGTTGTTTTAAGCTGTGTGCAAGAGGCATTGATCTCGAGAGCCTTTTTGGTTGGTTTGTTTGCTTTGGCCATGGGCACAAAGAGTGAGAGAATATTGAAGAAATGCAAGTAGTGATGTTGGAAATGTTTCGTTTCTCCAGAGGCATCTAACGTGTGCCCTTCCTGCCTTTCCCTGGGTTGGCTGGAGCAGGTCTGCAGCCTTGGCTTCAGAATCCCACTCTCTCCCATTTGGTGAGCAGTGAGGTCCCTGCCTCTTACTTGGGGATTAGGAGTGTCGCAGGTGGACTTCCCTGCTAGTGAAAGGCAAAGACTTTTAGATCATCCTTTTTTCTGAAATTATATTTTTTTTGAAATTATATTTCTGAACGTGCTTTTTGTTGAAGGGGCTGTGTATGGACTTAAAGTTCTAATTGAATCTAGGAATATTTGAAATTAAAGTTCAGTTTTTAGATCATGCTTCTTGATGAACTCTTATAGCCTGAACATTTTCTTTAACTTAAAAAAGAATCATAAAATTGTGGGATTATTCAGAGTTATGATGTGTTTGTTTTCGCTGTTAATGTTAGAAACACCTCAAAACGTCAGTCAGTGTGACGAGGTGGCTAAACTTTAACCACCGTGGGGCTGACAGAAATGGACAGTGGGGACTAACAGAAAATTTACTTAATCCTGACATTTTAATGTTACTCTTCGTTCTCTGTAGTTACGGCTGTAAATCTACTCATGATCTGTAAGTCACCGTGGGTAGAAGTGGAGCTGGGGTCATAACCAAGGAGGAGGTGCCGACGTTGCTCTAAACTGGCCCATTACTGGGCTACCCCCAGTTCTGGCTGCTCTGGTCCTGCAGACGTTTTCACAGAGGAGAGCTGTTGAAACGCATGGGGGCAGAACTTGGATTAAAGGAGAGAAATGAGAGTTCTTTGGGGAAAAAGTTTGCTGATTTAGTAAAAAGTTAAGTAGTACTTCATTTTTGTCAGCTATTCTCTGCATGTTTTCTCTTTTCTCTTTAACGATATTCACCTAAACGATGGGGACAAACTGAGCACACTTGTCCTCCACCCTGGGGGCACATGCAGGAGCAGCTCTTGTGCTCAGTGTCTTACAGAGCTTACTTCTGGTTCCACCAGGATCCCTCTCACTCTGAAACAGTGGTGGAAAATTTAGCGTAAGGAAGGAGATATTTCAGCGTGATTAATCTCACAACTTTAGTTTTTGCAAGAAAGTTAAAAACCAATAAGCTAGGGTATCATTGGTATAAAAAAAAAAAAAGACAGTAAGAGACTAGTCATTCACAGAGCAAAAATAAACCAAATCATAAGATGGATTTAAATTATTTCCTGCATTGAAGACTTGAATGAAAATCCTTTCAACTTCATGCCATGTTAGCTGCTAGAATCATAATTCATATTAAATATAAATTTAATTCCAAGAATAAATAAATAGGAAGAGGTGTCAGCTTACTTGTTTCATTTAGTGTTCCCCTTGCCAATTTTTAAGTGCCTCCCACCTCTGCTATCCTGTCAAGTGGGCTACACAGTGGGTGGTTGGCCAGGGCCCTACCTGTCACAGCTGGCAGGCAAGTTTCCAAGGAGACAGGGCAGAGTGCTGATGATGAGGCCATGGGCTTCACAGGCACGAGAACGGCATTTGAATCCCTTTCAAATTTCTGTTAAGTCAAAACATTGGATGCTTAAGTTTCCTGAGCATAATAATTTCTGAGTATAATAATTGTGCCAGTTGCACCAAGATTATTATGAGAATTAAATGAGATAACGACTGTAAAGATATTAGCACAGTCTGTGGCATGCAGTAAGTCTCCAGTGAGTGTTAAATATTTTATTATAACTTCTGTTAATGTTGAAATGAGTTCTTGGGATTCCCTCCCCTTCTGCTCTTTCACCTTAAAGTAGAAAATTTCCTTATTTTATAAAACAGAATATTATATAGCAATGCCTTCAAAATCAATTTATCAGATTCTCTATAAGGCAAACAAAAATTTATAATATTCTTATGGGGAGGGAGCTCAAAAGTTGCTGTCATACTACTGTATATTTAATAGACTCTCTAGGAGATGAGTTACAATATATAAAATATCAACTTCTTTCTCAGTGTCTAATTTCTTCCCAGTTTCAATCAAGGTGAACATCATTTAGGTTTTAGAAACTTCCAGCGGCAGAGGTTAAGTGTTTTGTGTTGCAAAGAATGTTTGCTTAATATTCCCTCAGCACTGAAGAGGTTAACCCACTGACCATGTGTGCCTATATATAGTAAGTTTTTACTTTGTTAAATATAAATTTGAAGTTACAGCTGTTAACCACAAATACAGTGATTGACTTCACCCTGTTGTTTTTACCAGCATCTTCCTGTATTTTTGTGGTGTGTTCCCACACACCTTCAGACAATATTTATAGTTTTGTTTAGGAAGCGGATTCCTGTTGAGTAGCACTAGCAGTAGTTTTGAACTTGGTTGGTCTGTGAGGGCCACACCACTTATGATCTCTTAAGTGTTTCTTTATCCTAATCTATTTTTTTCTTTAAAAAGTAACTTCGTATACTTTTAAGCGAGACAGTCACAAAAGAAGATAAAAAGGATTGTTGCAGCTTGATTTAGCAGCTAAAATTTAAAAAAATTGCCAAGGAAAGTAATTTACACTTTTGAGTATGTGAGGTTTACAATTTTGGAAACAATTTTTATGCAACTTGTAACACTGTTGCTACTTTTTAAAGTACACTATTTAGAGCTCTCGAATTTTAGAGCTGGAAGAGACTTGTGTTAGAATGGGTCTGGAGCACAGTTTTGTTCAAGAAACATCACAGTTAGATCTTTGCTCCAGTATCAGGGAAAAGGCCCTTTTGCTATCATCCTCAAACTTTATACACTACAGTTTTCTCCTTCGTATGAAAATATTTATTAAAGAAAAGTGAGATTGAAAAAGTAAACAGAAAACCTATTAGCTATTATCTGATGTCCATCAGGTATAATGTGCTTACTGAGTAACAGATATGGTGTTTATTTATATACTTTATTGAACTATAATCTATGTGCAATCTGTGTATAAAATGAAATGCCCCCTTCGTATTATGGATGTACTATAGAGTGGTTGCAATCCAAGACTGTAATGTTCTTTCATTTAATTAAGGTTTAGGGATTAAAAAAAAAAACTTCGAAATATACTTAGCTGTGTACTGAAGTTTGCCAGAACATTTGTAGTGTTTTCCAGGTTATTTTTTAAAGAGAGTTTGTAGTGTTCTTTGATATCACACTAACGTGTTTGTAGAAAATATATAACCTAGTGCTGTCTGTGAACTTTTCTGTAATGACGAGACTTTTATATTCGTCGTCCAGTATGGCAGCCACTAGCCACCTGTGGCTATTGAGCACTTGAAATGAGGCTAGTGAGACTGAGTAACTGAAGTTTTAATTAATTTTAATTAATCTAAATTAAATAGCCACATGTGGCTTGCGACATATACTGGACAGCTCAGGTATAACCAAACTAGGCAAATTATTTAAATCACCAGAAAATAGGACATAGAACATAATCAGAACTAGAAAAGAAAGTTTTTTGTCATTGTCGACTGTATGGCCAGTATTAGCTTTGTGTTTCTACTTTTATTCTCTCTCACCTCTTACCAGATGGCCTTAAAACCACCGATACCCTGTATCTTTTGGCCCTGCTAGATAGTGTTTGAATATAGTGATCCATACATGGTAACACTGACACAATTCACTTTGTTATTTTTGGAATAAATCTTTGCTGTATAGTAGCCAATTTGTTGCTAAACACAGCGAACTATTTTAAGTAATATGAATAGTGTCTTGTTTTAAAGTATAAGTGATATTTTAGAAAGTCATTGTTTGATTTTTTTTTCTCAAGTCCCAGTCACAGATGCTTCATATAAAGCACTTGTTATTGGTTTGTGTCATAAGTTAAAGGCCATCACACTTGATAATTTTTTTTTCTTGAAAAAGATTTCTCACAATTTGATAGTCTTCTCATTCCTGAAAGAAAAAAATTCAAAATATTTTCTCAAGTGCAATGGCTGACAGCTATATCTCTTGTTTGTTGGTCTCTCAAGTTACACTTTCCATATTTCCAGGTCAGTGTATTTATCTGTGTGGGTCTCTTTTGATCATCAGAAGGCGCTAGTGTCTTTATTTGGCACTGAAGACAAGCCGAGAAATGTTAGTTGTCCTAAGATGTTACTTTAGGGGGAATTAGTCCTATATTAAGGTTAATATTTTGCCCCCAAATTTTATAATATATGATTAGTGTCAGAGGGTAAATGAACTTAATAGAAATTTAGCTTATAGTCTTTAATTGTTATTTTTTCCAAGAAGGATTTGAGACATCCTGACAAAAGGGTGTGCATGTGTGTGTGTGAAATAGAACCCGGAAATCAGGTCCCGGAATGGAAGGGCAAAGGATTATGCTAATTAGGACCTTGGTTGCTTGGACTGAGTATGGAATTATATTCTGAGCTGCCTGGAGAGTATGCAAAGGGAAACATGTTAAGATGTATAATTATCAGAAAGAAGGAAATACATGCATACATATGTGTATATGTAATATATGTATATATACATATATGTGTATATGTATGTATGTATTTGACAAATAATTTGACAAATTATTTGGCTTGCGATTGCCATATGTGGCTAATTAAGTTAAATTGGTTATAATTTAACATCTTTCTGATGATATATATCTATGAAATACACACACTCACACCTATAGTATTTTCTCCTTCAGAGATGCTTTTTTCTTGGCATCAAATTTTAAAAGAAATTTTGTGTGGCATATTTTATATGTCAGAGGTATTGACTCATCATCAGAAATACTTTTCTTGACAAGAATAGACTTACAACAGATGTAAAAATAGGTGTTCCTCCCCTTCCCCCGCCCCCCACACGTGATAGTTCCTTCTGTGCCCCTTAGTGATACCGTTTGAGTGTGTGACACTCAGGACTTAAGATGCCTGAGGCGGATGGGTTACATATTTTAGGCAATCTCCCTTTGATTTGGGGGTTATTAATTAGGTGATGGATAGGACCTCGATAGAAGATAATTTGACAAATTATTTAGTTCATCAAGAGTTTACATTATTGTGACTATATTAAACATCACTGAATTGTTTGCTTTAAAATGGTTAATTTTCTCATGTGACTCTCATCTCAATAAGATAAGGGAGTCTAAAATACTAATTCTGTCTTACTGGTAAAGAGCAGAGCCCTGTTCTCTGAAAACCGGGTAAGAGGGTTGTAGGGTGAATGTTCTATTTTAACAGTTCCTAACGTACGTTTTCACCTGGATGGTGATCTCACCTCCTGCTGGCACTTGGGCCCATCAACATGATTCTAAGTAAATCTAGGATTCCTCCTAGGGGGAAAAAAAAAAGCTCTTTATTAGATAGTTGATCAAGATTTCAGGATAGCTCTGTCCCGTGGAATTTTCTGGGATGATGGAAATATTCTCCGCACTGTCCATTATGGTAGCCTGGAGCCACCCGTGGTTATGAAGCATATCTTTTTGAAATGATTTTATTTTTCACTTTGAATAAATGTATTAAAATGTGTTTGCATGAGCATCATCTCACTAAACAGGCGTTGTCCCCGGGCCCAAAACTTTCCAAAATTTTTTATTGACACTCTTTGCTGCCGAAAGACTCCTCCATTTCACTGGTGTCTCAGCACAATGGTCTACAATAAGATCCGGAAAAGAGAAGCTGTGGAAGGCTGATTAATCTTAGTAGAGAGTGCCCGTGGCCATCAGGAAACCGGGAAATGACCCTAACTACCCCCGCCACTTGGGAGCTCTAGAGTCTCTTTGGCTTTGCTCATCTTGGGCCAAAAACCACTAGAGTGGCCAGTCATGACTCTGGCATTGGTTCTCAGTGTCTTCTGCACTCCAGAATCACTCGGATGTTACCTGAACAGGCGCCAAAGCTGCTGCCTTGGGCCTCACAGTTCATGCTTTGGAGAAGCTCACTGGGGACTCTGATGTGCCTCAGAGGCCGAGAAAGGCCGCTTCAGAATACAGTGCAGAAGAGTTCTGCCCTGAAAAAACTCCAGAGCCTGTTTCACCATCCATTGTTCTGTGTAGAAAGTTTTTAGTAATTTTTTTAAAGTCTGTTGAGTAGTGTAGCCTGCTAACATATCTACTAACATGAATTAGTAGGAACTACACCCAGGTGACTGAACAGGTTGATTTACTGTATAGATTTATTTAGTACTGACTCATTAACCTTTAGAGATTAGATACCAAAAGACGGCGTTGGTTCTGATAGAATGTGTTTTGAATGATTCTCTTCTGACATTTAGATGCAGGATTATTCTAGCTAATAAAATAAGAAAGAACACAAGAAAGAACACTTATCTTCCTGTTACAGAGGTAGGGGGACGTGCATCTAGATTATTCTGTAAATGATACAAATCATTACAGGTAACTGCTCATCTGTTTACAACTATGTTTTATTTAAAGTAATGCTCTTAAATATTGACAACCCCAAAGAGATTTTGTTTCTGACATTTTTCCCTATGGATATCAACTGTATCAGAAATTAAAATTGGGAAGCTTTAAAATGATTCATTCATTTAAAAATAACAGTAATAAATGCATTACGTTAACATAGATAATGTATCTTGAAAATAACCAATAACTATTTTCCAACAAGAAATGTAGAGAGAAGACTGGGATTGCTTTATATTTGGACTGACGTGTAGTGGAAGACAGCCAGAGCAGACATGTGCTGAATGCATTCTTTTTGAATGCATCATTTTAGTTGAAGTATATGAAGGTAATCTGTTCTCACACGTAAACATAGTTGAAAAAAAGAGGAGTATATTCATGCTTTTTAAAATTATGGATATTCTTTAATACTACACCAAAACTCAACAAGTGGTAGTTTCTTACAGGTTAGTTGGAAAGTAGAATCTGAAGCTATATCAATTAAATTTTTATACACTGTTAAATAGCTCTCTTTTAACCATGCCTGATTTTGTAACATCATACATAGATCCTTTAGAAAATATTGGTTCAGTGAATTATGCCAATCTTCCAAATAGTGGCATGTTTTAGTACACAGTATTAAAAATCACATTTGTTAATCTCTATCATCTCATCAGAAGTCTTTGGAGACTGGGAAGTTGCTAGGTTCATCGTTGTGATTGGTTTTCAAAATTCTGAATTTTGCTTGAAAGCTCATATTTTAGCACTGGGAATAAACGCTGTCAGTTACTTTCCTTGAAGTGACAAGTTCACTTTGTTCATGTCAAGAAAATTACTGGCAGGTCACCTGAATCTGAATAACCATAATTTGTCTTTCATTCATTCTTTCAAGTAAAAAAAATGATGTTCTGTGAAGTGGCCAGTTTGACTCACAACTCAACACAGTGGCACACGGGCCTTTCCTGGCGAAAGTCTTGGTGCTTGAGCGTGCGGCGTTAAACGCTGGGTGAGCGCATGCCCATTCCTCCTCCAGAGGGCTAAAAAGACATGTGCCCAGGGGTCAAGAATAATCAAAATAGTTTTTACTGTTTGGTCATGGACAGTCTTAAATGAACTGACTTTTTTCCCCTTAGCGTGAGTTTATGGCCGTGATTTAATGACTACTATTAACAGCTTGCCGTCACTGCCTTGATTGTGTTGGCCCCATCAACACCGTGGAAAAGGCAAAGAATGTCTTGGTATATTATGAAAAAGTTTTGATTTTGTGGATATCTTGAAAGGGTCATGAAGGCTCACAGGAGTCCACGGTCCACACTTTAAATATAGGTGGGTTGAAGGAAAATTCCAAATAACTTTTCTTTATAAAATTTCCTAAGCCGCATCTTGAGCTAGAATGAATCTAGTACACAGATGGACCGATTTTTGTCATTGGGGGGCCTGAGGTTTCTGAAGCTGTTTGCTTCCCCCCCCCTTTCTTTTTTTACAGCCTGTAGTGAGAGGGCGTTTACAGTAAACACTCATTTTAAATTGGAGCCTGGTACTGAGTAATTGGAAGCATTTCTTCTGCTGTGCGGAGATGAGCCTTCCTCAGTCATGCCAGCACCCCTGCCCCGCTTCTTACTTAGTGTCTGTGGTGTGGAGGTAAAGATTCTTCCAGGGAAAATTAGGTGTTACAGGAGCTTGTTTTAGCTAGCGTGTGAAGAAATAGGGGTGTTGAGAAAAGAGGATGGCTGGGTCTCAGTGGGGTCTTTGGTTTCTTTGTCCGTCCGTCCATTCGTCCGTCCGTCCGTCCGTCCGTCCGTCCGTCCGTCCGTCCATCCATCCATCCATCCATCCATCCATCCATCCATCCATCCATCCATCCATCTGGTGTTAAGTGCCTGCCTCTTGTGTGATAACTGCTGAGAATGTAAAGATGACTGATTCCTTTTCCTGGCCTCCGAAGAGCTCAGTTCTGTCTAGCACCAAGTGTCTGGATCGCCACATAGTAAATGTTGGGAAAATGTGAGCACCAACCAGGTTGAGTTACGGTGCAAGGATAAACCACTCAGTTTGGGGTAGACAAGGCTTCTCAGAGGTTTCCAGGGCTGGAAATCGGGAATAAATCTACACCTGGCATTGATTAGGTCCTTTGGGACTGACTTAGTCGTAGCTGATGTACGAAGACAATGGGGCCTCTTTTGGATGTCAAGGTACATGGGAGCCCAGTTTCGTAATCAGACCTGTTTGGTGGTAATACAGGAGGAACAGAAGGCGTTGATTTTCTTGAGGTTTATTTTATCTAGGATTCCCATCAGGCTTCCTGAGATCTCTTATAGCAGAGCTCTTCTTGGTTGAGATTTTCCTTGATCCCGTGTATCCTCCAGATGCCATTGGCTAAATGGCTAATTTAACGGCCTTTGGGCTCCTAGCAGATTATATCCCTCCTGTTAATATGTTCTTTTTCTCAGATTTGATAAAATCGATTGTTGTGTAGCTTTTCATTTATTTTCATGAGTGCACTTCGCTGTTGGTGTTTCCAAAACTCACTTAGGTGCCCTTTCACTATTCTTTAGGATATGTCGCTTTGGTAGGTATGATTCTCATCTGTTTATTTTTACTAATTTAAGTATTTACTAAGGAGCATCGCAGTGACCATGGAGCTAACATTTTAGTGAGAGGCAGCCAACCAGCTAACCAAAATTGTGTGTGTGTGTGTGTGTGTGTGTGTGTGTGTGTGTGTGTGTTTAATATTAAGTAATATGAGTTGCGAAGAAAAATGGAACCGAATAAAGGGAGAGTGGAACGCAGAGAAATGTTTCGGGAAGGTTGGTTAAGGAAAAGCCTCCTTGGGAGGTGAAACTGAGCAGAAAAGCTTAGTAAAGTAAGAGGAGAGGGTCATGCAGGTGTCTGGGGGAAGAGTGCGTACCGCGGGGAGCGCTGGGGAGAGAGTGCGTTTGCCGTGTGTGTGTGGCAGCAGGACGGCCAGTGCGGGGCGGCCTAGCGGGTGACGGGAGAGCTCTGGTTAGAGGCGTGACTGGGGCAGGCGGTAGGCGTCGTGCGCTACTGTACGGCATTGGAATTTTACTGTGAGTGAGAGGGAAAGCTGTTACAGGGTTCCGAGCATGAGAGTGACATGGTCTGTGGTGTATTTTAGCAGGCTCACTGAACTGTTCTCTACCAGGAATAGGAAGGAGGGCGAATGTAGCACAGGGGGACAAATTGGGTAGCAGAAGGGGACAGTTGGTCAGGCAAGATATAATGGTGGCTTCGACTAGGGCAGTGACAGGATTTGCTGACAGACCAGAAATAGGGTTTGCGAGAGGGAGGGACATCGAGGTTTTGGCTCGGGAGAGTCGGAGGCTCTGCAGCACTAGGGGAGCAGGTTGGGCGGAACATCACGGTTGCTGTAGATGTGTAAGTTTAGAGATGCCGACTAGACTCAAGCGGAGATTTCAGATAGGCTGTGGGATGCAGGACTGGAGGGGAGGAGTTGGGCCGGAGATACGAGTTTAAGAGTCATTATTGTGTAGATGGTATTCTCTGCTGTAGGCTTCGATAAGGTCATTTAGAGTGGATGGTGGGAGAGAAGTGTGAGGCCAGGGCCCTTGCGCAGCCCGTCGAGTGATGCTGTAGACTAGCGGATCCAGGAGGGCACGTGGGAGGAGAAGCCGGGAAGGCAGAGAAACACCACCGGGGTGTGCGTCCTGGAACCCAGTGCGGGGGGCGGGGGGGGGGGGGGGTAACTGACTGTGTCAGATGCCACCGTGAGGACCAGGAAGCTGAGGACTGAATCTTACCAGCTTCAGTCTTAAAAGTTAACCTTTTTCATGTTCTTATATGCCTCCCTACTTTATAACATTATAACAGATTAACTTTTTGTTTAGTTGTTGAATTTTAGCAGAATTGTGAATTCGAGGTAGCAGTTCGCTGAGATAGTTAGAATGGCATCTACCATGTACCAGGCTGTATTGGCTCCTGAGATACAAAGATGAGTAAGAAAAACCCTTGTAAACTTCTTAGACTTCTGGTAATCTTAGGAGAGAATGTATGTGAAATTTTAGCGCAATGCTTGGCATGATAAATATGTGAAAACTGAATGAATACTCTGGGGAAGATAGTGATAAAACAGTTGACGTTAGTTGGTGGCGAGACCAGTATGAGAACATGACTCATTGACTTTCAGTCTCTATTCTCGTTCTTCCAGCCGACACCATCTTTACACGTGTAAAAAGGAAGCTGTCTTAAAGCTTATGAAGATATTTACGGGAGGATATCCACTTGAAAAAGAAAATTACCGTATTTGCAAGATATACCATACTTCAGTATAAATCTTTGAGTCAAGATAAAAAAAAAAATCAGATTCCCATGAGGGCCGAAGATAGGGGATCACATTGGGTTTTGTGTATTGCTTTCCCATTTTCCTACCATCTGCTACCACTAAAGGCAAAGGAGAATGAACCAGCGTGTGTGCGTGTGTGTGTGCGTGTGTGTGTGTGTGTGTGTGCGTGTGTGTGTGTGCGTGTGTGTGTGTGTGTTGGTGTTCTCGCGCGTGCGCCAACTGGGTTATGGTGTTGGTTGAATTGGCAAGAAAAGCATTTCTTTTAAATCTCACATTTTAT
>NW_011888826.1:6888181-6890639 GCF_000151845.1 Pteropus vampyrus
CATGCATGGCACACACGTTTTATAGGTGATTGTCCAATATGCGGCATGTAGTGACAGTTATGTGAGGGAAGAGGTGTCTTGGGGGGTTGTACCTGCCTGATGGGTAGAAGCCATCCAGCACTGAGAAGCTTGGAGGACTCTGGGGAGGGTCTGCAGGGATGAGGCCAATAAAGAAACCGAAGGTGGTCCTGGCCAGCGCTGTCCGGTGGGAACAGGATATGAGCCACATGTGTCGTGTAAAATTGTCATCATGTTAAAAAGGCAAAAAGAAACATTGAAATTGATTTTAATATTTTATGTAGTGTAATATATCAAAACATTGTTTCAGCATGTAATATTTGAATATCCTTTCAATAAACAACATTTAATATAAAAATATTAATGAGATAATTTGCGTTCTTTTTTGTTGTTGTTCTCAGTCTTTGAGATCTGGTGTGATTTCACACCTACTAGTGCTTCTCAGTTCAGACTGGCTACATTTCAAGTGCTCAGGAGCCGCATGTGTAGCTGCCACGTTGGACAGAGAGGGCCTCGTGAAAAGATGGCTGGGCGGCCACAGGTCTTGAGTTAAGCCAGTGGCAGTGTCATTGGAGAGGTCCAGAGGTGGAATTGGGTCAGCACGTTTCTCGCTTAGTTACTAGGTGAGTGTTGGCCTCGCAGTTAGGTAGAAGAATTCAGGAAAAAGAACGTCAGATTTTTGTTTTGTTTTCAGAAACAGAGGGGAGGAGGTAAGATGATGACAAGTTTCAGAGTCTGAGGCTTGGACTTTGGGATTCGTGGATATAGAGCTTAGTCTCGGGCTCTGTGATTTTGGGGCCTGGGAGGTGGAATTGAAGCCCTTTAAACCCAGCACAGACCCCCAGGCTCTCCCTTTCCCTCCCAGCCCACCGCCCACTCGGGCCTCTCTCTGTCTGCTGCCCCGTCACCGGTCACCGGCTCGAGGGCTCCGTCCTCAGGCTTCCGCGGAAGGGAGGTGGTCCCCCCCTACTCCCACCAGCAGGTGGGCTGTGGTCAGAGCACAAAGGGGAAGCACGTGGGTCTCAGCATCCGCAGACGTGCCCTAGCCTTCCCTCTAAAGTGGCTGAATTATTTCACAGTTCACAGCATTCGAATTTTAAAGCTTATTTTTAAATTTCCGTACAGTAAAATTATTAGCTATTTTTGATTAAAAAAAATATGATCAGTGTAGTTCAGCAGTTACTGAGAAATGTCTGTACCTTTTTATTTTTGGAGGTCAGATTCTGAGAACTTTTTCTAGGCCTCTTTCCAGGGAGTGCGTTTGTTGGGCGGTGTCTCTCCGGGAATGAGGTGAGTGACCGTGATTAGTTCACGGTGGAGAGGCAGCATTTGTTGCCTGTTGAGTCTTATTTAGACTATTTAAAGATGAAGTGAGAACCTTATCCAGTCATCCACTCACTCACTCATTCATCAGGCAACATTGTTGAGGATTTACAACCTACCAGTCACTATGTAAGGTTATAGAGGTATAAAAATAATCTAGTCTCCCCTTAAAAAAAAAAAAAAATCCTAGTTATACAGTGATGTATACAGTGAAGAGAGAGAAATGCAGACTTGCATCGGAGCGGATACACAACTTAATTGTTTGCAGGGCCAGGGGAAAAGGTGGTGCTTGAATCAGGAAGAGGAACGATGAAAGAGAAGTATGCAGGCACAACACAGAACACGGTCCTTGCACAGGACAGCAAATATTTCAGCATTGCCGTGGACCAGTCAATAAGATGTCCTTCATTCACGTCACATCTGTTAGTTCCACAGGGGTTTCAGGCACTCTTCTGGGTGCCTTGGAGATACAGCGGCTGCAGGGTGTACACGAACAAGGCAGCGGGAACACCCAGAGAGCACCTGTGTGCCCAGGGCAAAGCGTGGAGATGTGACATCCGTGTTAACATTTGATTGAAGGAGGTTACGGGGGATTTTGATAATAAATATTAAGCCTATGGTATATATCACACACGCTTGCACACATACACATTCTTGTTCGTATGTTTATGTGTGTGTGTATTTACACATACACATGCATATATAAACCTGCATATATAAAAACAGGAGCATAGCACGCTGCCATCCTTCAGGGACTCATAGTTCAGAGGGCTAGAAAGATCTAATAATAAATCATCAGGCATTGTGATAAATGTTACTTGGCCTTGTGAGAGTATTTGACTATGGGGAGAGATCAGGGAAGGCCTCAGGAAGAGG
This sequence comes from Pteropus vampyrus, assembly GCF_000151845.1. Lineage (NCBI taxonomy): Eukaryota > Metazoa > Chordata > Mammalia > Chiroptera > Pteropodidae > Pteropus > Pteropus vampyrus. The sequence goes on from NW_011888826.1 coordinate 6,890,399, forward strand.
GTCATTTTCTATTGAGATTTGAAGATGGAGTACGATTTAACTGCAAGGAGAGTAGGAATGGGCGCTCTAGGCAGGAGGAGTGCCATGTCTGTGGGCAGTAATTTGGGAAAGAGCAGAGTGTGTTTATGTGCCTGCAGTTGTTAGCCTGCAGGGGCCAGTGTGTGTGGTGGAGGCGGGAAAGACCCTGGCCAGGCACCCTGAGAGCCTCAGTTTAAAGGTAGTCGATGGAGAGTGATTGACA
>NW_011888826.1:6891599-6904882 GCF_000151845.1 Pteropus vampyrus
GAAACCTGGGGAGGACATGGAGGGAGAGTCGGGTAAGGGCCGACGAGGGCGGGGTGGTCAGCACCAGGTATGAGAGAATAACGTTGTGGAAGCAAAGAGCTTTCCCCCTCCAACTCTGATTGTTCAAAATTTATAAATCTACAGAAAAGTTGAAAGAATAATGCAATAAACACCCATTTATCTTTGATATAAAATCACCTATTGTTAACATTTTGTCATATCTGCTTTAATCTATTGCTGACTAAGCCCTCTTGAAAGCAGTGAGGGAACGAGCCCTGGAGATATTTAGGTAAGATCTCTGAGGGCAGAGGCAGCCTGTGCAAAGGCCCTGAGGCAGAGGGGCACTTGGCCTTTGTTTTTGGATCATAACCATGGAATCAATGTGGCTAGAATGGTAGAGAGCAAAGGGGAAAATTTTAGGAGATGAGATGAGAGAGGTAGCAGGAGTCCGTACCATTTTAAGGCCTGTAGGCCATGGTGAGGACTTCAGATATTGTGAATGAAATGAGAAGACACTGGAGGTTTTGAATAGATGTGATGTGTTGGACTGAGTGTGGTATTTGAGACTAAGTGAATAGTCAGTGATGACTCCACATATTTGGCTTCTGCTGCTGGTGGAGTAATAGTTTTTGGAGATGGAATTTGGTGGAGATATCAAGACCTGTTTGTTTTAGAATGCATTAAATTTGAGATGCTTATCGGGACATCTAAGTGACATTAAGATAGAGAAGAATAGAGTTCAAAGGAGTGGTCCGGGCTCAAGAAGGCACTTTGAGAATCATAGCCTATAGGTAGTACTTAGAGCAATGGCACCTGATGAGGGAGGAGGCGTAGATAGAGCCGAGATCCAAACACGAAAGCGTGGAGCATCTCAGAAGTTACAGGCCAGGAAGTCGATGAGAAACTGGTAAAGAAAGAGCCTGCAAGGTCAAGGAGAGAGGGCTGTCCTGGAGGTCACGGGAAGAAGCTAGGAGTGAGCAGCTGTGTCCGATCCTGCTGACAGGTCGGGCCAGTGAGAATGAGCGAGGAGGCCATTGGAGGTCACCTCGACAAGAGCCGTTTTTGTAGAATATTAGTGTGGCTTGAACAAATTCAAGAGTGAATGGAAGGAGAACAGCAAATATTGTCACTCTTTTGAGGATTCGGCTCTAACGGGCAGCAAAGAAAGATGACGGGAGCTGGAAGAAGATGGGAGGTCAAGAAAGGTAAATCTTTTTGCATGTCGTTTCCTGTTTGCTAGCTGTCTGTGGGAATGGTGGTGATGACAGATACAAAAACTTGTGAGATTGTTCCCAAGACAATTTCTATTTACATTTCTGAATTTTCTATAATAGAAGCTAAAGAAAGCATCTTTAGGTTCTTAAATTAGAGAAATGATTAATGTTGGACTAGATTTAGATAGCTATTAAATTCTGCAACTACAGAGCTTATTATTCTAATACTTTTCAAAAACAATGTTAAACTGCCACAAAAAAAGCTTACTCCTTTGTTTGCTGATCTTCGTACATATCTATTGCTAAAACATGCCATCTTATTATGAATAATTACATTCTTATCCACTTCCCTAAATTGTATTTTAAAAGAGAATATCAAAACATAAGTATTTATATTTTAGGCACAAATGGTATTTTGTCAGAAGTTATCTGAAATTAAGCATTTTTAAAATGGATGAATTTTTGAAATATAAATAAGTTAAAGCAGAAACAGATTTCTCAAGTAAAAACTATTACATAATGGCATCTTTGTAGCATTTTCAAATCATTGAAATATTTTCGAATAGACACAAGTATCTAAGAACTATAAAGAAAGCGCCGAATGGTTGTTGATGTTAAGGTGCAGGGTAAAGCACACAGCAGTTTAAACTGAAACAGCTTAGTTCAGAGGGTACGGCTGTTTTATAACCATATTTAAAAAGCTGTTCCTCTTTCACTCCCCAAGACCGAGTTCAGGGAATATAATGGATCCCATTATAGGTAAAAGGTCTGTGACTCAGCCATCGAGCTACTCAAACTCTTGGCTGTTTTAATTGCCACCATTAAAGCTTTAGTACTTTTATCTCATAAAAATAGATATCATTGATGTAAAATGTGTGCCTGTTGAAGATACATTTGTACCTCTGCCCTGATGGTTAGCTAATCATCCATTTGTGTTTGAAGTTAGTTAGGTTTTATGCAGATGGGAACTTGACATAGATCACAATTTTTTTTTTTTTTGGTTCAGATTTAGTCACGCAATTAAGAAAAAATTCTATGTAGTAATCAGAATAATACCTAGCTAGAATATCTTCCAAAGAGAAACATATTTTGTTTTGGTTTGCATTCTAACTACATTTAATTGATGGAAGGATGGTGGACTTCTACCAAGCTCATTCTTCAACCCAAGAGAATAGTAATGTTTCTCCAATCCTGATGCTGGGACCTCAACGATTCAAGGGAAACAGGAATCATTCTTTTGTCCCTCTGTGACGCATTTATGTAAACTTCGGTATGGTAAGCGGCTGCATTTCCCTGCCTGTCTCAGCTAAGGGGAAAATACCAAGGTGCGCAGGAAACTCCGAGAACACAGTAGTAGCTAAATGTTACAGTGTGAAAAGCTACTTTGTTCTGGGCTTTCCCCTCAGTCATTCCTTATTCATACGGCTACTCTCAAACAAGGTAAAATGTCTCCAGAAGAGATGGAAAGTGAGTACATCTCAAGAAAAGTTTAACTTCCTAACTAACTACTTGTATTATAAATAGCATAGCAAATAATTGGTGGGGGCATTTCATTGACTTATCGTCTGTTCTGCACTTGTAATTGTGGGATTGAATTCAGATAAGAGAAAACATCGGACTATAAAAGGGACTCAAATCCGAAACAGTTCTAAAACTAAAACCTCCGTACACAAAGCATTAGTGAGCTAATATACATAAGCAGGCTTCTATTCTGCCCAGCTGTGTAGATTCAATTATAATAATTTTCTCAGTTGCATAACATTGCTGTTTGTTTATTACTGCGTTATTAGTCAGTGAATGAACCTCCCTCTTTTTGACCCCTCAGCAGTGTTTATAAAATACTTAATTGCTTTGGTGTCTTCTGTTTCATGTGTAATTCCAGCTGGAAGGAGTCATGGGGACACAATCCCCTTTAAGTGTTAAACTGACTGTTTCTGATGTGCAATAAACTTCCTTTTAGAAGAAGTATCAGGAGCCTTTAATATTGTTTATAGTGCAGTTTCTTCTATTTCTTACTTGAAAATGAAGTGATTTTCTTTTAAAATTCCTCTCCCTGTGACGTATTTCAGCGGTAGTCTAATGGTGTCAGGCTCCGCCTGGCCTGTAACAGCCACACCCCGTATTTCTTCAGGGCCGAGGGCCGAGTGGGTCCCACCTCTGTCCACTTGTTCCCCTGCACCCTGCAGCCCTCTTTGCCGTCACGGCCTCCTCCTCATTGGAGAAACTTCAGCAGGAGCGTGTGAGCCTGAGCGCCGTGGTGGGCGTGATGGTGGAGACGTGGGCTCTGCAGAGAGGTTGCTGAGCTGAGTCCTGACTCCTGTCCTAACCAGCTTTTTGTGACTTTGGGCAAATTTCTTAACCTGTTGTGTGCCTTAGTTTTTCTGTTTATAAAATGGGGATAATTTCACAAAGGTTGTCATGAACCTGGAACGGTGCTTGTGACACAAGCTGTCAGTGTTACCAGCAGCAGCAGCATCACTACGAAGGTATAAGGAGAGACCGTTGTGCTTTCTGTCTTTATGTGGAAGGGTGTGTGTCCCGCTTGGAAAATGGATCCTCGGTAGAAAAAAAAAAAAGACTGAAAAAATTTTGGATGAGAGTTGCAGAGGATGCCAAGGTATGCATTAATTGTTTGTTATTGTGTAACACATTTCTACACATTTCGTGGCTTAAGACAACAACCCTTTCTTATCTCCCAGTTTCTGTGAGTCAGGGTTTGAGCCCAGCTGAGCTGGGCCCTCTGCTCAGGGTCTCACATGCTGCAGCCAGGTGTCAGGACATCGTTGTCATCTGGAGTTCTGACTGGGGAAGAATCGAGTCCAAGTCCATTGTCGTTGTCCACAGTCCGCTTCCCGTGCCTGTGCGACTGGGGCTTCAGTTCTTGCCGGCTGTCACCCAGGGCCACCCTCCGCTCCCTGAGGCCCTCACAGCTCTTCACCATGGTGGGTTTCACCACCGTAGTCATTTGCTTCTTCAAAGCCAGCAACGGAGGCTCCAACCCTCAGGGAGAGCCCACCCCTCTTTACAAATCCCCCCTGATTAAGTCAGGCCCACCCCTTTTAGTAACTCAAAACCTGCTGATTGAGACAGACCTTAATCACAAATCCTTTTACCTTTTACCTTTGCCATGTTCTCTCACCAGAAGTCACAGGTCTCCCCACAGGCAGGAGGTGGAGAACATGGGGCCATCTCAGAATTCTGCCTCCTGTAGGATGTGGATGAGTTCTCAGAGGACCAAAGTAGTCCATCGGTAAACATTTATTGCCAACTATATTTGCTAGACTCACAGTCTCTGAATCCTGAAGAACGTGCTAGAGTGTGTAAATTAGCTTTATCATTAAGCTCTTTATAAACTGATTTTTCCCTCCTCAAGTATTGTTCTATTCTTATTTCTACACAAACCCTTGGGGTGGTTCAATGTTAGATAAAAACACATCTTCCTTTCAGTCTGTTGATACTTGACTTTAGAAGTTCATAGGAATAGCGTGAGAAGTTGCTTTTAACATTGCCCATTATAGAGTAGTAGAAACCTAAATGCAAACCTGGTGTAAATTGCTTTTCCAGAGTCAAATCCTATACGTTTCACCTTCCCAGTTAAGGGATCAAACAGGCTATTGGGTATACCAATGGTAGCAAAATAAGTGAATTGAACTTAAGTGTTATGCTTAGTGTGTAAGTTTGGTCTTTGTCTTTAGCATCTCTGAATAGGATCTACTTGTGCAAAACATTTTGGCTGGGCCCAAAATGTAAGCACTGTCGTCTTACATTTTGCTGAGTTCGATCCCTGGTAAGCTGGGTAGTGTCAGGTCTGGATCTCTGCTGCCAAATTCAAGCCTCCACACACCTTTGAGACCAATAGAGACCTAAGAGCTAACTTGAAATGAGCAAGACAGATGTCTGTGAACTGGGAATTGGGTCTGTAGATTCTCATTCATTGATGTTTATTGAGTCAAGCCCGCTGAGGGAACGCCATATGCAAGGTGGTGAAGAAAAGGAAGAAAGAGCAAAGGGAGAGACAATAAAATAGACTTTGTTAAGGACCCTGAGCATACTCATTATATTTTCTATTCATACTTCCAGAACGTTTGGTAAAAGATAACACTTGAGAATATACTGCCTTAAGGAACTAAGAAATTTAGAACAAGAGGGTGAAAGTATGACTGTATCTCAGATTCCTCTAATGGGTTCATGTTTTGGTTTGCTTATTTTAAGTCAGAGGCGCTGTGATCTCCACATGGCAGGCCCTGCTTGTCCTTGGGGTTTGCCATTGGAGGAGAATGGGTGCCGTCTTTACGGGTGGACAGGCCTGCTGCGTGCTGGGGACGCCCCCTCTGCTCGTGGCCTGGCACACCTACAGAGTTCTTCACCACCGCGATAAGCTTTGAATTGTATTAAATTTGTGGTGCTTTCTGTTTCTCCCCTGCTCAAAGTAGTGATAGGTTCTGTTGGCCCTCCTACATTCTCCACCCCCACTTTATTAAAAGTACTTTAGGAGATTCTCAAGATCAGGAGCACAGTCCGATTACCTGTATACACTTTTTGGAAAACTAACACATGTAAAAATGTAATTCAAGTCCTATATAAGTAATTAAGCTAATTTTCCTAAACATTTATGAAGCAATGGAGGTGCATCAAAAGTATATTCAGTTTAACATCAGTTCAGTCCTGTGTCCTAGGCGCAGGTGTGTTTGTGAGTGTTTGTATAAGCACATTGTTCCAGCTACCTGGTCCTTAAATGTTAGTGCACGACTTCGTCTGGTACTTCTCCTGAGAAGTAGAATGATCTGTTACCAAACTGGAGAAAAGAACCGACTACGTCAGATTCATTGAAATATATCAGATTAAATTTAAAAATCATATAAGGTTTTTTTTGTTTGTTCTGTTTTTTTAAAGGCAGTTTTGGGAGAGTTTTCAAGGGAGAGCAGGCAGTGGGATTATCTCTTTCCAGTTCTGGAAGACTCAGTTCAGTCCCTGGGACAAAGTATGTTGATTGTATTGAACTCAACTTCCATCAAACAGGGTGATTTTGAGATTCTTAATGTTTGTTAGCTGCATAGCACAATATGGATGTCAGTTCTTGACCCACATTTTTATCTTTGGGAGAAAAGTTAGTGATTCTTCAGTTTTTGTTTGGAACTAAACTAGAGTTCTTCCTCGACCCTTTGAAGGTAAAAATTCCAAATTTAAATAAAAAGCCATTTTAAGTTGTAAATGAGGGTGAACGTCTTAGAACTGGGTCTTTATGGTTTCGAAGCTGTTCCCTGGGCCTGTGGTGTGGCCACAGCTGGGCTTGGAGACCCCCTCGCTGTCCCCCTGGAGCCACGTGTGGACCACAGCTCTGGGCGCCCGGTCACACTTACACTGGCTTGGAACCGCACCTGGGTTAGAATTTCAGGTTTACCATTGTCTACCTGTATAATTTTGGGTGATTTCATCTTAAAGCTTCAGTTTCTTTGTTTATAAAAGAGCAAAGTATCACCACCTCACTAACCTCATGGAGTTATTATAGGGACTTAAAGAGAAGAGGTCAGGAAGATGTTTAACAGAGCACGTTGCACATGTAATTACACAATACATGGTTTAAAACATCATTCAGGACAGTGTCCCAGGACGTCTCTTTGCCAACACCAAGCTATTCCCCGCATCCTTTCCCTGTCACTCTAAGCCGGGCCAGGCCCAGAGGCTGACGCGTGGCTTCGGGCTGCAGAGCTGCACCTTCCCAACTCAGAATAGAGAACAGGCAGGGAGTCTGCCCTCTGGGATTTCTCAGACTCTCAGAAAGAGTTTAACATTGGTGGAGTTCCACTGCTGTGTAACTCTAGTCAAACTGGCTGTAAAAACACCACAACAGTGTGTTTGATACACATTAAAAATGCCGTTTGACAGTTCTGGTGGTATAGTTTCACTCCTAAATACGTGGTAGATGGTCAGTGTTCCATATCTGATCTGAAACCACTTAGCATTAAATTTAACATGACCACTTGGTTTATTATTTTATTATTTTGCACTCTGGTAATTCAAAATGTGTTTATAATTTAGATGCCATATAAGTGGCTCATGTTAATTTGTACCTGTTTAAGATTTTGTGTGTATGGCAAATCTATTCCAAGGACAGCTTAAAAGCACAAGCAGAAAAACAAAGTTTCAAAAATGCCTTTGGATGATTTTTAAACGAGGTATTTCAATAGTAATTAAAACTTTTATTTTTCAATTCTAAAATTTAAAGGTTCTGTTATAGGCAAAGATAAATTATTGCATTATGATATTTCAACATTCATTATATTTAATTTGATAATTATCTTGACTGTATGTAACAGAAATTATGCAAGGCATGTTTATATGATTATACTAATATTCCTATTTTACTCCTACCAGTGACTTAAATTGAGCATCAAAGAAACTGCCAATTCAGTGAGCTGTTATAGTACATTTTATATAAAATTATATTTATTCATAGTCATGTGCCATATTGTAAAACATTCGCTAACCATTGCTTTCAGATGGACAGACAGACCTACACACTTATGCCCACTGCAGAGGAATGGATGGATTTGCCCAGCTATAGCTATATCAGTATAACCCAAAGTACATTTTGAAGAACATTTTTATTCAAAATGGTCTTGGAAAAGAGGCATGCTCTGCTTAAATACCTTTAGGACACATGGTGATTCATATGCCCTCAGTATAGAAAAGGCTTGGAGAGTTTTGCAGTAAAGAAAACTGTGTAATTTTGCCTAGTCCAGAATTCTCTAAACTCATGTGACCTGAGTCTTCTTTTCATGAAATACCTTTTAAAATCCTAAACTTTAAAACGTTCTATACATTGTATCATCTTAATTCATATGAGCAACAGTCCCGATATTGTTCATTTGTGTGTTTGGTTCATAAATGTACTCATTCAAAAAATAACTTTTTCCTGGAAATTGTTAAGAATGAGCTGGATAAAACTAATAAAAAAGACTTGAACTTGAGGCCCTAGCTCTAATACCAAATTTAGCTGAGCAGAAAATTTTCCAACTGTTGATCCTCTTCTTAAGAATATTTTTCTATTTATTTTATGTCAAAGAATCAATTTTAAAGTTATTTTAGTTGACTATTCAAACTAATAAGTGCTCATTTGGTCTACTCCCCCACAAAGACAGTCTTAAAAGCTTGCTTATAGTGCATTTTTATGCCTCCAGTCACCCAATCTCAGTCATGATTTGTTGTTCAGGATGGTCCATTGAGGAGTGACCCAGGCCAGCACCCGGCTGACTTTTTTCGAGAAGCCGCCTCAGTGTCGGCCTGTGTCAGGCGCTCTGCTCTTACCTTGCAGCTACTGCGGCTGTCTGTTTACTGTGATATCCTCAAATATTTGTTGAATGAATAAATGAATTGGGCACCAGATATTGAATGCATATTCTTTTTTTATCAACGTCATTGCCAAGAAATAGATGTTACAATCTCAACTGAACTTACTGAACTTCTGCTAAATGAGCTTTTGAGCCCTTGTACACTCTTTTGGTTGAAGATTGAGCTTGTTTTTATGCTGGGTTTCCCCCACCCCCCACCCAAAAGAGTATCTAGGGATCAAGAAGCTGAGGAATATTGGGAAAATAAGAGTGAAAAATGTCAGTAATAGAAATGTGTCACCAAAGCCATTAAGAAAAAGGTACATTTCAATCTTAAATGAGTATTTAACATTTATATTTTTACAAATCATTGGAACCATAGTTTTGTGTGTGTTAAGCTTTTATTTCTTGTTCCTGGGGTCGTAACGGGCTTGCCGCTTCACCAGAACCTTCGTTTCTCTGAGCACAAGGGCCCCCTTTAGCCTAATTTGTGGGGAGATTCAGGTCTCCCCGAGGGACCGTGACACTCTCGTCCAGTTGGTAGTATGTTTTCTTTATCACAAAGTAGTGTTTTGATTTCAGACTTGACTGTATCACTCACTCAGTAAATAACGTGTTTGTCCGGAGATGTCCTGCATTACAAAATGTTGTCGTGCTTGTGGGAAGCATTGGCACTGTCTGTCAGCCTCACACTGCTCACTCATGTGACTGGACACTGCTAACAGATCGAGGCTGCAAGAATATAATTCAGGCGCAACATGGTTAAATAAGATACCGTTTTAAGACAGAAAATGCTGATGAATCTTCGAGGAAAAGCACACCTGAGGTAGATGAAAAGTGTCTTCCACACCTTTTCATTTCCCTCCGGTGAAAGCTGGGCATTTCGGGTCATGTTCACCTATAGGTAACGGAGGGGCTGCCCTCCCCCACAGCTCTCCTGTGGATACATTTGCATTCTGTTAATTCTGCTGTTTTATTTCAGATAACTTGTTTGGGTGTTTCTCTCATTTACATGCTGTAAACCATGGAGTTAAGGATGGCACCGTTATCTTTAGTTTACGGCAGTTCACTCGGTTAAATGTCGCAGAGGTCCGTGGCACGGTTCTTACATGCTCCATAATATTTCAGCAGGCATATGGAATTAGAGTACAAAGTGTGTCGCGCGGACAGTCCTGTGGGGTGTATTTGAAAATACCTTTGGTACCTAACATTCTCCACATTCGCTCTAATAAATGAGAAGTTTTAGGAATGCGCTGTGTGGTAATATCGGATGTTAATGGCATTGATTACCTGTCAGGCCGTGGGAATTGATGGGGAAATGTCCGCTGTAGTGAAACAGCGTTAGAGAGGATGGTGCCACGCGGTGGGGGTGGCTGGGGGAGGCAGGCGGGACGCGGCTGGGCCCCGGGGACTTTGTCAGGGTTTTACTGTGAGCTCCAGGTTTTCCCCCACATGATTAAGGCGGGCCATCTGTTCTCTGTTAAATGTTTACAAAAACAGCTTTTCTCTAAAAGATTTAAGGAGATGTAGGTCTGGTAAACATTAAAATATTTCTGAGCACCTTTTTCACCCTATTTCAAATAGTACCAAAACATAATTTTGCTGCATATCAAACAGGATTAATACTTTTTTTTTGTATTTAATGTTTATGTTTTCTCCTCCTTATGGATTACATTTTTTTTTTTTTTAAGGGACTAATTTATGGCTTCATTTATTACCAAAAGGAGCATCTAAAATCATTTGGATGCTAAAGTGTGTAGATAAATTTTCAGTCTTTTTGTATTAGGTGTTTTATGCTTTTTCTGACTCACGAATGGGTACCAGGCATCTCTCATTAGAAGCCAGCACTTTGTGGAGTCGGTGCCACGCAGATTAAAGCAAGGTACACATACTTGGAATTCATTCAGTATTCTAAGTTTTAAGCATTGTTTACGGGTAGACTTCACTCTTTCCTTTTCCAGGAAATACTTTTTTAACAATTTCCTGAAAAATAGCTTGTCCCAAATAAGTTTGATCTCTATGTTTCTTATAAAAAGATACGGCTTTTTCTTTTTGATTTACATTAGGAAATAATATGTAACAGTTAATTTAAACAACTTTAATGAAGCAGTTCAGTCACATCCCATTAATTCTCAGGGGTTGATGATTTGGACAGCTCCTTGCTTGGCTTTTATTAAGAGTGTTTGTGAGGGAAAAATAGAGGGCGGGGTGACTTTCTTCAGTTTTGGGGTAGCCGTGCCATCTCCACGTGGAGTCCCACTCTTGTAGATTGACATCCGGGCGTCTTGCTCAGGTTCTGCCCTTGCTCCTCTCTCTTCCTGTATACCGTACCCTTTCCAGTTCATTCTCGCTCAGTATGACTGAGAAAGGGCAATTTTGGAAGAGACTTTGGAAATCATCTGACCCAACCCTTCATTTTGCAGGGGAAGGAAATGAACGCCAGATGAGTGCAATGATTTCCCCCAGATAATGTGGCTAACGGCAGGGCCCGGACGAGAATCTTTATCTCTTGCCTCACAGTTCTGGGCTCTTTCTCTTAAATTTGTGCAGAGGGAGAATTGAATGTAGGTTTCTTTAGTAACCACGGTGGTTTTTAGTGGCAACAGTATAACTACTTTTTCAGGCAGTGATTTTTTTTTTTTTTTTAAAGTCATTTTTGGGTCACCAAACACTTTGGAGAGCAAATGAAACCTGTGGAGCCATTCCCAGAAGGATACCCAGGTGTAAGATTTCATGAGATGGATGGAGTCAGAAGAAGACTGGATTTAAGAAACCTGGACTCACATCTCAGCTCCGTCCCCTGTGGTGTGGCCTTCGGTCGTCACATGATCTCTTCAGACTTGACTTTTTCTGAAAGATGGGGATAGACGATCTCATCTTTGTTGTGACATTCAGGCGAACTAATTCCTAAAAGCACCCAGCGTAGTACACGGCATGAAATAGATGCTCAATACATGTTGGTTGTGTTGAAATCTAATTTGCAGTACTTGGCTGATGGTAAGCCTTGGCTTCTGAGTTACTCACGAGTCCTCTGCAGACCTGGATCAGGCCTCTCAGCCCTTCTCTTTTGGAGCTGGTGTGGTGAGGGGCATGGGCTCCGAGCCATCAGCTTCGATGTCAATCTCAGTTCTGTCACCACCTGTAACTCCTTGGGCACGTTGCTGCATCTTTGAGTGTCCATACCCAGCTCTTAGGGCTGGCGTGGGGATCGAATGGTGTCCAGGGTGTAAAATACTTATTAGCACAAGCCTAGCTCACAGTCCGATCGTTCGGTAAACACTAGCAGCTGCCATCATTGTTGCCGTTTATATTATAGTTACTATTAAGTATCTGGAGCACACATGAAAAAGGCAGAAAATGAGTTGGATTTGCAGATATAATATTTTCAAGTATCTGGTTGAAAGGTAAAGGTTCATTAGGTGTCGTCATTGACAGTGGAGATGCTACTCTACTCCTGCCCGGTTTGGGTGCGGGGCTGCGAGGCCGGTCACTGTGAAGTGTGGGATTCTCTATGGCCTTTATGACCGTCTTTGTGTAGACACCTTGTGAAGGTCAGACATCTCCTGCAAGGCATGTGAAGTTGACTATTTGGGTTCTCTTTTCCTCAGTGAAATTTAGAAATGTAAAACTTGAATAACTTAGGAAAAATGCCATCTGCATTTCATATTCGTACAAGAAATTTTACCAATTTGAAATCATTAAGTTTGGATTTGTGCTTTTAATTTGACATTTTAATGTCATTTAAATCAGAAATGACCCACCCGTACTGTGTAAGATTCGTATGTTTACACTTTGATTTCGAATTTTTAGTACCCGAATCTCAGTGTTCAGTACACTTTTTCTTTTTAAAAGTGGCTTAACTACATATCATTAGTTTGAGTTCCCATTCCTGCATAGAGAAAAGAATTCCACTTCAATTTATTCTTTATGGGTTCGCTTTTGCTGATATTTTGTCACTTACCATTTTCCACGCAGGCTTCTAAGAAAATGGACGCTGTCTTCAGCAAATTGAGAATTTTTTTTCCTTCTTGAACTAAATTTTTTAGTATATCACTAAGTTGCCCCTTTTTGCTCTGTTTATTTAAAAGCTTTCCTGTTAAAGAAATATATATTTCTTGGATGAGAGACAGTGATAGATTTTACAACTGTATAGTTGGTAAAACGTTTGCTACCTTGAGTGTAGAATCACCTTCAGAAACACCAGCCACTGACTTTCAGTTCCTTTCTTTACTACAAAGCATGGTAGACTAATTTCAATTCCTATTTGTGTCTCTTTAGCATTCTCCATCGGAGCCCTTTCTAGAGAAACCAGTGCCGGATATGACTCAGGTTAGTGGACCGAACGCTCAGCTAGTGAAGAGTGATGACTACCTGCCGTCGATAGAGCAGCAGCCACAGCAAAAGAAGAAGAAAAAGAAAAACAACCACATCGTTGCAGAGGACCCCAGTAAAAGTTTTGGTAAAGACGACTTCCCCGGTGGGGTTGACAACCCAGAACTAAATAGGAACTCACTAGACGGGTCTCAAGAAGAAAAAAAGAAAAAGAAAAGGCCGAAGGCAAAAAAAGATCCGAAGGAACCGAAAGAACCCAAGGAGAAAAAAGAGCCCAAGGAACCCAAGACCCCGAGAACCCCTAAGATCCCCAAAGAGCCAAAGGAAAAGAAAGCAAAAACCGCCACGCCCAAACCCAAGTCCAGCAAAAAGTCAAGGTAGGCCGCGCGGAAAGCCCGCCCCAGAC
>NW_011888826.1:6904932-6947774 GCF_000151845.1 Pteropus vampyrus
ATGACCGTCTTTGTGTAGACACCTTGTGAAGGTCAGACATCTCCTGCAAGGCATGTGAAGTTGACTATTTGGGTTCTCTTTTCCTCAGTGAAATTTAGAAATGTAAAACTTGAATAACTTAGGAAAAATGCCATCTGCATTTCATATTCGTACAAGAAATTTTACCAATTTGAAATCATTAAGTTTGGATTTGTGCTTTTAATTTGACATTTTAATGTCATTTAAATCAGAAATGACCCACCCGTACTGTGTAAGATTCGTATGTTTACACTTTGATTTCGAATTTTTAGTACCCGAATCTCAGTGTTCAGTACACTTTTTCTTTTTAGAAGTGGCTTAACTATATATCATTAGTTTGAGTTCCCATTCCTGCATAGAGAAAAGAATTCCACTTCAATTTATTCTTTATGGGTTTGCTTTTGCTGATATTTTGTCACTTACCATTTTCCACGCAGGCTTCTAAGAAAATGGACGCTCTCTTCAGCAAATTGAGAATTTTTTTTCCTTCTTGAACTAAATTTTTTAGTATATCACTAAGTTGCCCCTTTTTGCTCTGTTTATTTAAAAGCTTTCCTGTTAAAGAAATATATATTTCTTGGATGAGAGACAGTGATAGATTTTACAACTGTATAGTTGGTAAAACGTTTGCTACCTTGAGTGTAGAATCACCTTCAGAAACACCAGCCACTGACTTTCAGTTCCTTTCTTTCCTACAAAGCATGGTAGACTAATTTCAATTCCTATTTGTGTCTCTTTAGCATTCTCCATCGGAGCCCTTTCTAGAGAAACCAGTGCCGGATATGACTCAGGTTAGTGGACCGAACGCTCAGCTAGTGAAGAGTGATGACTACCTGCCGTCGATAGAGCAGCAGCCACAGCAAAAGAAGAAGAAAAAGAAAAACAACCACATCGTTGCAGAGGACCCCAGTAAAAGTTTTGGTAAAGACGACTTCCCCGGTGGGGTTGACAACCCAGAACTAAATAGGAACTCACTAGACGGGTCTCAAGAAGAAAAAAAGAAAAAGAAAAGGCCGAAGGCAAAAAAAGATCCGAAGGAACCGAAAGAACCCAAGGAGAAAAAAGAGCCCAAGGAACCCAAGACCCCGAGAACCCCTAAGATCCCCAAAGAGCCAAAGGAAAAGAAAGCAAAAACCGCCACGCCCAAACCCAAGTCCAGCAAAAAGTCAAGGTAGGCCGCGCGGAAAGCCCGCCCCAGACACAGCTGGGCAGCGAGCAGCGCTCGGGTCCAGCCTGTGAACCGGGGCGGGAAGCGGGAGGGGACGCCGGCGGCTGTCATCATTGTCGGGCTTCTCTCTCTAATGACCAGACTATAAAAGCTCAGGTGTTTCTGCATTCTGAAATTTAAGACTTGATTATTATGAACCGTTGATCTGGATGGTAAATTTTAGACTTTACTGCCTAAAAATTATTTATTATTTTAAAAGCATTGTCTTGTATCTATGTGAAAATTTGTCATTTAACAGTCAGAACCAAGCTGCCAGCATCATTATTTGTAAGCATCGACTAGCGACCTCATTTTCAGTGACAGGGCAAATGAGAAAGCAGGACTATAGAAGCAGGACAGGTGACTCTTTTTCACTAAGCTTTTCAGCCCCGATTCCCAGAAGTTGAAACCGGAGAATGAATTCTCTCCACTTGGTGGAGTAAGCCTTCCAGGGGCAGCGTCGAAATCCTAGTGGGCTTCACGGGAGGAACCAAAAGGCAGTTATCCGTCAGGTGTGCATTCGAGAGTAGCATGAAGTTTGGGTTCTAGGAAATTGCCGCCCACACTCCTTACTTCCCCTCTGTGCTCCCCCCACCAACTCTCTGACCCCCCAGAAGGCATATTTACTCAGTAAGAAAAGCTGAGAGAAGACATTGAAGACTAATTTTTTTCATTTGTACTGAACATTTCTTACAACTGTTCTGAACCAATTCCAAACATCTGAATCTATTTTTCAGAATATGGCTCATGTTAAAAAATATAGTTTCCAGATGGAAGTATGGTCAGACTAGGTTAATCTGAACCTGTTTGCAAACTCCATTAGAAAACACGCTCCACCCCCGGCCCCCATAGGCGTATGCGCACATGCGCGTGTGCATGCACGTACACACACTCAGTTCTGTGACTTACTGCTCAACCTGAACTTGTCGAGCTCCCTGGCCTGTAAGGCGTTCCTGTGTGTGCGTGCACAGATGCACAAGGAGAGGAGGTTATTTCTGTGGCTTTAGAGAGATGCTGCTGCAAAGCGAAAGAACAAACTTGGATTTTCACCTTCCTGCTGAAAATATCTAAACACCCCCAAATACATTATTCTATAGTGTTTTTAAAGCCTAACTTATAGTCATTTAAAAATCTTTGCCATCAATACCTTTTTTGGTCATCAATACTTTTTATGGTGTCAGAATAACTGAATTCCATTCAATAACTCAATCTTATAGGCAACTTAATATTTGCGTTTACTTTTGAAAATTTTTCCATGTCTCACTGTGTGGTCTCAATTGAAAACCATTATTAATTTCTTCTTATGAGCACTTTTCAAAATTCACAACCCAGTATAAATTCTGTTTTCACTTATTTAAGAAATATTTCATTAAATACTTGCTATTTGTAGGTACTATGTTAAGTGTTAGGGATCTGAGCAAGGAGGACATGGTTAGAATTTCAGTCTGACTTGTGAGAGGTTTTTAAAATATGTAATTGCCTAAATCTAATTATTGTGCTTTTGGTAGGAGGAAACGTGATTATTTTGGAGAAAGACATTGAAGCAAAATCTAAAAGGAATGTATTCTTTTTTTTAAACTTTAAATTGTAAGCATCTGCATTCTAAAGAAGCCTTTGAGAATTCAGAAAATACAGTATCAAAGCTACTTTTAGCCTTAAGATGTTTGTCTTCAGTTTCTATCTCTATTTTTTGAATCTTATCACCTAGTGCTAAGAATTGATTTAAAAGAAGAAAAGAAAAAAAACCACTGTATTGTGGATCTTGTCATAAATTTCCAAGTATATTCTTTCAAGCTCTGAGTCTACATTGAACTGGCCGTATTTTTAAAAACATATTTTAGTATACCCTTACCTCCTGTAGAATACATACATTGGATGCAGATATTAAAATGCTGTAGTTAACAATGAAATTTGTTAAAATATCTCTAACAACTGTAAACAACTGTTAGGAACTTGGGGCCTCAAATCCAGTGAGTTCTGGGCACCCTCTGTCTTCTTGTTGGAGATATAGACCTGTCTTCATCCACCGGTGGAACCTTCTGCACCCATCTGCATGATCTCAGCTGCCCATCCCGAAGTTGGAGTTGTCTGTGCAGAGTATGTTTTTGGCATTGTGGAATCTTAGTGACGGCTTTGCACTAGAGACACATGCTTTTGGTAGGAGGAAGAGCATGTAATTATTTTCTCCCAAGAAGAAAGTCTAGTACCTTTTCCCCCCTTGGTTGTTTGTGACTAATATTCTCAGTCGATGCCTCCTATAGGTGATGGTTGTTTTTCTCCAGGTGGGTGGAAATACTTGAACGGAACACTTTTGTTGAATACAGAGATGTGCAAGTGACAAGGGAGCTGATGTCAAGTGACCCAGAGACTCAGGAGGCCACTCCGAGGGGGCCGCAAGAATGTGTGCCACACCTTTGTTGGCCCTGATGATTTGACCACTTGTATGGCCACTTGCTGATTTATGAAGTGTGGTCAGGACAGTCCTGAGAAGCCTTCCTGTCGCTGATGGGGGTGACCATCCAAGAATTTGGTAACTGAATAGAGATTTTCAGTAGATGCACAAACCCACCCATAGCTTTGTTGAGCCACAGGGTATCTGTCGGTCAGATAGTGTCAAATTGTGGTCTCATTGTTCTGCTAAGTCTAGAAAGGAAATAACATCCTGAAGCAAGGATAAGGAGAATGCATACAACTACATGTAAATTCTGAATAGCATAGCAGAATAATTATGTAAATTGAATATGCGGTGATGAAGGTAATAGGGGGTTTGGGTTATGTTAGTACTGGGGTTGAATTGCCATAGCAGTCTGCTTTTAAGCACTGGAATACAGCAGTGGCAATTTTGTTTTGCAAAACGTTATGTGATACCAGTTATTTCCATCCTTGAATAAGTTAACTTGATGAATTTGTTTATACAGAAAATAATTTTCCTACAGAGGGCTCAAATAGAGGGAATAAACAGAAGTGTAATGAAAAATGTAGTGTAGAACTACTCACATCTTTCCCGTTCAGCTCTGAATGCCGCATCATCGGCGAGGTTCTGCAGACAGATGTGCTGTCCTTTGAGCAGGTGGTGACGAAAGTGACCCACTGGTGGTCTGGCTCGTCTGCATTGGTCTGTGACAGGGAGAGAGCTTGCTCTGCGTCAGTCACACACTCTGGGTAATAAAGGCCGCGAGAAAAGGTAACCGTCGTCAGTGGGGTTGACTTTCCTTGTGTGCCTTTATGGTGTCCTCCTCACTACCTGTCATCCCACCTCATTCTATAAAGTGGCTGAGGTTTGGATTTGTGGCCTTTCCCAGTGAACTGGCCCTTTTGGCAGCCAAAATATAACTACATTTGTCTTGCCTATGCAGAAGGACCTAAAAGAATTTGCCAAAAGCTGTTACATAGGAAGGTAGTGAAACAAAAAGACCTTCAGCATTTCAGAAGGAGATGTATAAAATCTTAACGAGGAGACACACAGCCACATTCATTCTTTTTTCTTTTAGAAACATGTCTTTTTTTCCCTTTTCCTTTTTGTATTAAACATATTTTTTTCTGCCCATTTTTTCTTGTGCTCTCCCCAGGTGTCCTTGTAGTTTTCAAATATTGGCAGTTTATATTGAAAATCAAAGCTGAGGTATCTGTGGGCTGGAGAGGATGCCATTTTGCATGTGGAAGGATTCGTGGAGCTGAAATCTGAGGATTTACATTCTTCTTTTCAATGCATTTTCTGTCGTGTACGCATGGCCCTTGTGAAATGAGAGAGAATTTGGAGAAGTCCTATCTTCGAATGATTCTTGAAGGATTTAGTGGTCCATAGCTATATAAAGAGTGTACAGAAAGAAGGGAACTCGGCCAGGGATTGGGACTTGACCACGAAAGCTTCAGTTAAGTGAAGCCACGGAGAGAGAGCTGCTTCTGATGCTGTTTCTAGGAACACATCTTGTTCCTTGTTCTGTTTTCCACCCTCAGTATTAAAGTTAGTTGAAAACCAAAATGTTCTCTCTCAATTAAGAGTGAAGATATTTTATTTTAAACTAAAAAATGAACATACTGCTCTTATTTTTTAAAAAATAAAGCATCAACAACATGTAAATATACTGTTTGCAAACCATGCTATCTCAGTCATTAATATGTGTGTTAACTTTCTTCTGAGCAACCTAGCTTTTTAGATGTTTTCTCAGCGATGATCTAAGAGAGCAGCAGTATTTTACCCAAGAAATGTTTTTTATTCAGCCAGCAAGCCTAATGGTGGCATATTTTGGGAAACTAATACATATTTTATCGTTTACTCTTACACATGTAAAATTTATCTGTAGAGATTACACACAAAAGCAAACCGTAAACTAGTTTTGCCAATAAGTACAGAAAACCCAGGTAGTCTGATGTCTCCCATCAGGTACGAAGGTAATAAATAAAATTAAACCACAGCTTTTCTTCTTTCTAGTTTCTTGTTCATTCTTTTACTCGGATGCTATGACTTCGTGTTGACCCAAGCCTACGTAGTTGGAAAGACCGAAATAAATTTTTTGGCCACTGTGCCTGCGGAAGAGAGTATAGATTTCTTTAATGTGTGGTCACAAGATGGACTTCTGAGCCTTTTTGGTGTTGGGGAGGAATGAGGAAGGAGACGCGCTTGTGCGTTGTGCGTCTGTCCCCTGGCGCGCCCTGCCCAGTCTCCGCTTCATTAAATCCAAGCTTCAGCTCAGAGATGGGACCAGGTGCCCCCTTTTCTGCTGGTCTCAAAGGTTATCTGCTCTTTGACAAAGGGGCTGTCGGGTCAGGCCACATCGTGGCCCATCCTTGATCTGACTTGTCTTAAATGAGCTGAATGAGCGGGGACAGAGAGTTGTCAGCCGCTTTTTAGTACAGACCCTGATATCTTTGACTTCATGTGGTTTGGTCTGTACTCATTGGGGGAAGAGAATGCCTGACAACACTGACCCTTAAAAGCAAGTTCTGCTAACCCATGCTGTGTGCTAGGCTCAGGGAAGGACAGCGCTGGGACTGCTGGGAAATTTGTTTCTGCCGTCCAGCGAGGTGCCGTGGACTTGAAGGCAGTGGCCTGCTGCCTCTTTGGTTTATGTGGGAGAGGGCGATGTAGGTCCCACCTTCAGCTCTCAGTGTACCAATCCAATGAAAGTTGAGAGGTGAGGCGGCCGTGGCAGTAGGATGCTAAGGGGTATTTTTCTGGAGAAACACTCCTTTGAAGTCTCTCTTAAGTAGAATTTTAGGGCGGAGCATATGTTGCCACAGTAGACGTGGCATGATGTTAGAACCGAAAGATAAAGAGCAGAAGGAATCATAGGTTGATTTTACAATTATTATTAAAAATGTCAACATATGAAAATGCTTTTGAAAAATATGAAGTTCTGTACAAATGTAAGATTTGTCACATGCTCTATAAAGATCTTTTTGCTAGTTGTCTTCCGCCCAAAGGCCCCTTTGAGTCATTGGATGCTTGTGGAAACCACCATAAGAGCATCAGTCATCTGAAATGCCAGCCCTCACTTCAGCCACCTTTACATGTGTGGTTTAAGCTTTAAAATGCTAAGTAGGGAAATGGAAAGTGGTTTTTTTTTTCCCCCCAATATTGGAAAGATAACACCCTTGAACTTTTATTAGAATACTAATTTTATATGTAGCCCTGATTCCTGTGGGAACAGTATAATTTCATGGCAGTCCAGCTTCTACTGTTAGGGTATGTGGTGATATCTTCTCCTTCTTGGTTTTACCATTTACTTTGCTTAATTCTCCACCTGTCCACAGCACCTGATGAAAATGTGAGTAGGCAGCACGTCTCATTTGTTGTAGTGACTACCTGGCCGATCAGAAAAGACAATTATGAATGCAGGGAATAGTGTTCTGACTACCAGACTTACCATCACTTGTCTCTCTTCCTGGGTCACAGAAATGCTGTGCATAGATAAGAGTGACATCTTAGAATTTGCCATAAGCAGCCAAATAGTTTCCCTATTGTCGGCACTTGGAAGAATATACTATAGTAAAGGGGCATCAGAAGGAATACCTTTTATATCAGGTTTGTAACGTCTAACTTATTCAATTCTTCATGTTGTATAAAAGCGCCAGGCAGTGCCAGGCAGCCAAAGTGTCTAATGCGTATACGGAGCTTCTGTGATCAGATAACATATTAGCTACCTAAACTTCTTTTCCATGTTATTTTTGGCAGATCTAAATTTAATCCATAAAACTCAATAACCTTTAGATTTTCGGTAATTATTCTTGATTGCATGATGAGTCTTTTTTTTTCTTTCTCTAGAGTATGTTCAATATTAAAAATGGATTTGGCTCTTTCAGGAGAGCTTTCAACTGTACGTTCTCTTTCATTTTTTAAACATCTTTCTTTTAAAAAATGGTCAACACTGTAGAGATCCTCAGGACGGGATCCTAATGCCATTTGAAGGCACCCCAGGGATGATCCCAAGTAACAGGAGACATTCACCAGGAGTGGTTCCAGAGCCTGAAGGACACCCCAAAAGGCAGGGCCAGCGCCGGACTTCTAAAGAGCTCTCCTGGGGAGTTTCCACGCTTCGGGCCAGTCCCGGGACTCAGACGTGGGCTCTGCAGCCAGGCAGGTCGGACTCCGGTCCTAGGACCTTCTTCTGGCCTGAGCGTGTAACCTGTTTGACCGTCAGTTTTCTTCATCCTTGGGAAGTTTGATCGTAAAACGTAATGGTGTGGGGGCATGTTGAGTTTTAAGTACACATTTTAAATGAAAGCAAATTAGGTTTCTGTATCTTTTCTACTTTTCTATTCCTTTCCTGAAAATTTAGCTTAGTTACTGTACTTAGGCAGCACGTGATGCTGTAAGAGATACTTAAGGTAACCATTTAGATTATTTGTTTTAGGAGCGTTCAGTCCAGTGACTTTCAGCGAACTTAAAAAACAAATTATTAATAGTTTGTCACTGAAATCATCTTTGTTCAGAGACAAAATAGAATCTCCTCAACTTCTCTCTCTTTTCTCAACTCTTTCTCAACTTGAAGAGTAGGGTGAAGAATTTGTGGGTGGAGTTTAGGAGTTGTGGGTGGCAAGTCACCTGCTTGAAGTGAAGTGTGTGGGCGCCAGGCTGGGTTACTCAGAGCACCCAAAGGCTCCCTGTGCCCAGGACAGGAAGGCATAAAGGGCTCGGGCCACGGTTCTCGCTTCTGTGTCCCCATTCCACCCAGATGTTCTCTGCCCCAGGCTGGCTTGTGGACAGTCTCAGACCGGTTGGGCCGTGTGCCGAACGCTCCTGGGGCCTTCACCTGGGACTTCTGAGGGCTTTTGTGTGAAGCTGTTGACCCGGGGACCTGTTGTCTGTCATGTAGTTTGTTTTGTCTCTTTCCTCTTTAGTTTAATTTATCCTGTGAATTTTATGACATTCTAGTTTAGCTGTTAAGTAAATTTTAGTCTTAGGACTTCATTTAAAATTTTTATTTTGTTTTGTTGGGTTAATTTTACTTTCTGGTTTGTCATGTTTTATGTTGCCTTAATGTGAGCCTTTTAAACTTTTAGTGCTTTCCCTTGTCTCTTTTTCAGTTTGCCTCTTTATCTTTTAATTTTTTTCATCGTTTAAAAATTTAGAGCAAAATCCTATACTCTTTGAGAGGCTCGTTGCTTTCCTCTCTAGCAGCATCGAGCCCTTGACCTTAAGACCTTAATATTTATTTTGTTATGGCAGTCCAGATCTTTTAGATTTGCAACATGCACAATCATCCTATGCCATGAACATCTCTGTCACAGCTCACCCATTAGATTCATTTTCTTTTTTAAATTAAAAAGTTCTTCGAGCATACAAAATACAAGGATATGTTTCAATACCCTTTACTCATTTTCTGAAGGTTTCTAGTGTGACATTTTGGCTTGAGATCCTGAAACCAACATGATGAATGTTGATGACGCAAGCCGCAAGGTTGATCTCCCCCAGTGTGATGAGAACCTCGTAACTCGTCTCATCTGAAGGGCCTGTTGGATCGAGAACCTCCTCCTACTGTCCAGACATCTTTGCTAACCGACCGTATTCTCACCACGTCTGGTTCCACAAGAGAGTTCCTTTTCAAACTTGGATTCCTAGGCCGATGCTGATCAGTACATTCCGTTTTGTAGTAAATCAGGGCAGCTAGCTGGCCTTCTACTAAGTTCTGCCTGTTGCATAAAGCCTTGTTTTAAAAGCCTATACTGTTTCTCACCACATATAATTAGTCATCTATGTGTTGCGTCTGAGCTGGGGTGAGTTCGGCCAACCACATTTCAGGTGACGTCTGTGACTCAGCCCGTTGTGGTGGGCTCCTGCCATCGTAAGCTGATGAAATCCTTCCTGAGGCCAGATTCCTTAGAGTGTCCCTCCACCTGACAGATGTCCTCCGAATACAGAGTTTGCGTCCCCCTCATGCTGTTTCTTGTTGAGTTCTCATCATTATGCTGTGCGCTTTGATCATATTGTAGGCAGTCACAGAACTTCAGAGCTTGGTGTGGCAGAGGCGACCTAAGTGTAACTTAGCTTGGACCCTGAGCACGTACAACTGCCAACCAGCATGACCCCACTCATGATGGAATGGGAGGAAAAGGTTGGAGAAGGGACAGTGGTCCTTCAAACTGCCAGCAACATCTCCAGAAAAATGTGCTCCTTCCAAGATCATACTGGCTTGTCTAGCTTCAGGAGTGGGCGGCTCTGTATCTCTATCTCAGTAGCACCAGTAATGATAGGTGATAAGGATCAGGAAGTGAAAGAACTTTGTGAGTAGAGGGGAAGTATATAGATACAGTGGTTTTGAAAAATTGCTAAAGTTCGCTCTACTTTGTAGTACTTTAGCTCCATTTTACTGAGCTTCATGGTGGTTTAATCACAAAGATCGAATTTATGTGGGATTTTCTTAAGTAAATTAATGAGAAGAGCACTTATAGAGTAGTGTCTGGCACATAGTAAGGGCTGCATACGTTTTGTTGTTATCTCTATGACTTGTACTGTTAAGTTAAATCAGTCAGTTAACATTTATAGTAACCTACCTGGTCAGGCACTAGAAATACAGATAAATAAAACAGTCTCTCTTCTTTTTGAGCTTACAGGATAGTTGGAGAAAGACACACACAGACAGACAGACACACACACACACACACACACATACACGCGAACACAGACACACACACAGTGCTTTGGTTTTAATATTCTGGAATAACGTTACCACCAAATTTTGTGTATTTTAAATATCTCCTGTGTGGGGTACGTCAGATGTCATGTAGGTGGAGTGAGATCTTTCTGATCCAGACGGTGGTGGCCAGAAAATGCTTCTCCGAATCAGTGACGTCCAAGTGAGGTCTCGTAGACGAGTGGACTGGGGGAGGGGGAGGGGGAGGTGGAGGAGATGGGTGGGCACTTTAAGGAGTGGGTCTGCCTGCCTGCAGCATAAAGCATACAGGATTTGGAGTGTGGGAAAGTAGAAAAATAAAGGTAATGTTGCCACTTACAAAAATTGCAGAGGGCCTTGTATGCCAATGCTGAGAATCTTGTACTTTAATACATATGGGATTGGACTTTAAGCAGAAGAATGATCCAGTCAGATGTGTGTTTTAGCTGGTCATTCTGGTGGCACGTGGAGGATGGGTCTGTGGGTGATGTTTTGGTGGCAGTACCACGCCACTGAACTAGGAAATGTGGGAGGCCGAGCAGGTTCAGTAGCGGGGTGAGGACAGGCGTGATTTCTCCAGAGCTGAGGCTGTTCAGGTCCAGACTTGGGAGAGTGTTCCCTGCACACGCCTGGTCTGTCTTGGGATCCTCACTGGTAGGTCGCCGCGAGGAAGCATCACTGCAGCTGTTGGAGGTGTATCAGCATTCTGTGTCTGCGCCTGGCAGCTCAGTGGCCTCATCCTCAATATTGTAGTGTCAGTTTAAAGGATGTTTCTTTTTAATGACATTCTCTTCTCCCCAACTGGAAACGCTGCCCTCTTTGTGCATACCAGCTTTCCAAATTACAGTTTGGAAGAGGAATGTCTGCATGGCTGTGTTTTGCCTTCGACATTATTAAAGACTAGCTGTGAACTATACAGATTTAAGTAATGACTGTAAATGTTGGGGTATGTGTCCTTTCTCCAGCGGTCGGATTGTGGGTAACCCTGCTCGGGGATTATGAGGGTGACGAGGCAGTGAGGAGGCAGCTGTGATAGCTGAGGTGGGAAATGATGTTTCTGGACCGAAACAGTGGTCGTGGGCACGGAGAGGAGCAGCCTTGGGGGTGGTTGCCTGCTTGTTTGTTCTTCTAGCTGGCCTTGAGGAATGTTGAGTTTCCTTCTATTCATGTGGCTTAGATGACATGATCACGATGAAGTAGGGTCGTGTCCATAAGTCTCTGCAGTTGATTCGGCCCAAGTGGGTTCCGAGCCACAGCCAGAGAATATGTTCCCAGACATATTCCCAGAATACACTTCCAGCAGCTCGTCTTCCAGATGTGTGTGACTGTTGGCCATTTGTGTCAAGGTTTTCATCCATTATCCATCTCATTTAAACCTCTTAACGAATCTTGGAGGAAGATATAATTACTAACCTTATTTTATAGATGAGGACACAGAGGCTCAGGGAAATTAAGTGACTTATCCAGGGGCACAGAAGGACAGGTTGCAAATGGCAGAGTTGGAACATGAGCTGAGGTCTGTCTGACACAAGTCAGTGCTCTTCACCACTCTCCGTTACCCTCGTTGGTTAAAAAGAAAAATTCTAAGTTTGGCTTTTTGGGGGCAGTTTTTATATAACACTTGGTTGAAAATCCAAATTAGCTTATTGCAAAATAGCAAAGGCCATTTAATTTAAATAACTTGATCTTTTCCTCGATCGTAAGGTCTTTGGGTGACATTGAAGATTTTGTAGCTTTTTTGACTTCTTAGCCTGGTTTTGATTTGTATGTTGGTGTCATGAGAAGACATTCGTGTGGAAATGCTTAGCTGTCTCTGGGCAACATTAATAGTGCAAGGTCTAATGAGTTTAGAAATCTTTGCGTAATCAGATCTGTGATGAGTGCTTCCCTTGGCTACAGGCTTTTTGTCTAAGCATTTGGAGAGGTCCTGCCTGACTTTTAGCAGCCTTGGAGGTTCCACATAGTTCAGTCTTGGTAAGGGCAGATGGAAAATCATTAGCACTTCTTTCCTTCGCAAATTGATATTTCACGAAACCTGGGCTCTGACGGGCTTTAGGACAGTAAGCCTTTTACTCCTATAGGCCAGTTCACACAGGGTGCAGTAACCCCACTAAATTAAATTGTGTACTTCACTCGGGCGCAGAGAGGTCACCATGAAAAGCACTAGCTGCCAACTTACTTTACCTGGCAGTGATCCAACTCTGTGACAGGCCTACCTCTGATTTAAACAAATTTGAGAAATATGTAAAGTTTTGGAAGCAGTTTTGCACTGATTTGATAAAAGAAACCACAAAACACTGCAGCGCAGGTGTTGAGAATGTTTGAAAGCTGATTGAGGGAAGCAGATGGCTTTAGTCAGTGGCATCCAGCCAAAAGAGCAGGTGCTGGTCATGTGACCGCTGGTTACCAGGGTAATCTGATTGCTCTTGGCGTGCAGATGAAAGGGAAGGGGCCCAGCGTTCAGCTGTAGTATTGTATAATTTGTGGCAGTTAGAGCGGAAATAAATGCTGGAAATGGAGCCTCATAGTGGGGGAGACTTCTGTCCATGTGTAGCGTAAACACTAGGACAGTTGGATGAGGAACTGTTGTATGGATTTTTTTTAATATAAAAAATATTATTCTTTCCGTGGATCTTTTGTGGACTTAAAGTTTTTAGGACACTGCTCTCTCTCCCTCTTTTTTTAAATAACAAGAACTCTTTAAACCTAACTGCCATTTGCTATAATCTTGACTTGTAAGTTATTTCCTTATGTGGCTATTTACTATGCTAAAATGTTAACAAAAACAAGCTCTGAGTATTTAAAAATAACTAGTTTAAGATTCTCAAAGATTTTATTCATTACAAAAATATATTTTAGGTGTGTGGTAGATACTTTATTATATTAACAAATACTTCTGAGACATTTTACATGACACATGCTTTACTTAAAAGCATATAGATGTCTTGGCCTCTTCCTTTTTTAGTAGCTGAGGTTGGAAAAAATGCTGTTTGATGCATTCTGTCAGTATACTTTTCTAGAAATAGTCAAACTTTGATAAATAAACTTTTATAAGTTTTGAAATCATCTCTTTAGTTTTCAAATTTTAGGCCCTCTAGAAAGAAAATATAATCACTATTGAGGTTGTATTATTTTAAATGTTGGATAATAAATTATTATAATTGATATTAGAAAACCTTGGGGCCAGTTCGAAAATTGGAATGGAAGGTAACGCTAAGTGTACATTCTAAAAGAATGTAAAATAAGGGTTCTAAAGGTGATGGTAAACTTAAAAACTTTTTTTTTCTGTAGAGTTCATTCATGTCTTTTGACTTATGTAATACACAAGTCCTATTAACTTTTGACAGAAACATACTATGGAACATGTACTTTAATTACTGGGCTTGCTTTGCTAGATTTTTTGTTTTGGAAACCTAGTTTTTTTGGGGGGTTGGCGGGGAGGGGAGAAGCTATCGTGACTACCTCCCCTAGCATCAAAGTAAGGCTTATTTTTAATTGAAAACACAGCATTAAAATTCTGTAGAAAAGAAATTGCTATTTAATTTGTTATATTTCAAAAAGTTGTAAAATGGATAAAAACAGAGCTGGATAATATAAAAGAGGATACCTAATAGTACTGGTGAAAAAAAGACTTAATAGAAGTATTTATAACTATCTGCATGAGACACAGAAATGATCATTCTAGTTTTCCTTGAGTTTTTAAAAAACATATTGTGTACCTTAATAACTTGATAACAAAACTACTTAATGTGATTTTTTTGTTATGTCTTGGTGTATTGGTAGGAATTTTTGAATTGTCTAGATGAACAATTGTACTCTGTGGTATTAGGAGTTTTTGCATGTAATTTCTTTTTAATTAGGTCAGATATTTGCTAAAGGTCATCAATTTGCGTTTTGCCATAAAGACTTAATCAAGAGTGCCATTTAACTATAAATGGCCAACACGCATTGATTTATCAATTGTCATTGATATTTTAGGGATATTAATGTGGGAAATATAAGGCGTAGGGCATGTGGAAAACCTCATTAAAAAGTGAACACTAAGTGATCCACTTTGAATTCTAGTAATAAGAAACCTGATTCAGAAGCAAGTGCTTTGAAGAAAAAGGTCAACAAGGGAAAAACAGAAGGTTCTGAAAATTCAGACTTAGACAAAACGCCCCCACCATCTCCTCCTCCCGAAGAAGATGAGGACCCAGGTGTGCAGGTAATACCATTATTCTGATCCCAAGCCTTGGTTTCTTAGCGTGGGTAACTTTAGCTGCATATCAAGTACACTAGACCTCCCCTGTCTGGGCAACATTAATAGTGCAAGGTCTAATGAGTTTAGAAATCTTTGCGTAATCAGATCTGTGATGAGTGCTTCCCTTGGCTACAGGCTTTTTGTCTAAGCATTTGGAGAGGTCCTGCCTGACTTTTAGCAGCCTTGGAGGTTCCACATAGTTCAGTCTTGGTAAGGGCAGATGGAAAATCATTAGCACTTCTTTCCTTCGCAAATTGATATTTCACGAAACCTGGGCTCTGACGGGCTTTAGGACAGTAAGCCTTTTACTCCTATAGGCCAGTTCACACAGGGTGCAGTAACCCCACTAAATTAAATTGTGTACTTCACTCGGGCGCAGAGAGGTCACCATGAAAAGCACTAGCTGCCAACTTACTTTACCTGGCAGTGATCCAACTCTGTGACAGGCCTACCTCTGATTTAAACAAATTTGAGAAATATGTAAAGTTTTGGAAGCAGTTTTGCACTGATTTGATAAAAGAAACCACAAAACACTGCAGCGCAGGTGTTGAGAATGTTTGAAAGCTGATTGAGGGAAGCAGATGGCTTTAGTCAGTGGCATCCAGCCAAAAGAGCAGGTGCTGGTCATGTGACCGCTGGTTACCAGGGTAATCTGATTGCTCTTGGCGTGCAGATGAAAGGGAAGGGGCCCAGCGTTCAGCTGTAGTATTGTATAATTTGTGGCAGTTAGAGCGGAAATAAATGCTGGAAATGGAGCCTCATAGTGGGGGAGACTTCTGTCCATGTGTAGCGTAAACACTAGGACAGTTGGATGAGGAACTGTTGTATGGATTTTTTTTAATATAAAAAATATTATTCTTTCCGTGGATCTTTTGTGGACTTAAAGTTTTTAGGACACTGCTCTCTCTCTCTCTTTTTTTAAATAACAAGAACTCTTTAAACCTAACTGCCATTTGCTATAATCTTGACTTGTAAGTTATTTCCTTATGTGGCTATTTACTATGCTAAAATGTTAACAAAAACAAGCTCTGAGTATTTAAAAATAACTAGTTTAAGATTCTCAAAGATTTTATTCATTACAAAAATATATTTTAGGTGTGTGGTAGATACTTTATTATATTAACAAATACTTCTGAGACATTTTACATGACACATGCTTTACTTAAAAGCATATAGATGTCTTGGCCTCTTCCTTTTTTAGTAGCTGAGGTTGGAAAAAATGCTGTTTGATGCATTCTGTCAGTATACTTTTCTAGAAATAGTCAAACTTTGATAAATAAACTTTTATAAGTTTTGAAATCATCTCTTTAGTTTTCAAATTTTAGGCCCTCTAGAAAGAAAATATAATCACTATTGAGGTTGTATTATTTTAAATGTTGGATAATAAATTATTATAATTGATATTAGAAAACCTTGGGGCCAGTTCGAAAATTGGAATGGAAGGTAACGCTAAGTGTACATTCTAAAAGAATGTAAAATAAGGGTTCTAAAGGTGATGGTAAACTTAAAAACTTTTTTTTTCTGTAGAGTTCATTCATGTCTTTTGACTTATGTAATACACAAGTCCTATTAACTTTTGACAGAAACATACTATGGAACATGTACTTTAATTACTGGGCTTGCTTTGCTAGATTTTTTGTTTTGGAAACCTAGTTTTTTTGGGGGGTTGGCGGGGAGGGGAGAAGCTATCGTGACTACCTCCCCTAGCATCAAAGTAAGGCTTATTTTTAATTGAAAACACAGCATTAAAATTCTGTAGAAAAGAAATTGCTATTTAATTTGTTATATTTCAAAAAGTTGTAAAATGGATAAAAACAGAGCTGGATAATATAAAAGAGGATACCTAATAGTACTGGTGAAAAAAAGACTTAATAGAAGTATTTATAACTATCTGCATGAGACACAGAAATGATCATTCTAGTTTTCCTTGAGTTTTTAAAAAACATATTGTGTACCTTAATAACTTGATAACAAAACTACTTAATGTGATTTTTTTGTTATGTCTTGGTGTATTGGTAGGAATTTTTGAATTGTCTAGATGAACAATTGTACTCTGTGGTATTAGGAGTTTTTGCATGTAATTTCTTTTTAATTAGGTCAGATATTTGCTAAAGGTCATCAATTTGCGTTTTGCCATAAAGACTTAATCAAGAGTGCCATTTAACTATAAATGGCCAACACGCATTGATTTATCAATTGTCATTGATATTTTAGGGATATTAATGTGGGAAATATAAGGCGTAGGGCATGTGGAAAACCTCATTAAAAAGTGAACACTAAGTGATCCACTTTGAATTCTAGTAATAAGAAACCTGATTCAGAAGCAAGTGCTTTGAAGAAAAAGGTCAACAAGGGAAAAACAGAAGGTTCTGAAAATTCAGACTTAGACAAAACGCCCCCACCATCTCCTCCTCCCGAAGAAGATGAGGACCCAGGTGTGCAGGTAATACCATTATTCTGATCCCAAGCCTTGGTTTCTTAGCGTGGGTAACTTTAGCTGCATATCAAGTACACTAGACCTCCCCTGTCTTTGTTGTAGAGATGCTTTAAAGATGGCTTTATTGTTGTCTGGAACATTATATCCATAGTGATGAGAACTGGGGTGGCGGGGGAGCAGCAATGTGAAATTAAACTCCTGACTTCTCGCTTTTGCCATCTTTGACTCTGGGATAAGTAAAACTGAGAATCTTTATTTACTTATGTAAATGTATCTTTTGATTATGTACATGTTAGTATTAATATATTGTTGATATATTGGTTCAGTTAAAACTGCATTCACATATCTAATTTTCTTTGAAGTTCATTGCTTGTCAGTTCTTTTATTTTGCAGAACAAAAAAAGTCGAGATGTAATCTATAGCTTAAGATTTCTGATATCCGATGGTCATAGTTGAGATATATTCATGTAATACTAAAGTTTCTACGAATGAGTTAGTGACTTTCAGAAAGGCAATCCTGCAAAATTTTTCAGTTCTTCAGTTCAGATTCTCCTGACTTTTGCAGAATTTCACAGGGATCAGTTGAAAAACTAGCCCCTGAAATAAACATTAGGAATTTAGATTCTGGTGTGTAAAGCACACTGCCTCCACTGATTGAACTGTAAGGTAAGAGACCCTTACACGTGACCATTAAAACTTATTTCCTTGTTATGTCCCCTAGAAGCATGTCAGCGTCGTCCACAGGGACGGCTGGGAATGTAACCTCTGTGCATGACGTGTGAGTTATCAAGGAGCAGTTACTGAGGAGTCTTGCTGGAATAGGAAGCCAGCCCCAGAAGCTTTCCTGACTTTTTCTAATGGATCAGTGCTCTGAGCACTTCCTGCCTTCCCCTCTCCCAATTCACTTAAAAACTAGAAACAAAATATTTGCAGTATACAGCTCTATTTTAAAGAATTTCAAAGAGTTGTTATGCTCGTTTGTTTTTGTGTTTAGTAGAACGCCTCGATATCTGTAGTTTCATAGAATGGCCTAATCCAAGAGGACCTGACAGGGAGGAGGGAGGGGAGGGGAGGGGAGAGTAAAGGTTGGGTATGAATGAGTGCGTTTTGGTTGGTTTAGTTCTATAACTAACAAAGTGATACCTCTGGCAGTTTCGGTTAATTTTGTAATTTACTTTGATTTTACTCGGCAGTATAAAAGATATTGAGAAGGTAAGTAGATATCTTATTTTAATTGCTTAGAGAGTTTTAAACTGAAGTATTTTAATGATTTTGAATTTCATTTTTATGCTCAATGGTGTTTTTTTCTCTAATCGTGTTTGCTTAAACTAGGACTTTTATGACAATAGTATTTGGACAATATTAAGAAGATTTATTTACACAAGTCAAGAAAGTTCTGTTTCACGAATATCGCGGATTTTGGGAAGTCTATTTGTTTTAATACAGACTCAAATGGACTTTATGAAATACTAGTTTTGGAGTTTTTTTTCTTCTGCATTTCAGTTACAGAAGAATTTGAATCAATATAAACGAACATTGGTGCATCCTTTGTAATTGGCTGACACTTAAGTGTTATGGGTCCAATAGCTAATGCAGGTCGCTGCACAAGTCCATCTGATGTGGAAGGCAGGCCTCGCTTGGTGTCTCTGACACAGGAAGTAATGCCGACTGCTGTATCTTGTGTTTCTTCCTTTAGCACGGGCACAAAGGGCATAGAGCTAAACTTCTTGATTGTCGTGATGGATTTGTTTAAACTTTAGTAAATGCCATATACTTTTAATGAACTCAAAATTGTTTCACGAAGTACTACAAACAGTGAGTTTGTGGAAACACATTTCAATCTTCTCTTCAGTATACCTGCTTTCACTATAAGTAACTTTTCAAGCAATTCAAGTATAACAAGCTGACCTATGATTTTAGTGTCAGTTCAAGAGCTTTGAATTATAGTTTAAACATAATTCTTACATTTCGTTTTGATTCACAAAAATCTTTCAAATAATAATGGTTTAACGGACCGTAACAGAAGCATATCATATAATAAATAATTTTATATTGGGAAACTGTAAAAGGAACCATGATACTCAAAGTAAATGAACTCAAGATCAGTTATTATTTAGAAAGTAGACAAACCATGTGACACAGGTTTCAGAAAATTGAGTTCTCATTGTATTTGGGGGTTTTTTTTTTTTTAAACTCTTATTAAGTGACCTTGTATCCATTACTAACTAACCCCATCACTGTTGCATAGATTTATAACAAAGTTGGTATGAAGAGAAACTTCCATTATAAAAGTTATATCCACCAATATATAAATGTCTATTAAAGAAAAGCCTCCTGTTTTGTTGGAGCATTTCTTTAATGTCAAAGTGGGATTTAGTGTGAAGTGGATTTATCTTAGACTTACCCACAGGTATTTAGTTACTTATGCTGGAAGAATATTATGACAGTGTGGCCCCAAGTGTGGAAACCTGAAAAAAACACCACAGATGTATCATTACTAACACATTACTTCTTACGGTGAGATAAAGATCAGATAAAGATGAAAATATAGATCAATCCATTTCAATTTGCTTAAACTGATATATCACATGAAATGCAGATATTATGCAAATTTCAGAAAATTAAAATATTTTACTGCTAATAGCCTTTTACAAAGAAATCAACAATTGAGAAGTGAGGAACAGTGACGTGGACACAGAGCAGGAGTTATTCTACATCAGCTTTGGGAAGAGGAAGGAAGCTGTCCAAGGTAGCTGGGCCTTGCAGCCTTTCCGATTTCTCCTTGGAAAGGTGAAGCTAATTAATGATGGCTTTAATTCTACTAATTGCCTTTGGCATTAATATGTACCATGCCCTGTTCTAAATACTTGAAATGAGTTATGTGGTCTTCGCCGTCTTCTCCTGAGGTAGTCGCTGTCATTAACCCCACTCTTCGGACTAGGAAACCGAGGTTCACAGCGTGACGTGTCTGACAGCACGGCGAGCCCGGGCTCATCTGAACATGTGCACTCAGGTCCAGAGCCCGCAAGGTCGAGCTGCCCTGGGGAAGGGTCGAAGGCGACGGAGCCCCCACTGGGTCCTGCCGCCCCTTGACCTGGAATTGGTTGTTCTGGGCGAGGCTGAAGAGGGAGGGTCAGAGGAGGACCCTCTGGATCCTGTCACTACTCCGTCCGGCCCGAGCCCCTAGGAGGTCTGTTAAAAAGCTGTCGCTCCATCCACCCTGTGTCAGAAGGGTGCTTGGCGCCTCTGCAGCCATGACTGTGTTCAGGCTAAGAGCTCACAGTCTCCACAGTCCATTTGATTGTCATATTATACTGAGCGTGTACTGCGAGCTGTCTCAGATCCCTTTTTGAGAGCAGAGATGGCAAAACCTTAATTTAAACCAGTCAGTCCTGCTTTTCGAGACAAGGCTTAGACGTTAGTCGCTTCTGACATGAGCCACGTGGTGCTGTGCCTGTCCCTCCTTAGGTCTACACGATGGGTGATTGGCCTCTCTCTGCCTGACCGCTACAACTTTAAAATTCGCCAAGCTCTTTAAAAAGTTTTATTTCATGATTCTTAGCAAAAAGTACCTCTAAGTGTTAAACTTTTCTCATTCTCTTTATTTCTTCTGCGTGCTCTACGAACTCATTTATAGGTTGTAATCTTGCATTTGTCACTGATTTAAAATGTGTCATTTTAAGAGTTTTTTTTAGATTTTATCACAAACACATATTAATGAAAAGGTTATTTCCTCTCCATTTTTACTTAACTGACAAAACTAATTCTTTATCAAAAGGTCAAACAATAAATAATTATTTTGAACAAAAGGTGCAAAACCTCTCCTTGTGCTCCATTCACTCTACTTCTCAGAATTAATAACTATTAATAATTTTGTGTCTTTTCAGACTTTTTCTGTTATTGAGAACGTACACATTACACATTCATTTTTTAGCAAAATATTCATTGAGCATAAAGTAAACAAGACATACAGTCTTGAGCTTACATATTGTCTGTCCACACATACAAATAGTTACACAGGTTTTTTTTGTTATCTTAAATAGAATTACAAGCTACTTATTATTATGTGTCTTGCTTTTCATTTTATTTCACAATTTATCTTGCAGATATTCTGAACATATGTCACATAGCTTACTAGAAGTGCAATCGCTGAGCCAAAGGGTTGCCATGTTTTAAATTTTGACAGATGCAACCACACTGTCCTACAGGCATGTACTGGGTTCTACTTTGACCACTGAGGTTGGTGAGGACCCATTTTTCCAATAATCCTAGTAACACTAGCTATTATCAATCTTTTACATTTTAATTAGTGTGGTAAAAATTTTTTTAAAGTAAAATTACTTTTTGTAGTCATTCATTATAAATTCTGATTGCCAGTTCTTCATCTCTTTGGAAAATTTCAGACTGTTTCTTTTAGGGCCAAGATTAAAATGCAAACCTTCTATTAAATGCTCCTCTGAAATATTCTTGGTACCTTGGATAATATTATAATAGTTTTTATGTAGGACTTTATGATTACAAGATAATATCGATTATCTTCCAGTGCTTTCCCTTTTTTGGACTTTTGGTTATGGGTACAATTTTAAATGTGCAAAGGTAGAGGGAGTAGTGTAATGAACCCCTGTATATCCATCACCCAGCTTTAGTATTGCCTTCACTTTGGAGCGACACACTGGCTGAGTGAGGAGTAGTGTTTGTTGTTATTTCCGCTTCCCAGTTGAAGCTCAGGGAGCTGGGAGTGGCGGAGGCACAGCTGTCCCAAGAGGCTGACCAGACACCCACCCACCCACCTCCATTCCTATTATATCCGTTGCTACTTCTATCTCTTATGTGATTTACAGGCTTAAAGTTTTCAGCTTTTCCTTAAGATCAATTTTTTAAAAATATCCACCTCACCACCATTCTGAGAACTTAGAAAACGCATCAATGATTGCTTTTTAAACTCACTTTGTTGGGTTTGTGTTTTAGAAGAGACGGTCCAGCAGGCAGGTGAAGAGGAAGCGATACACCGAAGACTTGGAGTTCAAGATTTCTGATGAAGAGGCAGATGATGCAGATGCTGCTGGGAGAGACTCCCCCTCAAACACCTCGCAGTCAGAGCAGCAGGTTAGCGTCCGGTTTCCTGTGGTTCTCGTGTGCATTTGTAAAGAAGGACCAGGAATTTTTAGCTGTTCCGTTGAAGCATTCATTGAGTGGAGGTGGAGAACATTCATTTATTGTTGGCTAATGTGCTATGGGAAATGTGTTGTTTAGCAATATCTCTTAAAAATCTCTGTTCAGTGAAAAGTATTTTTCTACATGTCTGTAATATGTAATTTGACACAATTTTGGAGAATAAATGGTCTGTGTTGAGGAAGAGTCAGAGCTAGGGTGCAAGGAGGCTGAATTTACCTCTGAGAATCCAGTGCCATAGCTTCTGGGACTTTAATAAACCACTCAAGCTTGTCTCCTGCTGTTCGGCACCGTAAGAACTCCTTCATGGAATTACTGCCTTGTCATACCCAGCAGGGCACACTTTATTCTCTGTGCAATGTAAATGATGGATAAAATAGTTTGTATAAATATGAGAAGGATTGATTATTGTAAAGATCTTTTCAAAAACAATTCCCTTTTCCTACCATTACTATACTTTAGTTAACAAAGTGGTAACCCATTGAAAAGTATATTTAATGCAGTTTTGTATTTTATTTGGTAAGCTGTGCTATGTTAGATTGTTATGTAACATTTTATGTGACCTCCATAGATAAAAGCTGCCTACAATAACAGAATGATGAGTATATTTGCCCCAGGGGTATAGATGAGGAAAAGTTGGATTTTTGACTGCTCTCATGCAGAGATGATTTTCTCTTGGCAGCTGGAGTTTCTGAATGTTCTCTGGCTTTAGGGGTCCACACTAGTCCACGTAATTAAACCACATAATCGTGAAGTAATAAACAGATCTTCCTTTTTGCCTTTGTGCAGAGTGAGATATTTGTTCTTTTCAGTAGTATTTCCCACTGACGACTTTGTATCCAGTGTTTTAAAGGGTATGGCGGTAGATGCAAAAAGGGA
Source organism: Pteropus vampyrus (assembly GCF_000151845.1). Classification (NCBI taxonomy): domain Eukaryota; kingdom Metazoa; phylum Chordata; class Mammalia; order Chiroptera; family Pteropodidae; genus Pteropus; species Pteropus vampyrus. The sequence goes on from NW_011888826.1 coordinate 6,928,002, forward strand.
AAAATTTTTTTTTTTTGCGTTTATAGCTTAGAATGAAATGTTTTCCATCTGGATGGATTCATTCTACTTTATTTTTTAGGAATCTGTTGATGCAGAAGGTCCAGTGGTAGAAAAAATCATGAGTAGTCGTTCAGTGAAAAAACAGGTAAGCACCATTTAGAGTGATCAAAATCTGTGGTGTATCTATGACTCTTATTTTTTGCTTTACAATTTCCTTTTAAAATTTGACTATTGGAAAACAAAACTTTAGATAATATTTCTAACCCCGTCTGATGCTTTAGCCCAATATAAATCTTTTGGATTTTCAGTCCCAAATGAAATTAAAATATATCGAACAATCAGTGCTTTATTGTACCATAAAGCACCATTTAGAGTGGACAAGAAACTCAAAAGGCTCAAAAAAAATGTCTAGGACTTCCAGGGTTATAGGGTGCCTTTTTCATAAATATTACTCATGAAAATCATAAGCATGAATTTACCTCTCATTTTCCTTAGGACGGTTCCCTTCCCTTCCCTACCTCCCCTCTGCCCCCCAGAAATGTGTCATTTTTGTGAGTAGGTGTTCTCTCTTGCTTTTCATAACATTTTTCATATACAATGAAAATATTAATATCTTTTTTTGTCAATGCAGAGGTGAAATACAGAACAATTTTCAGTGTAATTCTTGAAGATATAATATTACTTATTCTAAAAAATTATTATAAAATTCACGTTGCTCTGCAAGAGTAAGCTCTAAGTACCTGTCATTAGTCTGGTAACGTTGTCATTTGAGAGACACATATAGTCTGTGACAGAGAATTCCAGTTACACTGTATTTTCTTTTACTGATAAAGAGTCTTGGTTTCATCCCGACTATTTCCCTTCTCGCCCAATTCGAGAAAGGGCTTTATTTAGTGTGAAGAATTACAGAGACATCCAGGCGCATTTACACATTTCGGCATACAGTTTTCAGTGTCTCTGGAAGGTGGTCTCCTTCGGATAGACATGTCAGTCTTTCAGCTTAAATCCTTGTCAAACGCACAGTTCTTTCTTTTTATTTGCTTTCAAAGTGGATGGAAGTACAGCCTCATTGTTTTGACATGTGAAATAAGTTTTTTTTTTTTTTTAAAGTAAAATGTTTTTAAAATATGAGAGAGAGGAATGGAGGAATTATGGGATTTAAAGTGCGATCCCAGGCTTATCAAATAGAAAACCTTTACTGTTCAAATACTACTGTCTAGATGTGCTTGAAAATTGTATTACACCAGTAGTAAACTTTTCTCTACCTTTATTGCAATACTGTTGCTTTTCTATTATTCAAAATCATATTGAGTGTCAGGGTTTAGAGGGGGTGTGGAGTGGCTTTTGGTACTCTTCGAACATGAAGATTTCCTGTCTGATGAATTAAATGATAAAATCTCAACCAGATTTCCCACCTGTTCATCAGAAATGAGGACTGTTTAACTCATTAGAAAGGTTGCGTTTCTGTCTACTAATGACTCTAGAACTGTTAATTCGTGAATTGTAGATATATGGTAAAATTTAAATACTTGACATGCTTTAAAGACTAATCCCCTTCACTGAATTGGAGTGACTTGTTTGAGTAAATAGCGTGTGGTTTGGATGGGGTATATTAATTTTCATTCAGTTGAAAGTACTTCAGCAGACATACTCAGCAGGTTTGGGGGTTGCAAATTATAATTAGGTCTATTATTCAGAGCTACTTAGACTATGTATTATGTGGGACATTGCTTTTTCCTTCTGTTTTGTCCACTTTAGGGCTTTCTCCTCCCCTTTTTTTACTACCCTTTATAGATAAGTATCGACGGTTTAGAAATAAGTATTACCATTTACGGACAACCAGAGTTATCGTAAGAGATTAAAAATCGCTATAATTGTACATGAAGGTGGAGTACGTTGAGTTGGTGAATTTTAGGATAGAGAATATTAATGGGAAAATTTCTCTGGAAAGGAAGATATGCCTTGAGGTATGATTTAAAGTAAGGAAGAGATGTAGAGCTCATTGACTTGCTTGTAGAGTAGCAGTATTTCATAAAGGACAATAAAAAAAAAAAACCACTAGAAGGTTGTACACATTAGCAGGTCCTAACTTTTAAAATTGCTAATGTTCTTGAAGTAGTTACTTTAGTTATCAGTTTTAATAACGTTGGAGGAAAGTGTGGCAAATAGAAACAAAAGGAAATTTGAGATTTCCTGTGGATTCTGGCTATGCCTGCTGGTCTGTTTCCTGTTACTATGAATAATTGAAGAAGTGGCTGTGAAAAGGTGCCTTTATCTCCCCTGGCAGCATTATAGAAACTGGTTATGAGCTCTGAGAGCTGACCTGCACAGTGCTGACACATAGTGGGGACGCAGTTTATGATTTTCAAAGTTCGTTGACCTCATCACTGTAGCAGCCTAAGAAGGATGATCCGTTATAATGGAGTCGTGCAAACTCACATTGCTCACCTGGCAGAGCCTCCCTAATTCAGCACCTCACCTTAAATAGGGATGGCTCAGGCATCTGTGTTGTTCTAAACACAAACAAATGTGCACGAGACTAGCGGAAGAGATACATAGTTGATACTTGTATTTGCATTTCAGGTAGATTTAAGAATGAACTTTTGCATGATACAAAGATTCTTTTGTTTTCTACATTGAGTCATCATGCAGCCCTTTCTGCTTTGAGCCATCTCTCTGTCTTGGGGAACAATTCAAATTGTTTTAAAAGTGAATTCTGACTACACAATATATGTATTTTAAAGAGATTGTTTTAAATTCGAAGGTTTGTTTTAATCTTCCTTAGCTGAACTCAGTAACGAAAAAAATAGAATGTAAGGAAGGCAGAACGCTTCATCTCATTTGTTATGGTGTCCTTATTTACTCCCTAAGTCAACTACAATTTGGCATCTCTGGTAGAGAATGTAGTAGGTTGGGCCAGAAGTAGGTGGGGTTCTTGCTTTTGTCTTATTGATGCTTGATTGAAGTGCTTTCTCATTCTTTTGTGTATTAACAGAATTTTCCCTTTTTTATACTATAGTTGAGATAGTTCTTCAGTGTGACTGCTTAATTTAATAATAGGATGCTTAGGAAAGGTCATTCATATTTTCATGCTATAGGATTATCATTTGCTGGATGGCTGTTTTAGAATCCAGGTGACTGAAGGAGACTATTGCCTGATCAAGGTTTCTGGTTCATGCGAACAATGGAACAAGAATGGCTGAATATGCTTGGAATTTTAACCGTCACATGGATAATAAGGATTTTGATAGATGAGTTTTGCAGTTTAATGAAAAGATACACACATTTCTCAGATTGTTCTGTCGAACACATAAAATTACTTTGGAGGGCTATCAAATTTAATAGTAACTGTCAAAGAAATAAATTTGAGTGGATTTTTTTGTATATGTAGAAATAGTGTCTTGATTCACTTATTCACTGTATATGCCCTTTATAAAATGGCTTCTGAAAATTGGGGCTTGGGGGTAAGGATTGAGGCTGTTCACAACTATCACCAGAGGCTAGTCAAATCGACTACCATTTAGAATAATTAAAATAATGCTACTGAGGGCTTATAAGTTTTCACACTTTTGTTAATTGTTTTGCTATTAATAATGCAGAAGAGGTCAGCATGATTATATTTATGGGACACGAAGGTTACAGAACAGTTCTATTTACAGTTCTAGGGGCAAGTAGGTGATCCGGTATGTGTGGTAAGTTAAACAAAGCACAGGTTTGCAGTTTGGGATATCCAAATAAATAGGCCCTGGGACACTTCTGCACCAGCTCCAGGTGCTACTAAATGAGATCTTGGAACATGATTGCTTCCTGCCAGGCAGCTCTAGACCCTCTTGTGAGGCATCTCCACAGCAGGGTCCCAGAGGAATAGCTGCTCATGACAAGAAAATGGGTACTAACGAGAGGCAGGAGCAGTTGATGGCCGTGAGTGTCAGAGCTTTCGGGGAACCGAATCGAGACAGAATGAAAACCATCTCTATTGTTCAAGAGTTGATCCTGTGTTCTTTGGTGGCCACTTAGAATGAGATAGAAAGTACAGTACAGTAGGAAAGATGGGGAAGAAGGGCATCAGGAAATAATAGAGCATAAAATGATAAAGCTTGTCTTTTTACCACCTCGAAAACACATAATTTTGGAAAACTCTTTCAGAATTGAAAAAAATATATAGTTAGCATCAAAAGAGCAAAAATGATAGACCAGACATTTGAATTCCATTCTAGATTCGAATTTCATGATATGCTATGAAAAGCATCAGAAGATCCAGGCTCACCCTGGCTTTCCATTTTCTGTGGTTGTCTACTATCTTATCTTTGCTTTTCTACCAGAATCTCTAGTTCTACGCAAAGATAACATATCTTGAAATGACTGCTGAAATGTAAGAGTAGAATGAGCTAATATTGGAGCTAGAAAAAAGTAAGAAAAGTAAGGTGGGTTCTGGATGGATTGTCACTTGAGTTGACTAGAATTTGTCTCTAAATTTTGAATTCCTGGTTTACGTCGCTGGCTCTTGAAGGCATCGGCAAACACTTTTCATTTTGGACAACCGAAAGTCTGGACCATAGGTGGGGTTCTGAATACATTGGTTTAAAAAGCTGCTTTCTGTTTATGCCCATTTACATATCCAGTAGGGCAGAACCAGACACATTAATGGGTATTGACCACAGTCCTGAACACTGTCTTCTTGGTGATCTCTAGGCAGGTGTAAAAACTTTCAAATTTAGGTTTAACTGATCCATGTTAGAGTTTCGAAGAAAAGCTCCAGTTCACAACCTTTGACGATCGTTTGGAGCTCGGGGATTGAGGGAAATCGTAGTCTCTCTGAACAGATCCTGTGCTGGTCTGTCATCCGGTAGGAGCCTGCGCCTCTGTTCTCTGCCGTGTCCCTACTTGCCTTGCTTTCTTTGCCGCATCTCTGAGACAGCTGAGCAATGAGATGCGACCCTCGAGGCAGGCTCGGGGACTCTTGGAAGCGTGTAAAAGCAATTCTTAAACTTCTGTAAGTGGTGTTTATATTTGCACCCCTGTTTTATCTGATCAAATGTTCCAGAAGAAAATTACATATTATGACTTGTTTAACAGCCTCAAACCAAAAGGAAAAAAAATATCGAAAGAGATGTTTCAAATGTCATGTGATTGGTATCTTCTGTATACACTACAGTCAATAGGATTAAGGGAGATGTTATTGATAATCTTCCCACTGAACTCTTGATTTGGCTGATGTGTATCACAATTTTAACCTTACCTAAATGTAGTGTTTGGAGCGTTAATTTTATTTGGCTGCTATGTACGTGAGACGTCTTGTCTGAGAGATTTTAATTGTACCATTGAGTAAATCTAAAACTGTGACTAGCGATGCACTGGAATTACAGCGTAAGAACAAGGTTTGGTTTTATATGGTTTCTTGTTTAGAGTTATTAACTATATGGAGGAATAAATGTCTTTTAAATATTTTAAAACATTACAAAACCCACAATGTAAAGTTGCCATGAGGCAGCCAAAAATAATACATATGGCATTCAGGAGAGCAGTTGCTAATTGGCTGCTGCCTGAGAAAATGGTACACTTGGCGTCTACTTAACACTGTGGGTTTGGCAGAAAGCCAGATTTGGGGTCAGGTTGTTGTGAATGAAGCTGCATGTGGTTAGGGAGGAGTTAAAATGATTCATGTCTTAAAAGTGTAGCACGTCAAATAACGTGCAAGGGCCGCAGCGTGTCAGTCTTCGATCGCACTGGCCTCCGACCAGCTCACACGTGCTCATCTTTACAAGAACGGCCTGCGCCGCTTTTGTCTCTCCTGGTTCATGTTCGGATGGGAGTAAATCCTTACTTTTGGGATGTTCTGGTAGATGGTTTTAAGTATGTGCCTGAAATTTTCTTTTGTTGCAGAAGGAATCTGGAGAGGAGGTAGAAGTTGAGGAATTCTATGTGAAATACAAAAACTTGTAAGTAAATTGTGATTTTTTTTTTTTAAATCGGGGAATATATTTTCAAAGTACTGAACAGTGATTTAAAAAATACTGGGAAAATAAAAAAAAAATTGGGAATTAAGAAACTTTGATTTGGTTTATTTAGAGCTTCGAAGGCCATCGCTAATAACTTGTATCTTTGATATTTTATGAATTTAATTTTTCTGGAAAATGTATCAAGGGTGTAAAAGTTGACTAACTTTTGTGTATAACCAAGAAGTTGTTTTTGGAGGGGATAAAAACTCATACAGTGGTAGAAACGTGAGTGACATAATATTGACCTGTCGTCTGAGGATGAATTTTGCGCCGTGAGGCTACCGCCTTCCCCACCCGTGCGTGGGGTGCCAGGCTCTGGAGACGAGACCTTCACTGAGGCGGAAGTTCTAGAAAACCGTGACGTCACTCACGTTTTGAAATGCAGTGAGCTATGATTTCGTTGATCTGTTTTTGTTTCTAATTTATATTTAGTGAATATGAATAACTTTTACAGAACCGAATTGAACACACAGTGAGCTGTTGTCCTGCGCGTAGGCGTAGGCAGTGTGCTAGGGCCAAATGCACACTTCGATGAGGCAGCATCGCTTTAGGGATCAGTAGTCATCCTGCTCGAGATGACTTGGGCCATTTGCTAACCTAAGAACAATCGCAGCAGGGACAAAAAATTTTCATTGATACTGTAAACATTAAATGTGCTTTAGACTTTTCAAGAGAAGGAACTCAAGTGTCATATTAATAAATTCTACGGTTTAAAGAAAGGCTTTTGCGAGTTATTGTCAAAACAGTCTAAGAAAGTTCACCCTACCCTAGAAAATAAAAGCGTCGAGACTCATGGTTTCTTTCATTCTCCCTTGTCGCAATTGGCACTGTGGTAATGAACTGATGCGCTTCCGAAGTTCTGTGAGCAAAACCTTTTCCCAAGTAAGGAGGCGAAGAGTCTCTTATCAGTGTTACTGTGAGAACACAAGGAAATAGAGCCTGAGCAGTAAACATTAGATGTCGTCATCATTTTATACTCGGAGCATGAGTTCGCACACATGGAAATTATGCGAATGACATGATTTCATATAAACGTGTAAGGGGAGTGGCAAGGATAGGTAAGGAGGAGATAACTAAGTAAGCTAGAGAGAGAATTCTCCGGGAGATTTATCACATCTAGCTCAGAGCAAAGGAGTTTAAGTAGCGATTGCCAGAAAAAGGGCACTACTAGACTGACGTCCGTCCAAACCGGTGCGGGGCAGCGGGGCCTGGGGCGCCTGACCCACAGTGGACATCGCCTCTCTGCACGACCCCAGAGGAGTGCAGGGTTCCTGCCCGGGGGCCGCTGCCAGGTTGGGGGGCCAGTCATCCTTCGTCAGTCATGAGACGAGGCCAAGGCAGCTCCAAAAGGATAACTCTCCTGTTATTTCCTGACGTCATTGAGCTCTAAGGAAAATTAAAATTTCCATAATTTTGACATAATCTCAGATTTACACAAATATCGCAAAAATAGTACAAAGAATTTGTTTTTCGTTTTGTAATTAAAAAGTATCTTGTGGAAAGATACTTTGAGACTATTAAATATGGTAATGGTTGCTAAGAGGTGATTTACTTATTCCATCACTCCTCCTAAATTTATGAGTTGGGTTTCAGCTGTAAGGAAGAGCTCTACCGTCTTACCCATTTGTTTATTTATAGCAGCGTAGACTTGGGACATCGTACTCAAGGGGTCATGGTTCTTCAGGGTCCTGTTGTTACTGACTTTGTTCACATTAGCCCAGGTTTGGCCAGCGGGAACCCCTTGAAGCTGGCTTCTCTCTTTTTTTGCCTTGTCCCATCTTCCTTTGAGCACCTCTTACTTTCTGGTACCAGCGGATGTTTCAGACTCATTATTTTCTTGTTTAAGTCCTGGAATCGATCATTTCACCAAGGAGCCTTGGTTGTTTTCACTAGAGAAGGGCATTTAGGAACCAAGATTTGGGTACTAGGTTTGCTCATTGCTGCTGGGAGTCATTCTAGGCCCTCTCAGAGGACAGGGCCAGGAGGGGCGTGCGTGTGCGTGTGCGTGTGCGGACACGTATGTGCATGCACATGTGTGCATATGCACGACATAAACGCGTTATACACATATGTTAATTACATAATCATACACCTCTACCTACCAACCTGACAACAATGGTGAGCAAAAATGACTTTATTTATTTTGATACTTCCAATTTTATTTTAACACCGCGGGTTCATTCTGTCTTTTCCCCTTCCAATATTGATAACTCCCTACTTTGACCACCAGAAACCCAGCTCTTATTCTCCATAATATATTTGCTTATTTGTCAGTCTTACTTTATACAGGAAGTGGTTACAGAATTACTAGACCATATTTCTGTGAAAAAGAAGCCTGCTAACGAGTTCCTTCAGTATTTGTTTAGAGTTTTATGTCTCTCGCCTAAGGGTACAGAAGCTAAATACTTTGCTCAGAATTTCCTTGGTTAGTTCCTTTCCTCCCCCGCCCCCTTTCAGTATAGTATTTATTTGATACTCAGTTTGGTTCATTAGTTTCTGTTTTTATTTGTATTCTATTTTAGCTCCCCGCCCTATCCTTATTGATTTTTTATTATTATTTCAGTTCATGAAATATTCACATGGTTCAAAAGTCAGAATTGTGCACAGAAGAGTCAAAGAAGTCTTATCCTCCCTTTCTTTCTACCCCATTCCTATTTGCCTTCTTCTTAATCCCAGATTTATCCTCCAAAATTTTGGCATGAATAGGCATAGATATATTTTACATATATAAAATATAAAAAACATATCTTATTTTTCCTTCTTTCTTACACACAAAAGAATTGCACACATTTGCACTTTGCTTCATTCACAGCACTATATTCTGGAAATTGCTCAACATCTGTTCACGGGGTCTTCCTCATTCCGTGGACTCCATCGCTTGGCTATATCATAGCTCATTTAGTTAGTCTCCATGTACGTGGCATATAAGAGGCATCTGATATTTTACAGTTACAGATAATATTCTTGTGCCTATACATCTTCAAATCGTCGGAGGCCTAGCTTCAGGGTGATTGCTAGATCACAAAGCCAAATGTGTATGTGGTTCTGCTGGATATTGTCACATTCTCTTCTACAGGGTTGGGTCAGTTTGCATTTCAACCAGTAGTACCTGAGAGCACCTGTCTTCCCACAACCTTTCAACATAATGTGGTTTACTTTTCGCTTTTCGGGAGAAATTATATTTCAGTGTAGTTTTAATTAGCATTTCCTCTTATCATGAATGAAGTAGAACATTTTTTTCATAAGTTTAATGGCCATTTTTATATCTTGTATTGTCAAGTGTCTGTTCATGTCTTTTGCCCATTTTTCTATTGTGCTTCCTTCAATTTTTAAATATTTTTATAGAATTAGATTTATTCATCTTTCATTGGATCTGGCATTTGAATCACAGTTAGAAAGACTTTCCCTACACCCAGGTTAAATAAAGAAGCATTTGCCATGTTTTCCTCTAGTGCTCGCACGGTTTCATATCCTGTGTTTAGCTGATCGGTCCACTTGGTGTTTATCTAACATACGATGTAAAGCAAGGATCTAATTTTATTCTTTGCCAAACATTGTCGTTCCAGTATGATTATCAAAAAGTCCATCTTTGCCCCCATGATTTGAGATGCAACTTTTATCATGTACTAAAGTTTCATGTTTATTTGGATCTGTATCTCTATTCTAATCCTTGTCTATTTATGAGCCAGTAGCACATTATTTTACTTATGGAGGCTTTATAGTATATATAGTACATACTCTTTTAATATCTGGTATACCTAGTTTCCCCTGAGTATTTCTTTTTTAATGTTTTCTTGGATATTCTTGCATATTTTTTGTGTGTATGTGAAAGTTCAATATTAACTTGTTTAGCTCCGTAAAAATGCTTGTTTATTTTTGTTTACGGTGTGTTACATTTACAAATTTATGATTTGTGTTGTTGAGTCATGCTATCTAAAAACAAGGATGTCTTTCCAGTTGGTTCAATTGTATTTTTGTGTCTTTTAATATTTTGCGAATATTTCCTTAAATAAGTTTCACTCGTTTTCTATTAAACTTATTGTTATTTTATCTTTGTTGATATTGAAAAAGAGATTTTCTGTAACATTATATCTTCTCAATGGTTTCTGTTTGTGTAAATGGAGGCTATTGACTTCTGTATGTTAATTTCGTATCCTGCTACATTACTGAATTATTTTTTGAATTAGTTTTCTGATTGACTCCCTAGATATGATCATTATTTAACATCTCGATGCATTTTTATCTAGTCTATTTGCTCTGTGTATATGTGTGGGCAGGATTTATATCAAATCGCATCTGTGTATTTTAAGTCCTTATGTCCCTCAGTCAATTGTAGAAAAACTCAGTCGTACCTTTGAAAATACGTATTAGACATTATATAAATATAAATGACATGATATTTAACATCATAAGCATTTCTATATCATTAATTATTTTTGAAAGATTTTATAATGGCTGCATGATTTCTAAAAGCAATACCTTGATTTTGAAAGAGATTCAGGCACCTCATTTCTTTTTAATGTCATCACTAGAAAGAGAAATTAATGACAGTTGAGGCTATCAGTGGGCAGGGAGAGAGTGTTGGTAGAAAATAATATTGAAATACCAAACAAAGTAATGTCAAAGTTACCGTAAAACATTAACCATATACCTCTGAGGCTTGGGGAATAAAAAGGGAGAGTGAGGATTATTCAAGTAAGAGTTAGAGAAAACACAGCATGTTTTCTCAGAGCAGGCAGTGGTGAGTCTGAAGGAGAGGAGACTTGCCCATTGTGAGGACATTAGGAACAGAATTCACAGGGAGACAGGGGCGTCTTTTCAGAGCTGGAAGGACTAGGCTGGGAGAGCAAGAACTGGCTAGGAGGGGGGCATGGGAGTGTTCAGAGAGCGGGCGGGGCCTTTGCTCCCTGAATGCTCCAGAACTGAGTTAGGTTTACCCTTGCTGTTTGAAATGTGCATTCTTTCAACTTAATAAAAACCTGGTTTTTTCCTCATTAATGCTAAAAGGCTCAAGACATTAATTCGTAATTAAGGCCATCCTGTTGTATTAATTGTTTTGTATTGAAGTACAATCCACGCAGTTATGAAAACAGCTTGTTTTTAGGTCCCCCTTTTTTTTTTTTTTTTAATAGGTAGTAGATAAGAGCTGGAGACTCAAGACAGAAGGCAAATTTTAGAAACTATTGGCCTTTTTTTTTTTTATTCTCAAATACTAGTAACCATATTGAATGTCGCTCAGCAGCCTCCATTAGTAATTCAGCAGGTTATTTTGTTAATTATCTGTTAAGTTGATTTTGGGAATAATAAAAGGCATACGATAAGGGATTAATTATTGTCTACGTGTTTCAAAGTATATTATTTTATTCTTTCAGCTCTTATCTTCATTGTCAATGGGCATCTGTAGAAGATCTGGAGAAAGATAAGAGAATTCAGCAAAAGATTAAGCGATATAAGGCAAAGCAGGGCCAGAACAAATTCCTTTCAGAGGTATGACATACCTGGTTCATTTTCTAAAGCATTTACTTTAAGAGAATGTTCTGAATTTCAGTTCAGTAAATTATTAAGAAAAACTAGTTTGCCTCATTGGGCATTGTTACTTGCATATTGGTAACGGGTTATTGCTAAAAAAAAAAATTTGTAAACAGGATATTTCTCAATCTTCCTGTTGCTTAGTCTAGAAGATACTGGTCCTTATGATATTATGTGGAAATGTGGTGGTATGATCAAAATCTTGTAATGAATGTACAGTTAGCAGAGAGTGAAAAAAGTAAGTAGACAAAAGTTCTATTAAGATTTAGCAGCTTAAAAACGCTGCAGTAAGTATTAAGTACAAGTTCTAGGAAATGAAAGTTTGTAGTCATTGGGGAATGTATGTGGCAAGTTTCTTTTGTTCAAGACAGTGCCCGATTACAGAGGTTCACAAAACTCGTTTTCACAAATGATGGGCTGTGGTAGAGAGTCGGTGTCCTACCTTTGCTTGTTTATGTTGCGACCCGTTTATCTTAGCTTACTAATTATGATGAAAAGGTAACCTTACCTAGGACAGGGAAGAAAATCTGCATTTTGAAGACATGCCGAGTTCTTCCCCTCCAACATATTCAACTGTATTTAAAAAATGCTTTCACAAACTGCTTACTGGGGTCTCTGGACTTTCAATCGCAAATTTGGTTTCACTTACATCCTCAAATAAATAAAAGAGAAACCTTTACATTGAAAGATTAAACTTGCTGATTTATTAGTTTTCTTCTCCATAAAGCAGTTAACAGAATGTAAACTGTAAAGAAGTGTGACATTTGATGCAAAATACCTGTTTAAGAACCTACTTCCCACCCCCACCTCTTTTCGGAGATGGGGGGTGAGGGCAGAGTATTTTTTAAGTCATAAAATCCTCCTAATCTCAGGTGACAAGTCTGTGTCCCCCTGGAATCTGATTTTTGTGCTTCCAACAGGCAGATTGTAAATAGGAGATCGGGTGGTGGTGGTTTTACTGGACATATGTCTGCATCAGCGCCTCTGTTATTCTGAGTATGAAGCTTCTTTGCAGCGCAGTAGCTGGCAGCAAGGGGAATGGAGATACTCGGATGTGACTCACTCCTTACATCTCAGAGAATATTTAGGTGATTCTTTGAAAGGGCAGTTTCTAAGAAAATAATGGGAAGTTCTATTTTTAATGCCCTTAATGAAACTAAAGTTAAATGTTTGTGACATCGGGCAAGTCGAAATCATTTAGCTTCCTCTTAGAAAGAGATACCATATGTTCTGCTGACCTTTTCTGTGGATTAGTGGCAGGGAAAAGGGGTGGGTGCTATGGAAACTTCCCCCACAGTCTTGAATCCTGGTTCTGTTTATTAAATTCATTTGGACTATGTTTCCTGGAGTCAGATGCCCTTTAAGGACTTGTTCCTGGCCCTAGCTCTGTACCCTATCTGTGTGGGTCTTTGTGAGTCACCTGTATTAAGATCGAAACACTTTATCTTGTTGGTAACTTGTCAACTAGAAATCTTAAGTTTTGACCCGAGTGAAGGATATTCCCTTCCTCTCGTGTTCTCGCTCACTTGCTCGCATGCACTCGCTCTCTCTCCCTCTCTCACTCTCACACACACACACATGCATGCACGCGCGCACACACACACACGTGTGTTTGCTGTATCCTATAGATGGTCCTGGCTTTAGATTTTCCATGCAAAGTTATGACTACTTTTGCATTCTCTGTGTCACTTAGGCTTCCTTATAAGTTTGCTGCAACTAAAATCTCTGTTCAAAGAGATTATTGAAATTGGAGATTGCATCACATGCATGATGGCATGCACAGATTACTCGCTGAAGGATAGTAGAAGTGTTTAGGAGTAAAGTTAAGTATTGAAATTCAGCAGTGGAAGCTTTGGGTTAAGAACAAGTTGTCTTAAAGAGAGCATTTGTCATCAAAACCTAGTTTCTGGAAAGTTTTAGAGTTTATGCTTTATAGGAATAATACATGCATATTGTATGACCAAATCTAGACGCTTTTGACAAAGCCAGTGCATTAATATATTAACATTTTAAATGAACTGAACATTTCAATGAATTTTTTGCCTCACTAATCAACTCTGTGTGAAGGCCAGAGGCAATTGAAACACATTTTTGTATTTTTGATTTTTGTTTCATAATTCACAGTTCAGAGCATCCGAACCGGGTGTTTTGATGGGCACAGTAGCCCAGAGAAGGTTTGTTATCCTCGAGCCAACTGTGATTGAACAGCTTATCTTTTCAGCCTGCAGTTTAGGGGATATGGACAGTACCTAAGGGACTTGTCATATGTCTTTGCAAAGCATTTTAGTGCAGTTATATTACTGATAAATTACTCTATAGGAATACGTAATAATGTGACTTTTGTTTTCTAACTTACCTGACTCAGACTTTTTTAAAGTATGGCTTTGTCTTTAATTTCCCTTTGAGCCGTATTCTGTTCTTTTATATGAGAAACTTTGCAAACGAGTATTATCACTTTGCTTTTGTAAAGATTGTTAATATATCGGCTAAATAACCCAATTATTTAAGCCTCATTTTGTTATCTTTAATACTTGTAGTCAAATGATCTGTGTTCAGTATAAATAATCATTAGAACACGCATTTAATAACACAACTATATTCAAACGAGGCACTAATATTGATTGGCACTGACAAGTAAATGTCATAAACATTTCACACTAAAATGTGAAATTCATCGGTTTCAGTGTTTTTAGCTTTAGAATAACATTCTGTGAATGATGCTGTAAGGCATCCGCCGACTCCAGTGGCTGTAAGACTCCCAGAGCACTTCTCGTGCGCGGCCTGCCTCCGCGTATGGCAGGCTGCAGCTTCACGAATGCTAACTGCGTTGCATGCCATCCGCCTTTTGGATTGCTCATTAGTGAATTGTAATTTCACACTTCATTTAAAATATTCTTAAACATTCTCTCATAGTAAAAAGGTTTCACACAGTAATTAAAAGACCCAGTTAACAAAGTCTGAGAAATCTGATTTCCTCATGGGGAATGATTTTGCTAAATTGTAGCATTTCAATTATTATAATAGAATTTGCCAGATATAAATTTTGTATTGCCGTGACCCAAAATATTACTGCCTGATGAAAAGTGAAATAGTGTTTGCTCTCAGGAATTACATAAACATTTTAACTTTTTTTTTTTTCCTTTGGTGCAGATTGAAGATGAGCTTTTTAATCCAGATTATGTGGAGGTCGACCGGATAATGGACTTTGCACGTAGCACAGATGACCGGGGAGAGGTAACAGAAGATCATTTGGATTCGGGGGCGGTGACTCAGACAAGCTTATGTGTGTTGACTGAGAATGATCGTGGAATCCTAGATTTGGTCCTGGTCAGAGCCTTGGATCATGGCTCACGTGGTCTAAATTTAACTGAAATTTATTGATTTACTATTAGTTTTATGACCTAATAGTGCTAAATGTGTTTTCTGTTTAGTCTGAGAGCTTTTTAAAAGAAATCAATTTTCAATACAAAACAAATACACTGATATTTTGTACAATGCCAGAATACGATCAATAAAAAGAATTCAGCACATTTTGGTATAATTATGTTATGTAGCACAACTCTCCCTGCCTTGGTAGTAGAAAGGAGTTCCGTGTTATTTAACATTGGACGTCCTTGGCAAGGTTGATGAACTTCATTTAATGTGGTGTACAGAAGATAATATAAAGACCGTATCTGTAACATGATGTTTTACTTTTCTAGTTTTGCTTACTTTTACTTAAAAAAACCATCTCATGGCACAGGTAGTCACATATACAACAAATGATTTTAACACCACAACCGGGTCAGTGTATCTTGGTCCTGAAATGAAGGTCAGCAAACCCACGTATTTTCCAGAGGAAAAGACAAAGGAAATCCCACTGATCTGCATTACCCCAAATATTTTGCTCTCCGTTCTTCTAGCGCTTTCCTGTCTTCTAGAGCTCAAACACGGCATTTTAAAGCAATTGGATACAAGCAGTGGCTCTCTTAAGAGAAACGCAGAGGTCCTAATAAATTCCAGCCTGTTTCTCGTTCTTTAAGAAACTAGCCAATTATGTAAATATGTAAATACACTAATAATTTCCCATAAAAGTCAGACACCTGGTGAATGCATTGCACAGATAAGAATAAGGCTCAAATTCAGCTGTTATTTATTAGCTATTCCTTTATACTTTTTGAATTTTGAACGTGATTTAGATAAAAATTAATTTGTCTGATAATACTTAATAATACTATTTTCTTTAGACTTTGAGACTCAGTAACTAGGGCTTATTTGGTCCTACTTTTAAAACTTCTACCAACTCAGTCTTACTGTTGCCGGAGAAGTGTCTATTGATAAATGAAGTAGAGCATGTTTTGAAAACATATATAGTTTATATATATATAGTTTTCGGTCAAATGAATTCATTTCTGATTTATTTAAACCTGGCCTAGCCTGTGACTCACTATCTGGTGAAGTGGTGCTCACTGCCTTATGAAGACAGCACGTGGGAGCTAAGGCAGGACATAGATCAAGCAAAGATCGAAGAGTTTGAGAAACTACTGTCCAGGGAACCGGAAACAGAGCGTGTGGTAAGAATCGGCTGATGCTAGAGGACTTAATTTGAAAATAGCACTGTGGTATGGTCTTTGAGAAACCACTAATGGGATTTACTATATTTGAAACAGGAGCGACCTCCTGCTGATGATTGGAAGAAATCAGAGAGTTCCAGGGAGTATAAAAACAATAACAAACTCAGGGAATACCAGTTGGAGGGAGTAAACTGGCTACTTTTCAATTGGTACAACATGTACGTAAAACATCTTTCCTTCCCTTTAAAAACAATGTCTATATTTCTTTTCCTTTGTAGTTATTGAAAATAGGGCTCAGATATAATTTAAATAACATTTTAACTTTCTAATAAGAATTGTAAAATATAGCAAGCATTGAAGTATGCTTATTACCTATTTATTCAACAAATATTCAGAGATTCATAAAGTATATATATAATTATTATTTCTCAGAGGATTTTCTTTGAAAATGTATTTTTCTGAATCTAAGAGAACATCTAAGATAGGCATTTGTGAGTATAATAATATATATTTTGTGAAAGCAGTGACTAATATCTGCACTCATTAAACTTTCCTTGTTTTACTTCTTTTCCAAAGGCGAAACTGCATTTTAGCAGATGAAATGGGTTTGGGAAAAACTATCCAGTCCATTACATTTCTCTATGAGATATATTTGAAAGGAATCCATGGCCCTTTTTTAGTCATTGCCCCATTGTCCACAATCCCCAACTGGGAAAGGGAATTCCGTACCTGGACAGAGTTGAACGTGGTTGTGTATCATGGGAGTCAAGCTAGTCGTCGGACCATTCAGTTGTATGAAATGTACTTCAAAGATCCCCAGGTAAAACATCATAGGTGGTCTTCCTTATGTTTATTACGTGCATTTTAAGGTGTTGGGAATTAAAATGGTCTCAGTGATTTGAGGGAAAGATCTAGATTTTGCAAAATTGAGAACTTTGCTTTGATTTCTTACCCAATTTGTGTTTTTTATTATATTTCTACATCTCATAATTACAGCTCTTTATTTTTATAGCTTTGGTCATTCCGATTACTAGATTAAAAAACAAAATGAAGTGTTTTACCTCGGATGACCACTGAAAACCATTTAACATGTTGCTATTCTGATTGGCTTTCTTTGTAATACTAAGAAAACGAAACAAAAAGTGTTATTAATTATGCGAATAGAAAGAATATTGTTGTACTATTACTAGAACTGAAAAATACTAGGCATGTAATATTGAATGACATATTGAATGACATACGTCCAAAGGGAAGAATTTATACTTTGGCTCTTAGTAGTAATTACTTTGAATTTTTACTTATTCTAGTTACCTGTATGCAATTACTTTGTGATACTAAAATTATAAATGACACGATAGAGAAGGAAGAATAGTAGGTGCTAAAATAGTTTTCAGCTATAGGTAGTAAATGGAAGTCTTACAACTGGACGTAGGAAATTCTATCCTAAGTGAGGTTTTTTTTTTCATTTTAGCGCTTTAAAAATAAAAAAAAAAATAGGTTTCAAAAGTTTTAAAAAGTAAAAAGTTTTAGAAAGTGAAAAAAATTTTTTAAAAGTTAGCTTGTTACATAATCCTTTTGGCCTTTCATCTTTTGGGATCTGTAGGCCATAACTACAATGGGCACACTTAGTGGCACTTAACTGCTTGTGATCTGTAGGGAAATTGGATTAGAACTTTTACTAACAATTTTGTAACTTCCTTAAGAAAGAAAGGTTTTAAAGCCTTATTGTACCTTAACAGCTTAAAACCTCCAGATAATCTTGAAAACAAAATCTAAGTGTTACCTAGATAAAGCTGTTCCCAAAGGGGTCGATTCATGTCTTATTCATTCTCAAAGTTGTTAATGTAATTTGTAATGCTAAATAATAATGCAGAGTTGTTCTTGTAGGGTCGAGTGATAAAGGGGTCCTATAAGTTTCATGCCATCATTACTACCTTTGAGATGATTTTGACTGATTGTCCTGAGCTACGGAATATTCCATGGCGTTGTGTCGTCATTGATGAAGCCCACCGGCTGAAGAATAGAAACTGCAAGCTGTTGGAAGGACTCAAGATGATGGACTTGGTCAGTGATCAGTTGGTGATTCCATTGAACCCGAACAGAATTGTTACTGACTCAGTGCTCCCGCTGCTCTGAATTTGACTGGTATCTGGGAAGGGTGTTCGCAAAGCCTGTCAAATACTGTGATGTATCTTGCTGAGCTTTCCGTTACTCAAAAGTGGCTGCTGTCGTCCTGATTTTTACATCGTTGGCTGGTATCTCTGCATAGTTGTATCACAGCAGAGTGTAGTCATGATATTTTCACTGAAATCGTTTTAAACTGTTTGTTCTTCCCTTTTGTTTGTGAATGCCGCCATTATGATCCAGTTATGCTCCAGATCTCATAGGTTTTGGCATACCGGGGCCAGTAGTACTTGTACTTGCAAGTTATCATAATCTGGCCAATATCTGGAATTGATCCAGTTTGCGCACAAGCTCCGAAGTTTGGGGCATAGTTTTGGTCTGCAGTTGTAGACCACACCTATCTCACATTCTTCCTGCTTTCTAAGAGATAGTCAGGTCTTCCTGATTAATTTTTTCTAGAATTTTCTTCAGTGGGAGTATCATGGGATAATATCTCGTAGAAGTGGTAGAATTGGGTCGATTTTCCGTTCCAGGCCGTTATGTATGTGGTTTCATAGCATATGACATGACCTCAGTCATTCTCAGGCTTCTTTTCACTCTGTAGTTTACGAGGTGGGTTTTGATCACTTGTTTTTACTTTTAATGTATGTTTTAAAAGCAAAGTTTTTGTCATTTAGCTTGTCTTGGATATTTTGATGAGTTTCAAGAGAGTACAAAAATATTTTTTTAATCCCTTTAATGTTGATGTCTAGATTAATTTGATCTCTTGTTAATTGAGAGTTTGAGATGGGAAGGCATAGTCTATATGTTCATGGCCATAAATTTTTTACTGACAACTGGTACTACTGAAAAGAATGCTTTAAAGCTTTCTGTTGTGGCGTGTTCTTGAAAGCAGCTTCTTTCTTCCTAAATGAAGGGGATCAGATTAGCCAGCTATTCTTTCAAGTAAAAACAAAACCCAGTTTTGTTCAAAGAAAAAAGTTTTCCTCAATTATTCTGTTTAAGATGGGATTTCTCTTTTCTTCCCCCTAATGAATTATTGTTAAAGCTATCCTAAGACTTTTCTCAAAGCAGTTTATATCATTTGGTGGCCAATCCACAGAACAAATTAGAACACATAAAAATGATGAATGCTCTTGAAGATGTGGGTAAGCATATGGAAAAGAGAAACTCATGGCTGTATTTGGTCTCTTTAGGTAGTACTTTAGCATTACGTTGAAGTAAACCTGGATTTACAGGTAGCCACTAATGCTCATGAAATATCTAACTATATCTTCTGACTAGGGCCCCATCCTCCCAGTGGTCTACATGAGGGACAGTTAGAGCATCATTTCTTGAAGGTTAAATAGTCACCCAACTTTATTGAAGTTGTTTTCTATTCTTAGTCCATAGTTTCCGGGTGGGAGACTGTTCCATTGGTAAACACAGATTAGTTGAACTCTGTCAACAAACAATCTAATTGTCATTGGGAGACTTCAAAGGATTTTCTGTTGTTTATAGTAACACTTCATTAATAGATTAGAATCTGTTACTCAGATAATTTTTTGGTTACATATTGCAATGTTTTC